>NC_087071.1:42194286-42486945 GCF_963678635.1 Symsagittifera roscoffensis
ATATATTGCTAAAAAATATACATTTTAGGGATTTTCTCGTGTGGGCGTGTTTTTTAATAGAAATTTTGATTGACTTTATTAGTTTAACTAAATTGATTTTCTGAGCCTTTCAAAATCACCATACAGACCCTATTAAAACTGATATTTCTGCGCCACAGGCAAGGGCAAGCTTTACACAAAAAACAGGCAGTAGAACGCGTTTTTAGTCAGGTTTTGAACAAAATAGGTTTCTTTTTTGACGCACGATCCGACATTTAAAAACACTGCTGTTGGCGTTCAAGGCTTCATCAGAAAAAAAAATAGGGCACTTTTCCAAAAATGGATTTTGTGGAATGCAATCATTCTATTTTACTTGACTGCGATCAAGTCTAAACATCTGACCTACAGGTCTGTAGGAACCATGATAACATGTGCGATCTGAAATGGAACTAAGCACATCAAAGAGAATTATCATGTTGAACAGTCGCCATCTTGAGTTAACATTGAACATGGTAGCAGGAGATTAAACTTCATTCAGCCTGCTCGTAAGGAAAGTAACGGAATAGTTGTGCTCGGTTGTTTTTTTCAGACATAATTCAATTTTTAACTAGCCATTTTTGATGAAAATTTTAAAAATCATTCAAAAAGTACTGTTGTCTTGAGCCTGTTTAAAAGTTTGAAAAAAATGTTTTACCTGTGATCTTTATCGTAAAGTTATGGAGGTTTAAAGGTTGCCATTTTGGCCAATTTGGGAAAATTAACGCGCGATATCTTTCGCGCTATTAACTCGTAAGCGGAGGTATAATTCTTCTTCAAAATTGTCCCAAAGAGATTGAAGGAAGCTTATTTGCCATAATTGATTTGTTACCACGACAAAATCTATTACCTCGTACATTAAATGGCGTGTGGGATGATGATTTTTACAAAAACAAACTTTTCACTTTTATTTGATTACATTTATTTTATTCATGTCGTTACTGCTCCATAGACCTTAAAAGGCAGTCGGAACATTCAGGGCTTCGCCCTGATACGAGCATCTTCAATTAAAAAACTGACAATCAAAGAGAAAACATCTCCCCAACGCCAAACACCAACACGGCTTCCGCCCTTTTCACTCCACCACCACAGCTCTCTGCACTCTCGAATTTTACATTTCAGACGGTTTTAACCAAAATCGCCCCCCTAAACGTACGGTACTGGCCACACTTGACTTATCTAAGGCTTTCGACATGGTGTGTCATCGCTCACTTGTGGAACTCGTTCATGACACTCCCCTCCCAAGAAGTCTAGTCCGCTGGCTAAGTAATTACCTTAATGGTCGACAGGCTGCCACCTCATTCCGTGAACACACATCCCCCCATCGAATAATCCACTGTGGCGTACCCCAAGGTTTTGTTTTATCACCCACACTCTTCAATTTTTATGTCCATGATGCACCGCCACCTCCCGATAATGTAAACCTTGTTTCGTATGCAGACGATTTCCACCCCTTCGAAAGCAGTTCCCCTATTGATATCGCCTCAAACTCCATCAAGAGCTACCTAAAAAGGCTCTACGATTTTTTCACCTCACGCAAACTAAGTTTCGCGTCCTCTAAAGGATCAGTTACACTTTTCTCCTCTTATAACAAAGAATTTAATAAAACACCTAGTGTTCTTTTAAATAACGAGGCGCTACCCCTAAACAAAAATCCAACAATCTTAGGGTTGACATTTGATCCAACACTTTGTTTTGCCACTCACTGCAAACAATCCGCTGAAAAGGCCAGACGCAGGATCGGAATCCTGAAGGCATTAGCAGGATCAACCTGGAGTCACTCCAAAGAAACCCTCCTCCTAACTTTTAAAGCTTTAATTTGCCCCATACTTGACTATGCAGCCCCCGCATGGTCCCACGCATAAAGTAACACCTCCATAAATTGCCTGCAGGTTGCCCAAAACCAATCCCTTCGCGTTGTTACTGGATCAAATCTCATGAGTTCCACTGCCCACCTGCACAGTGAATCTGAAATCCTAACGGTCAAAGACCACCATACCCTTCTGTCATCTCAATTTTTTATCTCTACCTATCGTTCCCACCATCCCATTAATTTTATACATTCACATCCCCCTCCTCCCCGTCTACTTCGCCCCTCAATTATAAGCTGCTTCAAAGAAGACACCCAGAAAATTTTAACCGACTTTTCAGTCTACGCAAACCACCCTCTAGTTCTGGACGACCGAGACGAAGTCTCCACTTTTATTTTTAACTACTACAAACCAATTTTAAAAGACAACCATACCTCCCTTGTAACCAAGTTCCTAGCCGAAACCCCTCCGTCTAAAGTTATTTGTATCCCTCCCCCAAAGATTGACCCCTCTGAAAAATCTCTCCCACGTCCCACGCGCTGTAAGCTCTCCCAACTCCGGTCTGGCTACAGCCGGCTCCTTAACACTTACCTATCCCGCCTCGACAGCTCCATCTCCCACCTTTGCCCAACCTGTTCCCTTGCCCCCCACACAACATGTCACCTTTTCAACTGCTCCCAAAACCCCTCCCCACTCACCCCAGCAGACCTGTGGCTTCGGCCGGTAGAGGTTGCTAAGTTCCTTGACCTGGAGACAGAAGAGCCCAACCCGACCCGCGTGGGCTAACAACAACAACAACAACATTAAACTTCACTCAGCCTGCTCGTAAGGAAAGTAACGGAATAGTTGTGCTCGGTTGTTTTTTTTTCAGACATAATTCAATTTTTAACTAGCCATTTTTGATGAAAATTTTTAAAATCATTCAAAAAGTACTGTTGTCTTGAGCCTGATTGAAAGTTTGAAAAAAATATTTCACCTGTGATCTTTATCGTAAAGTTATGGGGGTTTAAAGGTTGCCATTTTGGCCAATTTGGGAAAATTAGCGCACGATATATTTCGCGCTATTAACGAGTAAGCGGAGGTATAATTCTTCTTTAAAATTGTCCCAAAGAGATTGAAGGAAGCTTACTTGCCATAATTGATTTGTTACCAGGACAAAAGCTATTACCTCGTACATTAAATGACGTGTGGGATGATGATTTCCACAAAAACAAACTTTTCACCTTTATTTGATTACATTTATTTTATTCATGTCGTTACTGCTCCATAGACCTTAAAAGGCAGTCGGAACATTCAGGGCTTCGCCCTGATACGAGCATCTTCAATTAAAAAACTGACAATCAAAGAGAAAATCGCCCTTGCTAGCTTCGCAAAAAAAGCTCTTTTAGACGTAGGGGGTTCTGGACCTTTCAATGAGTTTATGGGTCGAATATATAACAAATCAACCAAGGAGAAATTCCTCCAAGATTTGAGAATACTAGATAAGATGATGTAGCCATTTTACAAGAACAGTTACTGGAGATTCAAAAAGCAAAAGTGATTTTTATTAAAAAAGGAAAACGAGGTGACATTAAAATTCAAAGCCGGGAGAACTATTAGACATATGTACCAGTTGGGGGATTTGATACGATATAATTTGGAAATTTTGCAGAAAACTGATTGGATAGGGCCAGCTAAAATTGTCGCGATGGATGATGGTAGCTTTGTTTGTAGGCCTTGTAAGAGACTGATTTATGTCCACTATTCGAGAGTAAAGGGGAAGTAGGGAGAATAGAGACACAGGAGGAAGCCATACCCAGAAGCAAAGAAGCAAAAAAGCCTGATAGTAAGCAATTAACTCAGCCACAGAAAGATAAAGAAAGGGAATACAAAGTTCCGTTCCCAAGGCATATAAGAGATATTATTTGAAATAATCGGCTAATTGCAACGTCGACATGATAACTAGGACAAAATCGAACAGCTCGGCCGGAACTAAAAGGCGCCTCGTTCAAATGCAGAAAAAATGTTCCAAGATTTGAAGTCAAATTCATAAGCCAAAAAAACGGGGCAAAAAAGTCGTGTCTTAGAACCAGCAAATTGATTGAAAATAGCAACATTATTCTAATTAAATCAATGTCGCGAAATTTTTAAAGACAAGAAAGTTGGAAAAAGGAAACTTTGATGAAACTTATTTGAAAGCAAAATGGATTGAAATAATTAATTTGTGCGCTGAAAATTTTTGATCACTAATGATTTCATAACGTGATCATTGCTATTAATTTTTAAATTGGAGAAATAAAAAGCAGAGACAAAGAAGAAGAAAAAAAACAAGATAAAGAGTGCGATACGGACGAGAAATGAAGAAACAGCAAAGAAGCACGAGACGAGAGGAACTGCAAAAGAATAAGAAGTGTTGGCAGAGTTGGAAAGAAAGACGTAAATCCTTACGGTGACAATCCCCTACTAGAAGAGAGTAGCATTTGCTCAACGGGTGATGATACAAACAATGGAGTTTTGAGTAGTTTTGGACATTAGAGACGGTAATAATTTGAATCAAGACCAGTAGTGACAGACGTGGCAAAATATTTTCCATCAGCAGAAAAAATAAAGGCAAAAGACGAGGAAAATGACGGCAAAAATGGAGAAAAAAAACTCGTAAGAGCGCAAAAATGGAAGCAAGCCGAGAAATCCAAAAAAAGGAGAAAAAGACAAGAACGTGAAAACAATCAAATAACATTTTGAAACAATTAGCAGAAAACAGTGAGATAAATGAAAGATCAGGTGAATGTGGAAACGATTCTGAGGACGGATCTTCAGCCGAAAAAAGGATGAGAAGAACAAAACACAGAAGCGAATCGAGACAAGTATTAGAAATGAGACAGATGATTGTTACGACCAGCCAAACCAGAAATGTGAGGTTCCAACACGATGAAGAGATGCCCAGTAACGGCGAACAGAGTCGAGAGAGAGATAGTTACAGGGCTGATACAGAAACCAAACGTCGACTCGTCGCGATTCAATAACAAAGTGAAATTGCGCAGATGAGTCAAAACGGTGGCGAGACCGCTGGTGAAATACGATGAGATTACATTTCCATTATATCCCGAGGACGATTTTTTTGGCAAACTGTCTGACCAAAGCAATGAGTGACAGTGACTTGATGCGTGTAATCGAATCCGGTATACTGGTGCAAGTCGATTCTGCCAATGACAACGCGTTAAACATTTGATTGCCTTAATGGAGAAGGAGTTGGAACCAGAGTACACAAATGCTGACATGTATCCAAGTGAACAGCCGGCACGCTCTTCCAAACAATCAGAATGTGGACAAATTTAGAGAGGGTGATGAAAGTATGGACAGAAAACAAGATTAAAACTGAACCCTGATTAAAACTGAAGCTATACACTTAGATATCCAAGTAGAGAACTAAGTTGATTATTTTTTTTGTTAGATTGATATAGGGGTAACGTTTTAATGGTATAGTAGAGATGAATGTATTGTAATTGGCTGCGAAAAGTCTAGACGTTTGACCTTCAAGTCTGTAGAAACCATGATAACATGTCAGATCCAGATTGGAACCTAGCATATCAAAGAGAGTTAATTTAAGTCATGTCTCGTTCATCCGTTCAGCAGAAATTCGGCTTTGAATTAAGTGGTTCTAAGTATTACCGAATGATTTTGGAATATGATGTTTTTTCCCAGTTCAGTAAACATTGAAGTTTTTGAGTTTTTTTTTCGTATCATCATATTTTTTTTTGCTCGAGATTGAATATAGGCTGTTTTTGAAGTGTAAGCTCATTGAACAACACACCTATAAAACGAGACAGATTTTAAGCCTCAATTGAGCTGAGGGTTCACATTAAAAATTTTCATCTGAAACTGTTTCTCCCATATCAGTTAATGAAACTATCGCATTTGTTCCGACCACTCAGGCGTGATTATTTATTTTTTATTGTATTTTTAAATTTTTCCACACAAAATTAGACACGCAGCGACAAGTCAACTCTTTTTGAGTGAAATAAAGCATAATAAAATTTTTCCATCCTGATTTGACCGAAAATTGAAGAACAACTGATTAAAAAAATTGTTTTAGTCCAACTTAGAGCAAGTACAAAAATAGTGTAGATACGCAAAAAACTCGACAAAAAAAACCTAAATTTTGCATTTAAAAAAAGCAATACTGATGTACTAAGAAAAGCCTACATTTATCTGCTCTGCACTAACCACGCGGAAAGCAAATACAAAAATTGAAGAAAAAGTTAAGAATTAAAAATTTTTATGTAACACAAAGAGCAGTTCGCCATTCGCCTGCTCCTTCGTGGAGGCTTGAGGATTTGTGCAAGAGGTCAAAGATTCGAATAATTTAGGTTAGTTATTAAATAATCGAGTCGAATCCGACTTTCCGGGTCGAACAATAGCTCTTATCATTCATTTTCCATAACGAAAATGAAAAAATGCTCGTCATACTCCCGGGATGACAGCCATGCAACAACAAGACTAGTCATGCAATTTCTCCTTGAAAAATTAGTCAAACACTCCCATGAGATGAAAACTGTATGACTAGCAATCTTTCTAATAAAAAAAATGTTAATAAGAGTCGATATCGTGAAGACCTTTATCTAGATGGTGATCATTTTCAACAGGAAAATTCAGAAAATGTTTTCAGGCTGAAATTTGAATTCTTGCTAATTTCAGCTCATTTCCTTAGTTCAAAGGAAGGCAAACTCCACTATCGAACAGCATAACGTGATCGACTTCTAGGTTGGAAAAAAAATTGTTTTTAGAGTTTACAGGGTGATGAAAATTTGACCTATTGATCTATTTTTCTCCACTAGAATTAAATCTATTAAAAAGTGTCCATCAAAACTCGTTCGTTAGTTTCAAAGAAAATTAAGTTTCTTTTTGTGAAACTCGAATTGACTTCACTGATTCTTTTTCAATTGTCTTTTGGCTATGTTCTTAATTATGAAGCTCATAATTAGTTAATGATCAAATGGTAGTCTTCAAACTTAATTTTTTAAATTCTATTTTTTTTTGAAAAATGCTAGTCATTCAGTTACCATACTTCGACTATATTTATAGCTCAATTAGGTTTAATAAGAACATTTTTATAGGGTTTTAAAAAATAATAGTTATACTGTTTCCCTTTATGGCCTACAGTTTCATTTTGAGAAAATGCTATTCATCCAGCTCTTTAGTATGAAAAACGTCATCGAGTATTTGCATGCATTTTTTCTAAAGCAAATTGTCTTTGAAACTGTACAGGAGTTTTGGAAGAAAATCAGATCAAGTCTCAGTGATGAATAGTTTTTTAGTCCTCTGACGATAGCACTGATAATCATGGGCTGCATCTACATTCTAACTGGACTTACTCTGGTTTGCATTCTATTCACTGGATGCTGTGGATCTGCTTGCTGGAAAGAGAAAATCCTGTCGGCTAGACGTACTATCGACAAAGAGGATAAAAACAGTGCAGATGATTCTGCTGTTATTTCAATAAATTAGAGTGAACTGAAAAAAAAATGAAAAAAGTGAAGTTTTGAAGTACAAACAGAGCTAAATCGGTAGATTTCTTGTAAAGTTTTAAAAACTGTTTAGAAAAGTCAGAAGCGTTCTGTTGATTTGAAATCTATTTCTATACTTATAGTCTATGAATATAATTCAAAACAAATTGCTAGTGAAAACTAGTTCGGGATTTCTCGGAGATTTTTATCAATTTATTTAGATGTCCAAAACACCTTCCAAAAGCTGTCCAAAAATTGCATATCCAAATTTCGGCTTATTACAAGAAGATCTGGCAAAAATCATTCATGTCGATCAAAAAACATTCAATCAAAATTCAAAATTTTAGACCTGCGTAGGCGGCTTCGATAACCAGACTTCAAATCCATATTTAACCGAAGACGAAAATTCATTTTGTGTGATGTTTAAATGTACTCCCCTTGATAACAATTTTATGTTAGTATTTGTTACCTCAAAAAATATCTCATCAATTTTGATTTTTTCAAAGTTTAGTTTGACCACAATGTATTTTACAATTCACGTAAAATTTTCCAGTTTTCTGCGGTTTTACACCTAAAACAAAGTTGGGTATTTTATATTTCAAAAATCTCATTTCGATGGGAGTGCACCTCAAAATTTTCGTTTTTGTAGCAAATTATAGCAAAAAAATTTCGCTATTAAAAAAAATTGAAAAAACATGAATAAATAAAACCTTCAGAAACCTAATTGAGCTTTTGAGCTATATTTTGATTTTTATTTTATCAAACGACAAGAAATTAAATCTGTTTTCTTTTTTCATAACTTCCTGAAAAACTTACCAGCAAAACAAAGCGGAAAACTTAAGCTGCAAGAGAATATGCACAATTCTGAAAACTAAACCACCTGAATTATCTCCTCTATGAACTTATGTGAAGAAAGACTGCTAACCAGGATCAAAAACTGAACAAATTCTTCCGACCAAGTGAAAATTTTTACCCCCTTAATTCAAAGTTAGGAGAGAGATGGTTCACTTGATTAAAAAAGACATTTATCAAGCAATCAGATTTGGGCATTGTATGTGCAGGCCTTACGAATTGATGTTGCCATTGATTTGTAAAGAAGAGGGTGTTCACTTGGTCCATTTAGTAAAGAAATTGTTCACATGGGCCATTTAATTTTAAAACTTAAAAGTAAAACCTTTTTAGAGGTAGTCAATAAAAACACTCATTGACTTAGATATTCAAGTCAGGTCTTTTGCTATTGTGAAATGTTTGAGATGAAGACAGGTCGTCTAGGTCGGTCAAAGAGCTCATCTTATGCTACAATTTTTATTGGTTGATCTGGAAAAATATGAGGCAGGCTGAAAAAACAGACAACAAGCACGGTCGAAACAAATAAAAATTCTATCAAGCGCTGTCAAAAAAAACACTTTTTGTACGAAATAAACAAACTAAAATTGACCGAGCACAGTCCAAACGTAACCAGATTTTTGTAAGCACGGTCAAAACATACTTCGATTGTGTATCGGTCACTGAACATAGAGTGGTATGTAGGTCACGAAACTTTTTTTTCGTTTTTTATCTCGAAAAGCCCGAAAACTTGTGTAAGCTCAATTGTATTTTTCCACGGTTCAACGTATTTTTTTAAAGTTCAATTCCTAAATTTAGAGGAAGAGAAAGACCACGAGTGATCAGCAAATTTGAAAAAGCCATGAAAAAGGCGATTGACTTCTTATTTCGACAATGGAATTTAATCATCAGGTTTCCCAGCAAAAAAGTAACCTATTTTTCCAGTTTTCTCAATTTGGGTTAGTTTTATCAAAAATGTGTCAATAATATACTTATCTAGAAAAAGAAAAAAGTTACAAATGAGTTTTTCGAAAATTAGTCATAGGTTTTTTCAATGTTTACTTGACTTGCACTCTTGTAGTCTTTTCCATCTGTCTATTGGATGCATTCGAAGTATAGCTCGAGCACGATTGTTTTGCGGTAACAAAAAAAACTGAATAATAGTTTTTCCACAAATACATTTTGACGTAAATTACTTATTACTAAAAGCGTTTAAAGTACTAATGGAATGTCTCTACTTGTTTCGTGCTTGTCTCGTCATGTTTTCATCATGTTTCATCACTGAATTTAACCTCCATGTCAGACCACTATGTTTAGTTCGTAGCATTGAATCCAAATCGGTTGCATTTTTGGCAAGGTCCAACCTGTCACAATAATGTTGTCAGTTTAGATACTCAGTGTGTACCCCATGATAGACTTCTTGCTGTATACTATTAGTATTATACTACTAGTATTCTGTGATACCGATTGTTCCGATTGCTTGCTTTCTTGCCAATCGGTCACTGCTCACCTCAACTCGACATTTTGTTAAAATCCTTAAAATTTTGCTTGTCCGCTGGTGTTACTGCAGTTTATTTTAGTATACTCGGGCTGAGCTGTTCATGGGGCTCATGATTTGAACGTAACGGTCGACCGATGTTAAAATTTGACCGCGATTTAGTTCAGTTGAACGAAGCTTTTAAGCTCCTCAAATCAACTAATCAAAACAACCGACTTGTAATCTCTTGCGTGTGTTCAGTGTCGTACTTGCATATTGAGCTTTCAGTGTCTCGTCTTTGTTCACTATTGAATCATTATGATTACTTGCGCTCATGTAGTCTTTTCCGTCTGTCTATTGGATGTATTCGAACTATACCTCGAGCTCGGTCGTTTTGCGGTAACACAAAAATACTGATTAAGAGTTTTTCCACAAATATATATTGATGTAAATTACTATTTACTAAAAGCATTTGAAGTAATAATGGAATGGCTCTACTTGTTTCATGATTGTTTAATAAATCCGTACAATTTACCCGAAAATTGTTAGTTTTTAACTTTTCTGTTCATGTTATTTTGAAGGTAGAAACTTTCTCGAAATCAGTTAAAACGTCCAGAAATATCTAATTGAACCAAGCAATTTTGGGGATTTTTTTTTGTGTCGTGAAATTGCCAAAACATCTGCAAAAAATGTCAAGATAGTTGAAACATACCGAGCTTTAGTGAAAGTAGCAAAATTTAGAGAGAGCAAATTCACCGGGGCTGTTTGAAACAAATGACTTAGAGACGCTAGATTAATTTTATCTCTAAGGTCTTTGTCATGACTAGTCACTGATAGTCTTCTTAAAACATTTGATCAATGAATTTAACCTCCACGTCAGACCACTATGTCTATTTCGTAGCATTGAATCCAAGTCGTTTACATTTTTCGCAAGGTCCAACCTATCGCCATGTTGTTGCAGTTTAAATACTCAGTATATACTCCTTGATAGACTTCCTGTTGTACAATATTAGTAATATACTACTACTAATTCTGTGATACCGATTGTTATGATTGCTTGCTTCCTTGCCAACCGGTCATTGCTCATCTCAACTCGACTTTTTGTTAAAATTCTTACAATTTCGTTTGATTTGAAATCTATTTCTAAATTTTTAGTCTATGAAAATAATTCAAAACAAATTGCTAATGAAAACTGGTTCGGTATTTGTCGGAGATTTTTATCAATTAATTTAGATTGGCCAAAACACCTTCCAAAAACTTTCCAAAAATTGCATATCCAAATTTCGGCTAATTACAAGATGATCTGGCAAAAATCATTTATGTCGATCAAAAAACATACTAATCTTAAGTTCAAAATCTTCTTAAGTTCAAAATGAGCCGCTTCGAAAAACAGGCTTCAAATCCATATTTAACCGGCGACAATTTTGAAAATTCGTTTTGTGTGGTGTTTAAATGTACTCCTCTTGATAACAATTTTATGCTTGTATTTGTTACCTCAAAATATATCTCATCAATTTTGATTTTTTTCAAATTTTAGTTTGACTTCAATGGATTTTAAAATTCAGGTATAAATATCCATGTCTGTGGTTGTTTACCTTAAACAAAGTTGGGTATTTTGATTTTCGAAATCTCGTTTCGATGTGTGTGCATTTCAAAATTTCAATTTTATCAGAAAAAATTGAAAAAAAAAATGATTAAAAGAACTTCAGAAACTTATTTGAGCTTTTGAGCAACATCTTAAAATTTATTTTATCAAACGACAAGACATTTAATTTGTTTTTTGTTTTGAAAAAATTTCTTGAAAACGTACCACCAGAACAAAGCGGAAAACTTAAGCTGCAAGAGAGTATGCACAATTCTGAAAACTAAACCACCTGAATTATCTCCTCTATGAACTTATGTGAAGAAAGACTGCTAACCAGGATCAAAAACTGAACAAATTCTTCCGACCAAGTGAAAATTTTTACCCCCTTAATTCAAAGTTAGGAGAGAGATGGTTCACTTGATTAAAAAAGACATTTATCAAGCAATCAGATTTGGGCATTGTTTGTGCAGGCCTTACGAATTGATGTTGCCATTGATTTGTAAAGAAGAGGGTGTTCACTTGGTCCATTTAGTAAAGAAATTGTTCACATGGGCCATTTAATTTTAAAACTTAAAAGTAAAACCTTTTTAGAGGTAGTCAATAAAAACACTCATTGACTTAGATATTCAAGTCAGGTCTTTTGCTATTGTGAAATGTTTGAGATGAAGACAGGTCGTCTAGGTCGGTCAAAGAGCTCATCTTATGCTACAATTTTTATTGGTTGATCTGGAAAAATATGAGGCAGGCTGAAAAAACAGACAACAAGCACGGTCGAAACAAATAAAAATTCTATCAAGCGCTGTCAAAAAAAAACACTTTTTGTACGAAATAAACAAACTAAAATTGACCGAGCACAGTCCAAACGTAACCAGATTTTTGTAAGCACGGTCAAAACATACTTCGATTGTGTATCGGTCACTGAACATAGAGTGGTATGTAGGTCACGAAACTTTTTTTTCGTTTTTTATCACGAAAAGCCCGAAATTTTGTGTAAGCTCAATTGTATTTTTCCACGGTTCAACGTATTTTTTTAAAGTTCAATTCCTAAATTTAAAAGAAGAGAAAGACCACGATCGAACAGCAAATTTGAAAAAGCCACGAAAAAGGCGATTGACTTCTTAATTCGACAATGGATTTTAATAATCAGATTTCCCAGCAAAATTAGAAACCTAGTCTTCCAGTTTTCTCAATTTGGGTTAGTGTTATCAAAAATGTGTCTAAAATATACTTATCTAGAAAAAAAGTTATAAATGAGTTTTTCGAAAATTAGTCATAGGTTTTTTCAATGTTTACTTGTGGTCTTTTCTACCTGTCTATAGCGATACTACTAGTCTTCTGTGATACCGATTGTTCCGGTTGCTTGCTTTCTTGCCAATCGGTCGCTGCTCACCTCAACTCGACTTTTTGTTAAAATCCTTAAAATTTCGCTTGTTCGCTGGTGTTACTGCAGTTTTTTTAGTATTCTCGGGCTGAGCTGTTCATGGGGCTCAAGATTCGAACGTAACAGTCGACCGATGTTCAATTTTGACCGCGATTCAGTTCGGTTGAACAAAGCCTTTAAGCTCCTCAAATCAACTAATCAAAACAACCGACTTAGAATCTCTTGCGTGTGTTCAGTGTCGTTCTTGCATTTTGAGCTTTCAGTGTCTCGTCTTTATTCACTATTGAATCATCTTGGTCCTCAATTCTTGTTTGATTTTCGTGAACTGCAGCACATTCATTACGAGGCCAAACTGCGCGTTTTGTGCATTGTAAGCGGATTCCTTCTTTTGTTCTTTACTTTCCTTTAATCGTTCCGACAAAATTTTAACATGTTTAAAGACTTGTCTCTAGAATCCAGGAACATACAGACACAAAATTGTGCTCCTATCCAGTGCACAGTTTGGCCTCGTTATGTTGGTGCGATAGCAATGAAATGATTCTTACTGCTGATGAGTGCTATTTGTCGATTTTTAAAGAGAGTCCGAATACATATTCATCTGTGAAAGTTCAGTGACTTCTGTGGCAGAAGTGGAACTAAACGGGTTTGGGTTCGGGCTTTTCGGGCCGCGTTCGGACCGATTTTCTTAAAAATAAAATACATGTTTTTCGGGCCTAAGCTTCATCTTCAAAAATTAGATAACCACGGGAATCGATCTTTCGACTTCTGCATTACTAAGCAAACGCTTGTAAAAAAAAGAAATATTTCGGACCATTTCCGGCCAGTCTTTTTTTTTGTTAGAATTTTTTGCCATTTTTTAAACCTCTGTTCTGCGGAGAATCAGAAAAAATGTGGGTTTAATTGTGATTTATAAACTGCCATGGTTAAAAAATGCAAAAAAGCGAGCAGCTTGGCAATGCTTTTTAAATTAGCAAAAAGTGATACATAAAAGGTGAGAAAATTCTGGCACTAGAACCCAAAAATAGTGCCAAACCTGGCAAGGATTTAAACACAAATTTTTTCCGAAATTCTTTAGATTTTCAGCCAAGCTCATTGTTAGCATCGCCTATGATCGTTGCAATGTTTGAAAACGGATCCCCGAACTTCAGTTTCTAGCACTATAAAGAGCTTACGGTTATGATTTTGTTAAGTTTTCGTATTCAGCTTAGGTATCATTAACCTATTTAAGTTTATTCCTATTGATTCCTTATGACTATTACTGTACTAATAATTTCTCGGATTTCACCGTTATGATTTTGACACGGATATTTTCGTCTAACTGAAAATTCGAATTCCTGAAACTTTCTTATCTTTTGAGATTATGCAGATTGATTTTCAACGAAACTCATTGTAGGCATCGTTTATGATCATTACAATGTTTGAAAATGGATCCCCGAACTTAGATTCTTGGCACCTTAGAGAGCTTACAATTAAGGTTTGTTCAGTTTTTTACGGCACCGATATGATTTCTCGGATTTCACCGTTATGATTTTGGCACGGATATTTTCGTGTGACTGAAAGTTCGAAATTCTGAAACTTTCTTATCTTTTGAAATTAAGCAGATTTTCAACCAAACTTAGTGGGCATCCTCTATGGTCAATAAAATGTTTTGAAATCGAATCTACGAACGTTAGTTTTTAGCACTATGAAGAGCTTTGGATGTTATGACATAACGTAAGTCCAAAAATTGCCACTCGATAATTTCTCCGACTGGAAAATGGAATTACTGGAACACTTTTTTCAAACAAAAAAAGTATGTAAGTTCATTTGTACTCACTGAAAATTTATCACTGCAGCTCAAAAAGTTAAAAAAGAATAGATCAAAACTTTGAATTAGGTCGGTATAGTGCAACTTGATAGAAAACAAAAATCAGTTCTTTACGTTTTCCCTAGTTTCGTGTATACGATTGGCACCATATACACAAAAAAAACTGTTCAATTTTGATAAGTGCTTTTTCTGGTTTCTGAATGGTTTCATCACTTAGGACTGAAAAATCTCAACGGAAGACCATGGCTTAAAAATTTTAGAAACTACAATTGATTCTGATGAGCCACCTCTTCCACTCGTGTTTGGTGTTCTGCACACGTCTGGTTAGCCGTGGCTGGAGAGGTGCCAGCTGAGCCTCGTCAGTGACTGCTCGTGGAGTTCCGAGGTTTTTTAGTCCCAGCAGGGTGGATGGTTGAGCTACCACTTCCTCGAGTGAACACACCCATCCCTCCTTGGTCCGAAAGTTCTTTGAAGTGTTTTGTAGATTACTGTTTGCATCCCTTGAGTTCGTCTTGCTGCTTCTTGGTCTGTTTCCAGCATTCAAGAGATCTTCTAGACTGTCCATCATGGCTTGAGTGCGTTTTTGTCTCCTGGCATCCAGCCTTGTATCAAGAGTACCAAGAGTCTGCTCTTGTTTACATTCAGGGTGCTCCATATCTTATCTCCATCGTTCATACCTCTGTTCAGCTAAGCTGCTCCTTCGAGACAAATTTATTGCCAGGTAGTCTCCTGTTCCCTGTTCTCTCCATCGTGCACCTCCCGTTCTGGCTAGGTTTTTGTTTGCTACGAAGTATCTCCAATCGCAAATTCTCTCGTTCAAGATGAACAGTTTTTTTTTCATTTCACTCATCGTGATTGAAATCTGTTGCTCTTGCTCATCCATCCTGTACGTTCTTCCCATGAAAACATCATCTACTGATACACCATCGTTGACTAAGGGGTTTGTGAGAGATGGACTCACTATTTTTGTGACAGGCAATTTGGTGCTATTCGAAATTCGCGCTGCATCCCTCGGTCTCGAAGTTCTCTCGTATTCGATTTCCAGCTGACTCATTGTCATTACTGACCTGGTCACTGAGGTCATGATCATCCCCGGCGTGGTTACTGGATCTGGTTGGTGCCAAGAAATCACTTGAATCCTCTATGTCACTTGAAAATGTACTTAACGTTCTGCTTGTCTCAAACTGGTCTCAGTAGCCACTCCCTGATGTCATGGGTATTTCCATTCCATCGGTTGAACAGTTGGAACTTATTTGTATCCTATAGACATCTTCATCCTGATCATTATTGATGTTGATCTCATCATTTCCGCCTGTTCTCATCGAGATTGGAAAGAAGATCACCAGAGTTTTTTGAAATCTTTATGAGAAAGAAGAAAGCGTTACCATCTTTCCCGGCGCTCCGTGCATCATCGTGAAAGCTGTGAGTAAACTCACAATCGCTTGGTTGTCAATCGAAATTCCAGCGTCTCCCGACACTTCTTCCCGATCTAAACTTTCGGTTGAAGTCGCGCAGTCATGTCACTGGTCTAATCACAAGCCAGTTGTCTAGTGCTGTTCCATGCAATTTCCCAATCTTCACGACCTTGGTCGAGTACTGGACTATGGTGTACATCTAACTCCCTCGTTGCTTGTTTGTCTTTGTCTTCAGAGTCCTTTTGAATCCCGGCTAGAACCATTTCTTCTAAAGTTATCTGTACCTTCTTTATTTGATTCCTTACCAGAAAACGATCATTCATTGAAGTTTTCTCTTTCTACAGTAACAATTTCCTAGAATTATCACTCAGCTTAGGTATCATTAACTTATTTAGGTTCATTCCTATTGATTCCTTATGAATTTTACTGTGCTATTAACTTACAGATTTCTTGCGTAAAGATGATCAATAGTAGTAAGACAATACGACAATATTCTAAGGTTAAATTCCCTAGTGACACCGATTTTTTTTGAAATCATTATAGCGTAAAGCCAATTTATTTTCAAAAGCAAGCAATAGATGTGTTGTTCGGTTCAAAACTGCTTCAATATGATGATCCCTATTTTATAAAACATAGATATATTGCTAACAGGTTTCTTTAAATTGAAGCAGAAACTTTTTTTTCTAATCGAATAGAAAATCGCAACTAAATTGCTTCTTCTCGAGTTAAACTTTTCTCGAGTTAAACTTAATTTTCTTAGATCAATTTTAGAGTTGCTGAACAAATACTTTGTACCTAATTCTAGAGTTGCGTCAATATGTGAGTATTTACTTAATTTCTTGAGTGCATTTTTAAGTGATTATTTTGAGGTGAGGCGAGTTTTAGGTTGATCCATCTGGAATCGATTAAAGTTCCACTGTTCAATAAAAACTATCGGTATATTTAAGCGTCCGACCCTGTTCTTAATGCTTTCGCGGGAATAAGCTCGCGTACGTGGGAATAAGCTCGCGTACGTGGGAATAAGCTCGAGCTTCGAGAATAGCGCAGCCCAAACACACGGCAGTGAGACCGATAAGGAACGGAATCAAGCAGAAGAGAAGGCCGAAAAGAACGGAATAAAGGACACTTCGACAATATCTTCCACTCGGGAATACGACTTAGTAAATGACACACCGACCTCACTCAGCAACAATGAGCGACCCAAAGGGAAAAACAAACTGATGACACGATACGGGGAACCAATTTCATCATCATGTCCTAACCTTATCAACAAATCTAAGTGTTAGGAAAACCAGATTGCAGGAAAACTCAGTTTGTGTTCCTACGATGCAGACGATAAACGTTAGAATGTTGGAATATCTTCAGTTATGTGCAGTGCGCATATAGCCGGAGATATCGCAAAAGGAGTGCTAATTATGCAATGCGTGGATACCTGAAAGCTGGCAGTGAACGGCGCCAAACAACCGAAATCAAGGTTTGCTAGTCGCGGTGATCAGGAGAAACAAAGCTTGTCATCAGAGAAAAATGCCCCAATAGCAACTAAGTCGGCGTGCAAGTTTTTACTGTTACGATTATCAAATCGTTGAACTGGGAGCCAATTACGATTGATATAACGAAGCAATCAAGGCAGATTATGCCAGATGTGATCATGAAGCCTCCTGAAGAAGCCTTCTGACGCGGCCCAGGAATGGTACCAGACCCTAATCAATCGGCTATACGTGAATCGGATTATTGAATGCCTGACCCAACATTGTTTGATCTCGGGCGGAAACGAGATGAAAATATTGATACGGCATTTGGACGACTTCCTTTCTGGTGGAACGACGGAATGCGGCAATCGACTGAGACGATCGTTATAGGGGGGAAAAATGGGGTCAATTAAACGAGGTTTGAACTTCTCTGTCTATCAGTCAATACTTATTGCAATCATATTGAGGTGAGACCACGAATTAAAGTTACAATGTTTATCCAGAAAATCGGGAATATGTCAGCAGCAGACAACGAAATGACTGTGTTTATTAAGTTTGTAAACATGGCCAGACGACTGATCGGAAAACTAAAATGCGTGACAATACTAATCAGACCGGACCATGAAAAACGACCTAACAATTTCTTGAGCCTGCTAAACACGTGACCAACTTGAATTGTCACACGAGCGCTCAACATTGTGGCGCGACTGCACAGGAAACGTCCAGTACAAGCAAAATCGTTTCGAAAACTAGATGGCCCATTACTGTTAGAAATTAGATGGCCCATACGGAGATGCAAGCTACAAAGGGAGATTGACCAGGGGTCGAAAAAAGCAGTCGTTAGAGCCAATACCGAAGAGCAAAATTCACTGATTCACTTGCAATCGAAAACGGTGCGACGGACACATAAAGACCTTTTTGGAGCAGAGTCATGTGCGGCGAGGCGAGACTGACTAATGAGGAATGTTTGTACTAGAAAAAAATCATTTTTGACATGAGACTACAAGACAAATTCGACAATAATACTTTTTTGACTTTTAAGAAGTTGTTGAAATCATTCGTCGACTCGTCGCGATTCAATAACAACGTGAAATTGCGCACACGACTCAAAACGGTGGGGAAATTGCTGATGTACGAGGGAGTTTTTTTTCCAATTATAACCCGACGACGTTGATTTCAGTCAATTGTCTGACCAAAGCATTGAGCGACAGTGAATTGATGTGTGTAATCGAAATCCGGGATACTGATGCAAATCGACTTTATCATTTACAACGCGTTGAAGGAGTTAAACATGTTTGATTGCTTTAATGGAGAAGGAGTTGGAACCAAAATACACAAATGATGACATGTATGCAAGTAAACAGCCGGCATGGTCTTCAAAACAATTACAATGTGAACAAGCTACAGAGGGTGATGAAAATATGGACAGAAAAGAAGATACCAAATAGTTTTTGATGTATGTATATATATCGAAATCGATCGAAATTCCAGCGTCTCCCGGCACATCTTCCCGATCTAAACTTTCGGTTGAAGTCGCACCGTCATGTCTGTGGTCTAATCACAAGCCAGTTGTCCAGTGCTGTTCCATGCGATTTCCCTATCTTCACGACCTTGGTCGAGTAATGGACTATGGTGTACATCTAACTCCCTCGTTGCTTGTTTCTCTTTGTCTTCAGAGTCCTTTTGAATGCCGGCTAGAACCATTTCTTCTAAAGTTATCTGTACCTTCTTTTTTCGAGCTATTTGATTCCTTACCAGAAAACGATCATTCATTGAAGTTTTCTCTTTCTACAGTAACAATTTCCTAGAATTATCACTCAGCTTAGGTATCATTAACTTATTTAGGTTCATTCCTATTGATTCCTTATGAATATTACTGTGCTATTAGTTTACAGATTTCTTGCGTAAAGATGATCAATAGTAGTAAGACAATACGACAATATTCTAAGGTTAAATTCCCCAGTGACACCGATTTTTTTGATATCATTATAGCGTAAAGCCAATTTATTTTCAAAAGCAAGCAATAGATGTGTTGTTGGGTTCAAAACTACTACAATATGATGATCCCTATTTTATAAAACATAGATATATATATATATAGCTAACAGGTTTCTTTAAAATGAAGCAGAAACTTTTTTTTCTAATCGAATAGAAAATCGCAACTAAATTGCTTCTTCTCGAGTTAAACTTCTTCTCGAGTTAAACTTAATTTTCTTAGATCAATTTTAGAGTTGCTGAACAACTACTTTGTACCTAATTCTAGAGTTGCGTCACTATGTGAGTATTAACTTAATTTCTTGAGTGCATTTTTAAGTGATTATTTTGAGGTGAGGCGAGTTTTAGGTTGATCCATCTGGAATCGATTAAAGTTCCACTGTTCAATAAAAACTATCGGTATATTTAAGCTACCGACCCTGTTCTTAATGCGTTCGCGGGAATAAGCTCGCGTACGTGGGAATAAGCTCGCGTACGTGGGAATAAGCTCGAGCTTCGAGAATAGCGCAGCCCATACACACGGCAGTGAGACCGCTAAGGAACGGAATCAAGCAGAAGAGAAGGCCGAAAAGAACGGAATAAAGGACACTTCGACAATATCTTCCACTCGGGAATACGACTTAGTAAATGACACGCCGACCTCACTCAGCAACAATGAGCGACACAAAGGGAAAAACTAACTGATGACACGATACGGGGAACAAAATCCATCATCATGTCCTAACTTTATCAACAAATCTAAGTGTTAGGAAAACCAGATTGCAGGAAAAATCAGTATGTGTTCCTATGATCCAGACGATAAAAGTTAGAATGTTGGAATATCTTCAGTTATGTGCAGTGCGCATATAGCCGGAGATATCGCAAAAGGAGTGCTCATAATGCAATGCGTGGATACCTGAAAGCTGGCAGTGAACGGCGCCAAACAACCGAAATCAAGGTTTGCTAGTCGCGGTGATCAGGAGAAACAAAGCTTGTCACCAGAAGAAATTGCTCCAACAGCAACTATATCGGCGTGCAAGTTTTTTTGTTACGATCGTCAAATCGATGAACTGGGAGCCAAATACGGTTGATATAACGAAGCAATCAAGGCAAATTATGCAAGATGTGATCACCAAGCCACCTGAAGAAGACTTCTGACGCGGCCCAGGAATGGTACCAGACCCTAATCAATCGGCTATACATGAATCGGATTATTGAATGCCTGACCCAACACTGTTTGATCTCAGGTGGAAACGAGATGAAAATATTGATAGTGCACTTAGACGACTTCCCATTTGGGGGAACGACGGAGTGCGGCGATCGACTGAGACGATCGTTATAGGGAAAAAATGGGGTCAATTAAACGGCAGAGTTTTGAACGTCTCTGTCTATCAGTCAGTAGTTATTGCAATCATATTGAGGTGAGACCACGAACTAAAGTTACAATGTTTATCCAGGAATTCGAGAATATGTCAGCAGCAGACAACGAAATGACTGTTTTTATTAGGTTTGTAAACCTGGCCAGTTGACTGGTCGGAAAATTAAAATGCGTGACAACACTGATCAGACCGGACCATGAAAAACGACCTAACAATTTCTTGAGCCTGCTAAACACGAGACCGACTTGAATTGTCATACGAGCGCTCAACATTGTAGTGCGACTGCACAGGAAACGTACAGTACAAGCAAAATCGTTTCAAAAACTAGATGGCCCATTACTGTTAGAAATTGATGCAAGCTACAAAGGGAGATTGACCATGGTTCAAAAAGCAGTCGTTAAAGCCAAAAACGGTGACCAAGTTTCACTGATTCACTTGCAATCGAAAACGGTGCGACGGACACATAAAGACCTTTTTGGAGCAGAGTCATGTGCGGCGATGCGAGACTGACTAATGAGGAATGTATGTACTAGAAAACTATCGTTTTTGACATGAGACTACAAGACAAGTTCGACAATAATACTTTTTTGACTTTTAAGAAGTCATTGAAATCATTGAAATCATTGAAGTCGCGATTCAATAACAACGTGAAATTGCGCACATGACTCAAAACGGTGGGGAAATCGCTGATGTACGAGGGATTTTTTTTTCCGATTCTAACCCGACGTCGTTGATTTCAGACAACTGTTTGACCAAAGCATTGGTCAAACAGTTGTCTGATGCAAATCGACTTTACCATTGACAACGCGTCAAAGATGTTAAACATGTTTGATTGCCTCAATGGAGAAGGAATCAAAATACACAAATGATGACATGTATGCAAGTAAACAGCCGGCATGGTCTTCAAAACAATCAGAATGTGATCAAACAAGAGAGCATGATAAAAATATGAACAGAAAAGAAGATTAAAACTGAACCCTGATTAAAACTGAAGCTATACCCTTAGATACCCAAGTAGAGAACTAAGTTGATTAAATTTTACGTTAGAATGATAAAGAGGGGATGTTTAATGGTATAGTAGAGATGAATGTATTGTACTTGGCTGCGACCAAGTCTAGACGTTTGACCTTCAGGTCTGTAGACACAATGATAACATGTCCGATCTAGATTGGAACCTAGCATATCAAAGAGAGGTAATTTAAGTCATGTCTCGTTCATCCGCCTAGCAAAAATATGGCTCTAAGTTTTATCGAGTGCTTTTGGAATATGATTTTTTTCCCAGCTCAGTAAACATTTTAAGAGTAAGCTCATTGAAAATTACACCTATTAAATGTAATTTTTTCTCATTGGCAATGGATTTCCTTTGACTGCCCGCACCGAGCGCCCATGGATCATAATCGATTATATTGTCATAATATTGTCAGCATCTATAAAATGACAAAATAATCGATTATAATCCATTCAAAATGGATTATAATCCTAATATTTTTTATCCTAATAAAATCCATTGTAATCGATTATAATCGATTACAATCGATTATATTGGATTTTTTCGAGGGGTTATTCATTAAATTTACATTTTTGTTCAAAATTATCTCATTTCCTGTTTAGTGTAGTTGCTACGTGTTATGTTTCATAAAATGTTACAATTAAGAAAAAAAAAATATATATTTTTTGTCTCTACCTTTTTTCTAATTCATCGCAGTTTAACACTTCATTTTACCCCCCCCCCCCAGCCAGTTAAGCCCTCAGTACCCAGTATACTACCACCCACCAGTTTACTATCCCCCCCCCCCAGTTTAGCCCCCCCTCCCACCATTTACCCCCCCCCTCCAGTTTACCTTGCCCCTTTAGCGGGGGGGGGGGTTTAGAAAGCTTGACGGGGCGAGGTGATGACCAGTTTAACCCCCTCCCCGGTTTATTTACCCCCACCCCGTTCGGTTTATTTTACCCCCCCCCCCCCCGGTTTACTTCCCCATCCCCCCAGTTTATACCCCCCAGTTTACATCCCTCCCCCCAGTTTACCCTGCCCCTTTAGTTGGGAGGGTGGGGGGGGGGGGGGGGGTAAAAAGCTTGAGGGGGCGAGGGAACGAAGTTGAGACACGGCATTTAATAAAAGACAGGGCATAAATTCTGCAAACTTCTCGCTAAATTTGCAAAATTTTGCAAAATTAATCGAATTTAGTTCTAAAAATGAAATGGATTATAATCAATGGATTTTCATTTCAAAATAATCGATTATAATGGATTATCTTGGCAAAAAAAATCGATTTCAGTGACAAAAATATTGGATTATAATCGATTATAATGGATTATAATGGATTATATTTGTTCAAAAATAATCGATTATAATGGCTATATAATCAATTTCGTGGTCTGAATTTTACATCCGTAATGGATTATAATCGATTATTTTTGTCTCGGGAATCCATTATAATCGATTAGAATCCATGGGCGCTCGGTGCGAGTGTCCTCGGGTCGATTGCAGAAGTTTCATTTAGATTTTAGGCAGTATCTGCTTTAGAGATGTTTGATTTGTTTTTTTTAATCGTTACACATGATGATCTTATGCTATTCAGTATAGCTCTTTCCAAAGCTTTTTTCGGTTCGATGAGCTGACTCCTGGGGAATGAACAGTTATCAATTTTTCAACCACTAATAAGCAAGAGAATTTAAAGGTCGATTGTTTTCTCTTGTCAAGTTAAAACTATCTGTCTCGAAGATTTTTTAACACATAGGATAAACAAACCGTTTTATCGACAATATTTACACACCTTTTGGAAAAAATGTATACAATTCATTAGAAATTAAAAAATTAATGTAAGAAAATTTTACTAATCCTGAAAAACGAAATATGTTATATAAATTAATGAAAAAACAACTGGTTAGGTTGTGAATTTTTGATAATTTTTGAATTAGTTTTGGAAGATATTAGATTTAAAAGACAAACAACAAATTAGAATGGAAATAATGACACTTTTGGTGAAAAATCCTCTTTAATAAAAAGTTATCACACAGCTTGCCTCTCTTTTCAACTCCTAACGTGTATGACTTGTGTATCAGTTTGAAAGAAATCATTATTTAGGAAATGTCAGAGCGGATTTAAAAATTGCACTTCGGTGATCACAAAAAAAAATCACTTTTGACCTCAAAAAACTTTAAAGCATTTTTTTAAATTGTGTTTGAAAGAACTTGGGGTAAATTTCAGCCCTTATGTGTTTGCCAATGGAATTAGAGAACATATTAATAACTTCCATCAGATTTCCTCAGAATTCTTAGAAGCCGTTTTTTTGAAAATTCTACTCGAAACAACTTTTGAGCAACATTTAGATCAACATTTTGCTCAACATATTAATAACTTCCATTATGGCCTCAGAATTTTTAAAAGCAGTTTTTTTTGAAAATTCTACTCGAAAGAACTTTTGAGTAATATTTTGAGCAACATGTTGCAACCGTATTTCTTAATGGAAATAAAGACCACATTAAAATCATATCGCAAATTTTTTTCTAAATTACCAAAGGTTTAGTCTGGTTAAAGACAAGGACTTCATGTTTTCTCAGCGAAGTTTTGTTTGTTCTAACCGCTTGCTTTTCGAATCCTCCACTAACTTACTCCTATCTTTATTGAGTTATTGCATTGTCTTCTGGTAAAAAAAATCGGTCTGGTAAAAGAACTAGCCCCACTCCCCCATTATAAGTTTTCATTGAGGCAAAATTTATCAACAACTTGTAAAGAATGCAAAGTTATCACCAAATCACTTTTAATTTTTGATACCATATCTTTTTCGATATCATGTTTTAGGGCCTTCAAAACATTTTCTCTGCTCAGACACAAAATTGTTGCTCTTTTAAAACGAAACAAAATTTAAGGCTCATTTGAGTTAAGAGTTCACACTAAAAATTTTCATCCGAAACTGTTTCTCCCATATATCAGTAAACGAAACTATCGCATTTGTTCGGACCACTCAGGCGTGATTAGTTAATTTTTATTGTATTTATAACTTTTTCCTCGCAAAATTAGACACGCAACGACAAGTCGACTAATTTCGAGTAAAACAAAGCATAATAAACATTTTTTCCAACCTGATTTGACCAAAAATTGACGAAAAATTGGTTTAAAAAATAGTTTTTAGTCAAATTTAGAGCAAGTACAAAAATAGTGTAGATACGCAAAAAACTCGACAAAAAAACTTAAGTATTGCATATTAAAAAGAAATGCAATACTGATGTTGTAAGCCTACCTTTAACTGCTCTGCACTAACCACGCGCAAAGCAAATTCAAAAATTGAAGAAAAAGTTTAAGAATTTAAAATTTTATATGTAACACAAAAAGCAATTCGCCATTCGCCTGCTCCTTGAGGATTTGTGCAAGAGGTCGAAGATTCAAAGAATTTAGGGTTTTTATTAAATAATGAATCGAATTCGACTTTCCGGGTTAAACAATAATTCTTATCATTGATTTTCCAAAACGTAAATGAAAAAATTCTTGTCATACTCCCGCGTTGACATCCACGCAACAAAAAGACTAGTCATGCAATTTCTCCTTGAAAAATTAGTCAAACACTCCCATAATATGAGAACTGTATGACTAGCAACTTTTCCAAAACAAAAAAATTGTTATTAAGAGTCGATGAACATAGTTAAGACCCTTATATAGATCGTGATAATTTTTAACAGGAAAATTCAGAAAATGTTTTCAGGCAGAAACTTGAATTGTTGTTGATTTCAGCTCATTTCCTTAGTTCAAAGGAAGGCAAACTCCACTATCGAACAGCATAACGTGATCGACTTCTAGGTTGGAAAAAAAAAGATTTTATTTTTAGATTTCCCAGCGTAATGAAAGTTTGACCTATTGATCTATCAAAAACTGTCCATCAAAAAAATCGTTAGTGAGTTTCAAAGAACTTCAAGGTTTTTACTGAGAAACTCGAAAGTTGAGTTTTTCAAACCAAGTCAGAACTTCGTTCTGTTTTATTGACTTCACTGATTCTTTTTCAACTGTCTGTTGGCTATGTTCTTAATCATGAAGCTCATAAAACTAGTTAATGGTCAAATGGTAGTCTTCAAACTTGTTCGAATGGACAAAAAAAAATTTAATTCTTTTTTTTTGAAAAAGGCTAGTCATTCAGTTACCATACTTCGACTATATTTATAGCTGAATTAGGTTTTATAAGGACATTTTCATAGGGCTTCAGGAGAACTATGATTCTTGGCTTGTTTGAACGATAAAATTTATTCTGACTATGAACGAAGACTTTTAAAGCAAAATTTCGGTATGGTAAAGTTGAGTCAAATAAAGTCGTTTGTAAATCAATTCGAAAACTTTGACTATCGTCAAATATATCATTAACACAGTGCGACTTGCCTCTTTTCATCAAAAGTTATTAAACACGGAACTGCTCGTAGCACAGCAAAACCATTAGTATCCCGATTTTCCGTTAACGTCAAGGGAAATGTCTTTGGCTAACCAAAAACAGAGGATTTTTTTTTCCTTTCTCAGTTTATTTTCCTTGTTATTTTCCTTAGTTTTTTGGGCCGGGCAACAAATAAGAACCTAATTCAGTTTTTATGGATTTTTTGCTACTGATTTTCAAAAATAACGCAAATTAATTAGTCCAACGCTGTTCAGTCTTTGAACAGCATTGGACTAGATAGTTTGCAATAACTTTTGAAAATTATTAGCATAAAAGCAAAAAAATCGAATTAGGCTCGGACCCGAGCTTGAAATTTTTGCCTCCCAACTGGACCGGGCCTCAAACTCAGGCCCGGTTTCAACTCTGGTTCACAGTCGCAAGTAGTCTGACAATAAAGCACACGAAAACAACCAAATGCTATAAGATTTTTGAGTTTGAACCTGGACTTTTGAGACTGTTTACAATAACTAAGGTTAAAAAAGAACTTGGTCAAAAAAGCTTGTCGAAATTCAAAAGCTAGGTCAGTCAAGAGTCTACTTGCTGATTATAGGGTTTCAGAAACTCTATTCGATACTTATTTTGAAACAATCCTGTTCAGTCAGTTATCTCATTTGCGTGTTAATTTTTAGTTTTTTTTTCGGCAAATACTTTTTCCTTGTCGTTTTTTCATAGGCACCGAAACATTATGTAGTTGAATTATACACAATAAGTTTAAATAATTGGAGCTGCAAAGCACTGTGAAACAATAAAAGGTAAAACTATCGTTTGAGGTAACAAGACTGCAGGTAGCAGTGCTGAGATTTGAATATTCGCCCTGACGAAAAGGTATCTCACTGAACTTGTAGAAATTTTTTTGGCTACTCATCCCTCCACGCGCAGCTTTGAGTACAAAAGGGTATAACCCGTTTATATAAACCAGTGTACATAAACCAGCCAAAGTATAAACCAATCGAAAAAGTGCAGATTGTATAAACCCGTCGAAAAGTTACGACAAACAAAACTAAAGTATATAAAGCAGCCGAAAAGTTACGTCAAATGAATCAAAGTTGCATATAACTTTCGTAACTGTTATATTATTTTACATAACTATTACATAACAATTACACATTTTTGGCTGGTTCATGTACCACCGTATACACGCG
Source organism: Symsagittifera roscoffensis (assembly GCF_963678635.1). Taxonomy (NCBI): domain Eukaryota; kingdom Metazoa; phylum Xenacoelomorpha; order Acoela; family Convolutidae; genus Symsagittifera; species Symsagittifera roscoffensis. Next base: position 42,221,464 of record NC_087071.1, read on the forward strand.
TTAGTGGTAAAAACAAGCTGAATTTACCTCAATATGGAATGTTTGTGAGATTATTCAAGTAACTGGTTGGTTACTTGTAAACATGCACTTGAGAAAAATCATCATAACACTTTTAAGATGAAAATAATGTTCATTTCTATCCTTCCTATTTTTTGTTGCGAATGATCAGCGCAATGGTTTTTTTCGGCATTTGTTTTCTGTTTTTAAAAAAAGCTAAATCGAAAACGCCTAATTGAAAAGTCGAAATCTGATTAAATATAAACACTATCCAATCTTAATTTTTCCGTCATTTTAATCCAAAAAAAAAAGATTTCGATTTGCAAACTGACTTTTTTGAGGAAAAGAAAATAAAAACTTTATCTTTTTGAATTGCTGATTAAACTAAAAATTTTTGCAAACAAGTTGACTTAGCGGCATCAAATCTTCCAAATGGACTTCAAATCCGATCAAACATTGATAGTAATTATGAACAAAAAGTATATACAAATTTGTTTTCGACATAGCGCAATCTCTTTTGTTCAATTGCTTTTTCCAGGTAGTATAAGAAAACGATAGCCAGTATTTGAAAAACAAATTTTGATGTCATAAAAAACTGTTTCATCAATTTATTTGAATGAAGCTCGAAATTTGAAAAAAAAAAAAATTCTAAGGACGATAAAAAACCGTTTCCTGTGGAAGCTGCAATCAAACTAAGAAAGCCCATGAAAAAAATGAAATAGCGACAAATCGAAATTGAAATCCTGGCAGTCATAGTGTTTTGGGAACAAGTTTTTTATTTAGCTCAATCTTTCTGGGTCTATTTTATGGCACTACAAGAATAAGATGTGTTCTCACACGTGTGAACAAAAAACGGCGCGACAATCAGTTTATGAATCATTTAGGTTGAAGAGAAGCAGTTTTCTTCCACTGAATTGCCACTAAGCAGACAAAAATCTCGTCAGTTTGATCAAAAAGTAAAGTCCTTAATTTTTGATAATTTTCAAAAACCAACAGACTGAAGAAATGTTTGCTTTTTTGTTATAAATTCCATCTTTGAGATCTGGTTACAATTTAAAAGCAATACGTTCAGATTAATTCATTGGTGTTTTGTTTGATTTACTGCTTACACTTTTAACTATTTTATCGCTTTTACCTAATTGATTGATTTTCTGCTTACTCTTTTCTGCGAATTGTTTCACCCAATTTGATTTTTTATGTTCGAATTTGACCCAAAATGAACCCCTCAACTGACCAGTTTCGAAACAATTTTTTTTGCATCAAGATTTTTCATACTCCGTTAAAAAACCGGTCAAAAGAAGAAATTTGTTCATAGAAAAAACTCCTAGGCGCAACTTCAACGATCCTTGTCCTAACGAAAATTATCCGAGTCTTTGGTCTTCTCCTCATACAAAGTGACTTCATCACAAACCTTTAAAGACTTCTGTAATTTTGCTGAAAACCGAACAACAGTTTGTTCCCGTGGGTTAAACCAAATTTTTGAAGATAAACCAATTTTTTTAAATCAGTATCATTCAATCAGATTCCAAGTTGAAAATAGATGCTTTTTATACGTACATAATAAAGTGCCCATACCAGGGCGAAACAATGATTGTTGCTATTGTCATTTGATGACGATGAAAAAAATTTTGTATATTGAAACAAAGTTCATGCATTTTTTTAATTTTTACATCCCCACAGTCAATTTAGTGACACAATTTGTAACAAATTGGCAATGGCACCATTTTTCAGGGTAAAATGATTGCCTTAATGCTCCGCGACCACTGAAAGTGGGGAGGAACATTCTCTTCGGGTTTTAATTTTTTACTCATGTTTTTCAAAGCCGAATCAGGTACCACAAAAATGCATGGAATAATTTATCAATCTACGTACTTTGCAGTTCAACTTAAAGCTTATTGATGTGTCTTCATCAAAAATTTCTAAAGGTAACGAAAAAAATTGTCAAAAAATTTTTCAGTGTTGATTTGAAATTTAGGATTTTTAGTATAACTTCCAGCGAAACTGGTTTATAATTTTGAGCAAGCAGTTGTTGTGATAGAGGAAAAAGAAGTCAAAACTTATCAGTACTTTAGGAAAAAAATTCTTTTTTGATGTTTGTGTAAGCTCCTTTTTGTCAATAAGTTATTTTCAATTTGTTTTCTTTTTTTCAAAATTAGGTTGATTTTTTTGATATTGTTTGTTTATATATTTTTTTTCACTAAAACTGTTATCAATTAGGCAATATATCCATACTGTCATTTAACAATAAGTAAAAATGACCTAGACAATTTTCCTAAGTGTTATATTATGATTGATATCGGAACATTTTGTGCTATTTGCACAGCAGCGGGCTACCTTTTTTCTGATTCTAAATAACTTTTTTGGGCACAACAAAATCAATTTATGCGAAACTTTTTAATTGTTTTTCTCAAAATGAGACTTCTATAAAAGATCATAAATGGATATAAAATCTCTCCTAAAATTCTCTAAAAAAAATTGGGCTGGAAAATTTTTTAAAAACAAAATAAAGTGTATACTTTTGAAGTTGCACTCCTAAGGACATCAAGCCATACAAAAAACTTTAACTGAGCTCTGATGTTCATCTTATTTTGAGAAAAAAAATTGTGTGTTTTTTGGTTAGTTTTATCTCTCTGAGTATATTTTTTGAACCAGTTGTGAAAACGCAATCTGGTATTGGTCTTATTATTAGAGCAAAGCAAAAAACGTGTGTTTTTGGAGTAGTATAATCTCAATGAGTCTATTTTAAGAACCAGTAGCGTAACCTGTTGTCACCGTGGTAAAAATAAAAAAAAATTAATTTAAAAAAATTTGATTTTCAAAGTTTTCTGTTCAAAACAAGCAGAATTTCACCTAGACCGACCAAACGAAAAAATTGCCTATCATCAAATTAATCAGTAAGTTAAGTGATCTTGATTTTTTCCAAGTAAATAGAAACAATTAAAACGGCTTCTGTTAACACAGGTAGAAGAAAAATTTGAAAAGTTTTTTGTGATTTTCTGATCGGTTAACATAATTAGATTAAGTGACTGCCTACACTTCAAAATCACAAAACTAATCACGAGCGTTACCTAGGCCAATTTGAATGCTTCTTTGCATTTGATTTTGGTCTTTTTTGCGTTTTCCAAATTTTTTTTTTATTATTATTTTTTAAATTCTGTGTTTTTTTAAATCCGGCAACAATTGATGCCCAGTAAACTCTAAGTTCAAGTGGCAATAGTTTTTTCACTGCTTGTGATATGACAAAATTATTTAAATATCGCCAGACATCAAATCCAGCTTAAATGAAACAATGAACCGTAAATGAAATAAAGAAACTTTAGTTCTTTTATATGGGATAATCTCCCTACACAGAAGAGTAAAGAGAAAAAATTTGTGTCCCGCAACGTATTAATAAGGCAAATCTATTTTCGCGAATTCAATTAAGAAGGTATATTGAATTTTATTTTTCTAGAACCAAACCAAGACTGAAAAATTTATAATCTTTGAATTACTATCTTACGCTAGCAAACCCTTGAAAGCTTTGAATTGTAAAAAATATCTTCCGAACGGATATTAAACAACCCTCTCGCACAAGCATTACTTTGAAAACTGTAGAACAACTTGTCCACTTTGAACCATTTCAAGCCTATTGCTTTAGTGTTTCTCAAATCAGGATCTTGAAGTAGACTATTTGGACATATAAAGTCTTCCAAATGTCATCTAACCCGCAGTTTGGGCTGAATTTTTTTTCGGAACAACAGCAAAAAATGAATGAGTTAAGGGATGAGGCTCATATCAAAAAACCCCATTGAAAAAATGAAATGAAAATATAGCGGTTTTAAATGGATTTTGAAACGTAACCAATATTTTGAGAACAACAAAAACAACTTGTTTTTTGTCGAAATTCATCTTTTCTGCTTCTATTCTAGATCTACAAGAAAAATCATTTTTTCATCCCAATTGAGGTTTTTGAAATTGTTCAATGTTACCAAAAAATGTTTTAAAGTTTTCTAAGTTTAGGCTTGAGAATACTTTAAAAATAACAAAAATTGTGTGTACTTTTTAAATTGCACTTGAAAATAGGACACTCTCTCAAGAAATTGAATTGGTGAAATATAGTCACCCAAAAAACTTAAATGAAAATTGACAATGCTCTAATTTTCCAGAACAAAAAAGGCGTGTTTTTTTAGCGTAGTTAAACCTCTTTGATTCTTTTTTTAGAACCAGAAGAAAAACCCGTTGCACGCACACATATGAACCCTTCTCAAAAAGTGGAACTGGCGACATAAAATCATCCGGAAAGAACTTACGTGCAATCTGGTACTGGTCTTTTTAAGAGAGCACGACAACAAAAAAATGTGTGTGTGTTTGGCGTAGTTCAGTCTCTCTGCGTCTATTTTGAGAACCAGTAGGGAAATCTGTTCTCAACCGGGCCAATAATTTCACTTGAAACAAATTTCACTCGAAGACCAGTTGATTTTCAAATACTTTTAGTCACAACAAGCAATTTCTTCCATCAAAGATCATCAAAATCAAGCAGACGAAAATGTTGTCTATCGCCAAACTTATCAGTGAGTAAATTGCATTTTTTTTTCATGTATACAGTAACAAGATTTTCTTATCATCGCAAAATAATAGGTGTCCCAGGTGATCTTTAACGCCGAACAAACTGTTTAGAGGAAAAATATTTTGTTTTTTTTGCAATTTTTTTTTCATCGGGTAACAAATTAATACCAAGATGCTCGCTCTGATTCATTTGGATTTAGATCAATTGACTGCATACATTTTGAAATCACAAAATAACGGTTATACCACATTGGCTAGCCCAATTTGATTACTTTTTTCAATTGATTTTTGTTTGTTTTTTAGTTTTCCAATTTTGTTTAAGTTTTTTTGTAATTTATAATGAAATGTTTTTATTCTGACAACGAAATATGCTCAGCAAACTCCGCTGAACTTATTGGGAATAGTTCGTTCTACTGCCTATGCTTCGGAAGTATTAAGCAAATAGCGCGAGTTATCTAATCCAACCTAAAAAAAAACGAGTAGTTTGAAAAGTAAGCTCTAAATTTACAAGCCTCTAATAACTTTCAGTTCGCAGATCTCTGCAAACAAAAATTTCGTGAAAAACACTGTCAGGGATTTACAAGGTGATTTTGTCGTGACATTTGTGAGTTTGTTTCGAAGCTGTCCTTATCAGGGCAAAAAATTTTTAAACTTCGAATGCCTTTAATTGTCAATGAAAATGTTTCGACTAATTGAAGCAATAGAAACTTTCTAAGTGAGATTAATAAAAAATTCCTTTTTTTGCATGGACTAAATCAACAAAATGAATTTGCGTCAAAACAAAATTTATCAGACACAGCTATTTTCATTAGCTCTTTTTGGTATATATATTTATCGACTTTTGTTCTTCTAAAAGAACGAAGTGCTTTGCATGTGACTTTTCAAAGAGCTGAAAGCTGAAAAAACTCAATTGAGTTTCTCGCAGCGGCACTCTTCCCCCACCATTCCTCCTATGAGAATCAGTTTTTTGATCTGACGAGTAGTTTTCCGAGGTTAATTATGAAGAGCCAATTATTGTCATGGCCTAATTTTTCTGAATATCAGTTTTCATGAGAATCCGGCAATTTGAGCAGAAATTTTAATTAGAAAAACTAGTAGGCGGGAGTTGGGGAGGGGGGAGGGTAAGAGCCCTCGCAGCTTCGGACAACAATTATTTCAACTGATATTGAAAACTACTATAACAATTGTCTTGATAAAAAGTCAAACTTGTTTGAAAAAAAAACGAGTTCGAATAAACAATCAATTAGTTCTAAAAACGGAACAGGAAATGCAAGCTTTTCCTGGAAACTTTTGAAAAATTTGTAAGAGAAAACAAAAAAATTTCAACAAATCTCTGAAATGCAATGGCAAGAATTCTACTGTTGTAAGAAAAAATAACTCGACATTAGTTGCTTAAGGCATTTCAATTGAATTTTCTCATTCAACTGTTTAAATTATGCACTTTCAATTGTTTAAGTTAGGTTCTTGAACTCCTCCTAGTAGAAAAAAGTCTACTCAAGCAATAAAAGCTTTCTAAACTCTTTATAAACTCATACTACAACGAAGAAAGGACTCGACCTCTGAAAAACTGATCAATTTTGAAATACTACTTTAGCTAGCAAACCCTTGAAGCAGTTGAAATTAAAAAAATGTCTTTCGAACGGATTTTAAACAACCACCTCGCACAATCATTATTTTAAAAACAATAAGACAACATGTCCACTTTGAACCATTACAAGCCTAATGCACTAGTGTTTCTTAAATGAGGATCTTTAAGTAGTTTATTTGCAGATATAAAGTCTTCCAAATGTCGTATAAACCGCAGTTTGGGCTGAAGACTTCTTTCAGATGAAGAAAAAACATGAATGAGTTAAAGGCTGCAGTTCATATCAAAAAGCCCCATGCAAAAATTGAATAGAAAAATAGAAGCCTTCTAAATGTTCTTTGACTTGCAACCCCGATATTTTGAGAACAGCAAAAACAACTTTTGTTTTTTCGTCGTAGGTCAATTTTTCAGACTCTGTTTGAGAACTACAAAAAAATTCACTTTTTCATCAAATATGAGCTTTTGAAATTGTTCAATTGTACCGAAAAAGACATTGTCTGTAAACTCAATTTGGGCTTGAGAATATTATAAAAACAAAAAAGTGTGTTTACTTTCCAAATTGCTTTCGAAATTAGTAACCCCTCTCGAGAAGTTGAATTGGCGACCTAAGTCATCCAAAAAAAAAATAAATGGAATGTGGTATTGGTCTTATTTTAAGAAGAAAACAAACAATATCATTTTTCGGCTCAGTTTAGTCTCTCTGAGTCTTTTTTAGGCATTAGTAGAGAAACAAGTCACAACTCAAAATAGGAACCCCTCTCTAGAAATTGAATTGGCGACATAAAGTCATCCATGACAAACTAAATGCAATCTAAAAAGGTGTGTTTTTCAGCATAGTTCAGTCTCTCTGATTCTAATTTAAGAACCAGACGGAAAAACCGTTGCAATTAAAAATAGGAACCCTTCTCAAAAAGTGAATTAGCGACATAAAGTCATCCATGAAGAACTTGAATGCAATCTGGCACTGGTCTTTTTAAGAGAGCACAGCTAAAAAAAATGTGAGTTTTTAGGCAAAATTCAGTCTCTCTGCATCTATTTTAGGAACCAGTAGAGAAATCAGTTGCACTTCAAAATAGGAATCACTATCGAAAATTGAATTGGCGGCATAAAGTCATCCAGAAAATCTTGAATGCAATCTGGTTTTGGTATTTTTAAGAGAGCAAAACAAAAATATGTGCGTTTTCGGCAAAAATCAGTCTCTCTGTGTCTATTTTAAGAACCAGTAGAGAAACCAGTTGCACTTCAAAATAGGAAACACCTTTCAAAAAATTGAATTGAAGACATAAAGTCATCCAGAAAGTTCTTGAATGCAATCTCATATTGGTCTTTTTAGGAGAACAAAACATAAAATGTGTGTTTTTGGCAAATTCAGTCTCTCTGCGTTGATTTTAGGTAGGGAAACCCGTTTTCAAACGGGCAGAAGAAAAAATTAGTTTCACTTTAAAAAACCTAAGTGAAATCCAGTTGATTTTCATAAAATTTTGTTCACAACAAGGAACTTTTTCATCAAAATTCATCAAGACCAAGCAGACGAAAATTTTGTCTATGGTCAAACTTATCAGTGAGTAAATCGCAATTTTGCTTTTTTTTCAAATAAACAGTAACAAAAATTTCTTATCATCGCAAAGTTATGGGTAGCCCAGGTGATCTTTAACGCCGATCAAAGCGTTTTCGCCTTACACATTTAGAGGAAAAGTGTCTTGTTTTTTTGTAATTTTTTTTTCATCGAGTAACAAATTAATACCAAGACGCTCGCTCTAATTCATTTGGATTTAGATCAATTGACTGCAGACATTTTGAAATCACAAAACAACGGTTATGCCACATTGGCTAGCACAATTTGATTACAATTTGATTACTTTAAATCCAAATGAATTTTGTTTGTATTTTAATTTTCCAATTTTGTTTAAATTTTTTTTGTAATTTATAATTAAATGTTTTTAGTCTGGCAACAAAATATGCCCACCAAACTCCGCTGAACTTTTTGGGAATAGCTCGTTCCACTGCCTATGCTTCGGAAATATTAAGCAAATAGCGCGAGTTATCTAATCCAACTTAAAAAAAACGAGTAGTTTGAAAAGTAAGCTCTAAATTTACCAGCATCTAATAACTTTCAATTCTTAGATCTATATACACGAAAATTACGTGAAAACTGTCAGGTTCATACAATGTGATTTTGTCGTGACTTTTGTTAGTTCGTTTCAAAATTTTCCTTATCAGGGTAAACAATTTTCAAATTTCGAATGCCTTTAAGTGTCAATGAAAATATTTCAATTAATTGAAGCAATTGAAACTTTCTAAGTGAGATTAATAGAAACTTTCTTTTTTGCATGGACTAATTTAACAAAATGAATTTGCGTCAAAACAAAGTTTATCAGACAGAGCTATTTTCATCACCTCTTCTTGAAATAGAATGATTGATTTTTGTTCTTCTAAAAGAACGAAGTGCTCTGTATGTGACTTTTCAAAGAGCTGAAAGAGCTGAAAAAACTCAATTGGGTTCCTCGCAGCGGCTCTTTTTCTCCAACAATTTTTTCAATTGATATTGAAAACTACTATCAAAATTCACTTGCTGGAAAGTCAAACTTGTCTGGAAAAAAATGAGCTCAATCAAACTATCAATTAATCACTTAGTTCTAAAAACGGAACAGGAAATGCAATCTTTTCCTGGAATTTTTTGAAAAATTTGTAATCGAAAACGAGAAGTTTTCACAAAAATCTGACAAGCAATGGCAAGAATTCTCCTGTTTAAGGAAAAAATAAGTCGACAGAAGTTGCCTCAGGCATTTCAATACACTTTCAACTGTTTAAATTAGGTTCTTGAATTCCTCCTAGTAGAAAAAGTCTACTCAAGCAATGAAAGTTGTAAACTCTTTATAAACTCATGCAACAACGAAGAAAGGACTCGACCTCTGAAAAACTGTTGAATTTTGAATTACTACTTTAGCTAGTAAACCCTTGAAGCAGTTGAAATGAAGATAAAACGTCTTTCCAACGGATTTTGAACAACCATCTCGCACAATCATTATTTTTAAAAACAATAAGACAACATGTCCACTTTGAACCATTGGAGTTTTTGAAATAGTTCAATTGTATTAAAAAAAAACATTGTCTATAAACTCAATTTGGGCTTGAGAAAAATATATAAACAAAAAAAGTGTGTTTACTTTCCAAATTGCTTTCGAAATAAGTAACCCCTCTCGAGAAGTTGAATTGGCGACCTAAGTCATCCAAAAAAAAAATAAATGGAATGTGGTATTGGTCTTATTTTAAGAAGAAAACAAACAATATCATTTTTCGGCTCAGTTTAGTCTCTCTGAGTCTTTTTTAGGCATTAGTAGAGAAACAAGTCACAACTCAAAATAGGAACCCCTCTCTAGAAATTGAATTGGCGACATAAAGTCATCCATGACAAACTAAATGCAATCTAAAAAGGTGTGTTTTTCAGCATAGTTCAGTCTCTCTGATTCTAATTTAAGAACCAGACGGAAAAACCGTTGCAATTAAAAAAGGAACCCTTCTCAAAAAGTGATTTGGCGACATAAAGTCATCCATGAATAACTTGAATGCAATCTGGCACTGGTCTTTTTAAGAGAGCACAGCTAAAAAAAAATGCGTTTTTGGCAAAGTTTAGTTTCTCTGCATCGATTTTAGGAACCAGTAGAAAAACCAGTAGCACTTCCAAATAGGAACCCCTCTCTAGAAATTGAATTGGCGATATAAAGTCATCCAAGAGAAATTGAATGCAATCTGGCAATGGTCTAATTTTTGAGAACCAAAAAAAATTTGTTTTTCTACTTTAAAAACCAGACGGAAAAACCGTTGCAATTAAAAATAAGAACCCTTCTCAAAAAGTGAATTAGCGACATAAAGTCATCCATGAAGAACTTGAATGCAATCTGGCACTGGTCTTTTTAAGAGAGCACAGCTAAAAAAAATGTGAGTTTTTAGGCAAAATTCAGTCTCTCTGCATCTATTTTAGGAACCAGTAGAGAAATCAGTTGCACTTCAAAATAGGAACCCCTCTCTAGAAATTGAATTGGCGACATAAAGTCATCCGTGACAAACTAAATGCAATCTAAAAAGGTGTGTTTTTCAGCATAGTTCAGTCTCTCTGATTCTATTTTAAGAACCAGACGGAAAAACCGTTGCAATTAAAAAAGGAACCCTTCTCAAAAAGTGATTTGGCGACATAAAGTCATCCATGAATAACTTGAATGCAATCTGGCACTGGTCTTTTTAAGAGAGCACAGCTAAAAAAAAGTGCGTTTTTGGCAAAGTTTAGTTTCTCTGCATCGATTTTAGGAACCAGTAGAAAAACCAGTAGCACTTCCAAATAGGAACCCCTCTCTAGAAATTGAATTGGCGACATAAAGTCATCCATGACAAACTAAATGCAATCTAAAAAGGTGTGTTTTTCAGCATAGTTCAGTCTCTCTGATTCTATTTTAAGAACCAGACGGAAAAACCGTTGCAATTAAAAAAGGAACCCTTCTCAAAAAGTGATTTGGCGACATAAAGTCATCCATGAATAACTTGAATGCAATCTGGCACTGGTCTTTTTAAGAGAGCACAGCTAAAAAAAACGTGCGTTTTTGGCAAAGTTTAGTTTCTCTGCATCGATTTTAGGAACCAGTAGAAAAACCAGTAGCACTTCCAAATAGGAACCCCTCTCTAGAAATTGAATTGGCGATATAAAGTCATCCAAGAGAAATTGAATGCAATCTGGCAATGGTCTAATTTTTGAGAACCAAAAAAAATTTGTTTTTCTACTTTAAAAACCAGACGGAAAAACCGTTGCAATTAAAAATAGGAACCCTTCTCAAAAAGTGAATTAGCGACATAAAGTCATCCATGAAGAACTTGAATGCAATCTGGCACTGGTCTTTTTAAGAGAGCACAGCTAAAAAAAATGTGAGTTTTTAGGCAAAATTCAGTCTCTCTGCATCTATTTTAGGAACCAGTAGAGAAATCAGTTGCACTTCAAAATAGGAATCACTATCGAAAATTGAATTGGCGGCATAAAGTCATCCAGAAAATCTTGAATGCAATCTGGTTTTGGTATTTTTAAGAGAGCAAAACAAAAATATGTGCGTTTTCGGCAAAAATCAGTCTCTCTGTGTCTATTTTAAGAACCAGTAGAGAAACCAGTTGCACTTCAAAATAGGAAACACCTTTCAAAAAATTGAATTGAAGACATAAAGTCATCCAGAAAGTTCTTGAATGCAATCTCATATTGGTCTTTTTAGGAGAACAAAACATAAAATGTGTGTTTTTGGCAAATTCAGTCTCTCTGCGTTGATTTTAGGTAGGGAAACCCGTTTTCAAACGGGCAGAAGAAAAAATAAGTTTCACTTTAAAAAACCTAAGTGAAATCCAGTTGATTTTCATAAAATTTTGTTCACAACAAGGAACTTTTTCATCAAAATTCATCAAGACCAAGCAGACAAAAATTTTGTCTATGGTCAAACTTATCAGTGAGTAAATCGCAATTTTGCTTTTTTTTCAAATAAACAGTAACAAAAATTTCTTATCATCGCAAAGTTATGGGTAGCCCAGGTGATCTTTAACGCCGATCAAAGCGTTTTCGCCTAACACATTTAGAGGAAAAATGTCTTGTTTTTTTCGCACTTTTTTGTTTTTCACGTCGGGTAGCAAATAATACCAAATGCTCACTCTAAAATCAATTGTGTATCCTTAAATTGCGCATCGTCAGTTGCGTATCGTCAAATTTATCAGTGAGTACAGTGCTTTTTTTTTAAGTAAAACAGTATCAAGAAATCCTCTGAGAAGAAAAACTCTACTCGTGCAGTGAAATTATTATGAGAGCAACGAAATTTTCACTCGTCCTCTTTGAAATATGAAAAAATTTGTGAAAATGATTAACAAAAGAGATTGCTTGATAGATTTGAATATTAGAAACATCGTCTTCCGGACGAAAATTAAACAACTTTCACGCACAAACTTTTTTATAACCAAAAAGACAAAATTTCAGGTCTTTTGAAGTTGTGTTTCTCAAAATGAGGATATTGAATTAGTTCATTTGTTGATATTAGTCTGCCAAATGATCGCTAATTTTCCATATGGGCTGATGACTAGAGTAAAAACAACAAAAAATTGTGTCTTTTCACGGTTGCTTTTCAAATTTGACTCGGTGTCATGAAGTCTTCCAAATGGTCTCAAGTACAATTTTGACGTAGATAGTTTAAAGTAACCGAAATGGAAAAATTTGTCAAAATTAATAGCTTTTTTATTTTTGTATTAAGCTAATTGTTTCACTATGTCTGACCTTGAAAGTGCACACTCCTTTGGAATGAAACTATCACCATTTTTTAGCTCGCATTTTATAGAACATTTTAATACAGTCTTAGTTCGTATTCTTATATATTAATTTAAATAAGCTTAGTTTTTAGGGGCATACTATTTTAACATTTTAATAAGAGAGAATCTGTCTAGGTACGTCTTCTTTTTCTTTTTTTCAGTCAAACAAATTGATTTAGGTTTTTCTTTAAAAAAAACTAATTGTTTATTTAAAATTTAAAGAGCCCCTGTCATTGTGTAACTCATCTTAGATTAAATTTTTGCAATTTTTTCCCCATAAGTTTTTGATTTTTTTGTCAACAGGATCCACTAGAAGCCGAAAAGATAATGAAATGTTTTCGAAAACTTTTTTAAATATTTTTTAGCACAGCATGTTTCGCGCACCGAAGAAACATAAAAAAAATTCCTCAAAGTTTTGTACGTTTTCTCGTGTGTAGGATTCGAAAGTACTATTACTGGCTCTTCAGTAAACTGAATTTTTGCATTTTGTATAACAAAAAACTAGGATTTTAAAAAAAATAAATATCAAAAAGAATCATATAGTTTCATTTTTTTCAATTTTTTTGGTGCAAGGCGGTTTAAGCTAAATGATTGTTTTATAGCTTTTTATTTTGTACGCGTTGCGCTCGCCCCTCTTTCTCCGCCCAAAATTAGACTAGAACATTTTAAAAAAAAAACCTCGCACCAATTTTTCTCAGCACTGAGAAGCTTAGTTGAAAGTAGTTGTATGGAGTTCGAGTCACGATTACAAGCACATTCCGTAACCGAAACTGAAATTTTGAAAACGAAAAAAGTGCATGTTTGATTGAAATGCAGCTACTTAGCTCAGATTGATTGTTGGAAGGATGTTTAAGGTCGTGTTCTGCTGATGTGTTCATTGGTCTGCATCGGAGGTTTGAAAGGGTGGACTTGGCATTCTCTGACGACAGGATCATGTGGCTATTCTGATTGGATCCTTCTCGAAGGCAAATGTCACTTTATCAGTCCGAATTATTATCAGAAGCAGGAAGAGGCAGCAGCTTACTGTTCGAAATGGCGGTTCGTTCAAAATAATTTAAATAACACCAAGACCCCTTAACTTTTTCCTCGAGATGGCTTATGAACTGTGCGTTTGATCCCTGTGAACATGATTTTGACTGCTGTTTTTAAGTGTAATCTTCAAATAATTCAAACATTAAAACATACCGAAAACAACAAATCGTATTGAGAATACCTAGTTACTAAAAACAAACCAAATGAACTACAGTGCTGATTTAAATTATCCGGACGAAACGAACAAAACTTGAATTTTCAAACGCGTTTTTCTCAAATTGGGTTAAGATTAGACAAAAAGTGAAGAAGACAAAAGTTGCTTAGAATTTCACCAGAATTAATATGGTGTCATTTTTTCTCCGAAATTCTCAACAAAAATGTTACCCCAAAAATGGGTCATTTTGGCTTTTTTCAATTAATCAAGAATTACGCTGAAACTATTTTGTTAATTGATATGAAAATTATATCACAGGAAGCCTCTTACGCAGTTCAACAAAGTTTAAGAAGGGTTAAATCTCCAAAAACCAGTATAAATGAAAAAAATTTCACTTGATAGTCAATAAATGTGATTTTTACTATATAAAACCCAGAATCTCTGTTTAAAAATAAGTTTTGAACAATTTGCGCAAATTTTTGGCAAATTAACTCTTCTTAAACTTTGTTGAACTGCGTAAGAGGCTTCCTGTGACATAATTTTCATATCAATTAACAAAGTAGTTTCAGCGTAATTCTTGATTAATTGAAAAAACCAAAATGACCCATTTTTGGGGTAACATTTTTGTTGAGAATTTCGGAGAAAAAATGGCACCATATTAATTCCGGTGAAATTCTAAGCAACTTTTGTCTTCTTCACTTTTTGTCTAATCTTAACCCAATTTGAGAAAAACGCGTTTGAAAGTTCAAGTTTTGTTCGTTTCGTCCGGATAATTTAAATCAACACTGTAGCAAGTGGATGAATTAGAAACAATGAACTGAAGGAGAAATTCAACGCTACGAGCAGTTCGAAATTATCAGACACTTTGCTAAATTGAAATCGCCAATTTTTAAAGATATAAATTGTATGACCATAACTTTTTTTGATGGCGACAACAAATTATTTGCAAGTAATTTTGAAATTGCTCCGAAAAATTTTTTTGTTTTTTTTCAGCCATTTCATTTTGTACTTAAATTAAATTTTTCCAAAAAAAAAAGCAAATTTTAATTTTTTGTGTGCATAATTTAATCCTGGATAGACCAATGTTAGATTTTTTTTTTCGACGTTTGGCTTTTTTCAAAAACGTTTTAAACTCCTATTGCTTCTGTGTGGAATGTTTATGTTTGCCTTGATCAATATCTAGTAATTTAAAACATCAAATTTCAAAAATTATCATCTTGGGAAGTTTTTGACAAAATTTGAAAAAATCATGCTCTCAGGATATCTTTTGTAAAAGGAAACTTTTATAAAATTCAGGTCGCTTCCAATGCATTTTAATGGGAGACTGTCAAATTTTTGATGACTCTAAGTTTGAGTAACCAAAGTTTTTGTTACCTCTGATGATTTACGAACACAGCCCAAAAACTTCTAACCTAAAAAACCTTTAATTTTGGTTTTCGGGAAAATACTAGTCATACATTTTCCATATATGAAAAATCAAAAGTCATAGACTTTTCATGCAACCTTCTCTGTACCTATGGAAAAAAAATCGAAAAGTGCATGCTTAGAATTTTTCCATAATGAAAATTGTTTGATTAGGATTGGTCAACATGGGAAAGTTGCAAAATAAGAGATACGCATGAGCTGATGTAACAACTAATTTTGAGCCTCCTGTCGGGTTAGAAAATCGGCGTAGTGCGGTCCATGAGTTTGAGTTCTTGAGTTTTATGATTTGAGTCCAGAACCAAGGGACCAATTTTATATCAATTTCAGATCGATTATTTTAAATTGCTTCAATATTTTCATTATGAATCAGGGAGCATACGAAAAAAAGAAAGCGAGAGAAAACTTCATGCATTGTAGATAATCTATGAAAAAATTAGGAGACAGAAAAGCTTACGATTAATGCTTAAAAAATGTTGACTCTTATTATTTTACGATTGGTGCTAAAGAAAAAAGATGGTTATAATATTTAGTTTACCTTGCAGATGAAAATTTGCTAGTATACTTGAACCTCATTGAAAAATTGTTGTCTAAAAGTTTTTCTAAGGAGGTTTATTAAAAAAATTTTAGTCATCATGAAACTTATGAATAAAAAAACAACAGACATGCAAATACTTTAAAAGATCGTCTGAAAAAAAATCTAGGCATCAGTTTCAGAAGTGCAGGCATGCAAATACAACAACAGACATGCAAATACATTCGAAGACCGTATGAAAAAAATTATTGTCATCGATTTCATACATGCAGCTTTTGAAAAAAAAACTATAGACATGCAAACCCATTCATGGATCGTATAAAAATAAACTAGTCATCGACTTCATACATGAAGCTTATCAAAAAAACCACAGATTTGCAAACATACTCATGAATCCAATAAAAACAATCTAGTCAACGTCTTAAAACATGAAGCTTATGAAAAAACAACAGACATGCAAACACATTAATTGATCGTAAGAAAAAAATGTAGTCATCGACTTCATAGATGCAGTTTACGAAAAAAAACAGACATGCAAAATCATTCATGGATCGTATGAAGAAAAATCTAGACATCGAGTTCATACATGTAGTTTTGAAAAAAAAACAGACATGTATATAAATTCATAGATCGTAAGAAGAAAATAAATCTAGTTATCGACTCCATATATGAAGCTAATAAAAAAAAGTAGCAGACTTGCGAGTACATTCACGGATCGTTTGAAAAAAATTTAGTCACCGACATCATACATGAAGCTTATGAAAAAAACCACAGATATGCAAATATATTCATGATTCTTATGACAACAATGTAGTCATCGTCCTAAGACATGAAGCTTATGAAAAAACAACAATCCAGCAAACACATTCATAGACCGTATGAAAAAAACAGGCATCGATTTTTTACATAAAGTGTAAGACAAAAAACCACACACATCCAAAGACGTTTATGGATCATATGATAAAACATCTAGTCATCATTTCATACCAGAAGCTAAAGAAAAAAACAAAAGACATGCGAGAACAATCATGGATGGTATGAAAAAAAATTAGTCATCGACTTCATCAATGAAGCTGATGAAAAAAAAAGGACTGATATGCAAATGCATTCATGATCATATGAAAAAAAAACCGAAAAAATCTAGTCATTGACTTCATACATGAAACTAATAAAAAACAACAGACTCGCAAATTTATTCATTGATAGTGTTAACAAAGACATTTGGTCATTGACTTCATGCATGGACTAAGAACAAAACAACATATGCAAATACATTCATGAAAACTTTGAAAAAAATCTAGTAATCGACTGCATATATGAAGCTATTGAAAAAAATCAAGAGCCCTGCAAAAGAATTCATGGATCGTTTTAACAAAATATCTAGTGATCGGATTCATACATGCAGCTTATGAAATCAACAACAGACATGCAAATACATTCATAAATCCTATGAAAAACAAATGTAGTCATCGAATTCATACATGAAGCTTATGAAAAAAAAAACCACAGATATGCAAATATAATTATGAGTCTAATGAAAACAATATAGTCATCGCCTCAAAACATGAAGCTTATGAAAAAACAACAGACCTGCAAACGCATTCATAATTTAAATGGAAAAAAATAGTCATCAAGAAAAATTTTTTACTTGAAGCTTAAAACAAAAATGTATGCAAATACATTTATGGATGGTTTGATAAAAACATCTAGTTATCGACTTCATACCAGAAGCTAATGAAAAGAAAACAAAAGACATGCAAGTGCATTCATTGGTGGTATGAAAAAAATGTAGTAATTGACTTCATAATTGAAGCTAATGAAAAAAAAAACAACTGATATGCAAAGGCAATCATGATCATATGAAAAAACGAAAAAAAATCTAATCATCGACTTACATGAAGCTAATAAAAAAAAACAACAGACATGCAAAAGAATTCATGGATCGTAAGAACAAAATTTCTAGATAGCAACTTCATACATGTAGTTTTTGAAAAAAAAGACATGCAAACACATTGGTGAATTTTATAAAAATTTCTCACCATCATTTTCATACTTGCAGCTTATGAAAAAAAAACAGATATGCAAATAATTTCATTGATTGTGTTAACAAATACATCTGGTCATTGAATTCATTCATGCAGCTAAAAACAGAACAACAGATATGTAATTACATTCATGAATCCTATGAAAAAATGTAGTCATCGACTTCATACATGAGGCTAATGAAAAAATCAACAGCCATTCAAAATAATTCTTGGTTCGTAAAAACAAAATCTAGACATCGACTTCATACTTGTAGTTTATGAAAAAAAACAACAGACATGCAAACAAACACGTTCGTGAATCATATAAAAAACTCTAACCATCCTTTTCTTACATGCAGCTTATGAAAAAAACAACAGACATGCAAATGTATTCGTTGACCGTGTTAACAAAAACATCTGGTCATTGAATCCCATGAAAAAATCTAGTCATCGACTTCAGACATGAAGATAATGAAAAAATCAACAGACATGCAAAAAAATTCATGGATCGTATGAACAAAAAACCTAGACATCAATTTTATACATGCAGCTTATGAAAAAAAAGAGACATAAATACAAACAAATTCACGCAAACACATACATGCAGCTAAACACAAAACAACAGATAGGTAAATACATTCATGAATCCTGTGAAAAAATCATGAAGCTTATGAAAAAAAAACAGACATGAAAAATTTTCATGGATCGTATGAAAAAATCTAGTCAACGACTTCATCCATGAAAAACAGCAGACTTGCAAAGACCTTTTTGATCGCATGAAAAAAAATTCTAGTCGTCGACTTCATACATAAAGCTTACGAAAAAGAACAGACATAAAAAAAACTTTCGTGGATTGTGTGAAAAAATGTTAGACAATGTATGACATATCAAATAAAACGACTAGACAACGACTTCTTACAAGAAGCGTATGAGAAAAAACAAGAGACGTGCAAATACTTTTATGGCTCGTCTGAAAAAAAATCTAGTCAACGACTTCATACATGAAGCTAAAAAAAACAACAGACATGCAAACACTTTCATAGATCTTATCAAAAAAATCTAGTCATCGGCTTCATACATGAAGCTAATGGAAAAACAAAACACATGCAAATATCTTCATAGATCGTATGAAAAAAAATCTGGTCAACGACTCATACATGAAGCTTATGGAAACAAAACCAACCTGAAAAAACATTCAAAGATCGTATGAGAAAAACATCTAGTCAACGACTTCATACATGGAGCTTATGAAAAAATCAACAGATATGCAAATGCATTTCTGGATCAATTAAAAAAAATATCTAGTCATCGACTTCGTATATGAAGCTAATGAAAAACAAGCAAAGACATGCAAACAAATTCATAGATCGTAAGGAAAAAGATTTGGTCAGCGACTTTATTCATGAAGCTTAGGAGAAAAGCAACAGACATAATAATACATTTATTAATCGTATGAAAAAGCATCCAGTCAGCGACTTCATTTATGAAGCTAATGAAAAAACAAAAGACATGCAATACATTCATAGATAGTATAAGAAACTAGTCATCGACTTCATACATGAAGCTTAGGAGAAAAGCAACAGACATAATAATACATTTATTAATCGTATGAAAAAGCATCCAGTCAGCGACTTTATACATGAAGCTAATGAAAAAAAAAAGCTAATATGCAAACTCATTCATGATCATATGAAAAAAAAGAAAAAAAAATATAGTCATTGACTTCATACATGAAGCTTATGAAAAAGACAAGAGACATGCAAAAGATTTCATGGATTCTATGAACAAAAAATCTAGAAAGAGACTTCATACTTCTAGTTTTTGAAAAAAAGCACACAAGCGAACATATTCATGGATCGTATGAAAAAAAAATCTTGTCATCGAATTCATCCATGAGGCTTATGAAAAAAATTTTTTCATGCAAATACCTTCATAGACCGTATGAAAAAAAATCTAATCATTTACTTCACACATAACTCAAATAAAACGACATGAAAAAACATTCCTCAATCGTCTGAAAAGGTCTAGTCAACGACTTCATACATCAAACTCATGAGAAAAAAAAACATGCAAATACAATTACGGTTCGTATGAAAAAAAAACAAGTCAACGACTTCATACATGGAGCTTATGAAAAAAAAAACAGACAGGAAAAAACATTCATGGATCTGAAAAGAATATCTAGTCAACGGCTTCATACATGAAGCTAAGGAAAAAACAACAGACATGCATTCATGGATCAAATGAAAAAAAAAACATCTAGTCATCGACTTCATACATGCAGTTTATGAAAAAAAAAACAGATATGCATACACATTCGTTGGTCGTATTAAATAAGTTCTAGTCATTCACTCCATACTTAAACCTTATGAATAAACAACAAGCACGCAAAACTTATTTGGATCGTATGAAAAAAAAAACATATAGTCAACGATTTCATACATGAAGCTAAACAAAATACAACAGACATGCAAATACCTTCATCGGCTATATAAAAAAATATAGTCATCGACTTCATACATGAATTTTATGAAAAAAAAAACTAGAAATGAAAACAGATTCATGGATCGTTTGAAAAAAGTATCTAACCAACGACTTCATAGATGAAGCGAATGAAAAACCAACAGACATGCATACACCTTCATAAATTGTGTGAAAAAAATCTGGTCAACGACTTGATAGATGAAGCTTATGAAAAAAAACAGACATGGAAAAACATTCAGGGATTGTATAAAAAACTAGTCAAGGAATTCAAACATGAGGCTTATGAAACAAAAACAACAGATATGCACAGATATGCAAATGCATTCATGATTACATGAAAAAAAAACATCTAATCATTGTCTTCATATATGAAGCTAATGAAAAAATCAACAAACCTCTAAATAAATTCATGGATCGTATGAATAAATCTAGTCACTGACTTCATACATATTGTTTATGAAAAGAAACAACAGACAAGTAAACGTATTCGTGGATCGTATGAAAAAAAGATCTAGTCAACGACTTCAGACAAGAAGCTAAAGAAAAAACAACAGGCATGCATATACATTCACGGATCATATAAGAAATACACAGTCATCTATGTTATGCATGAAGCTAATGAAAAAAGCAACAGACATTCAAATACAATTATGGATCGTATGAAAGACTTATCTGGTCATCGACGTCATACATGAAGCTAATGAGAAACCACCATATATGCATATACATTCACGGATCGTGTGAAAAATATACTTAGTCATCGACGTCATACATGAAGCTGAGGAAAAAAGCAACAGACATGCATAAACACTTATGGATCTTATGAAAAATCATCTAGTCATCGAACTCATACATTAAGCTAATGAAACAAGCAACAGACTTGCATATACTTTCACAGACCGTATGAAAAAAATACTTAGTCATCGACGTCATACATGCAGCTGATAAAAAGCAACAGACATGCATTTACATCCATGGATTGTATGATACAAACATCTAGTCATCGATGTCATACATGAAACTTATGAAAAAAGCAACAAAAATGCATATACATTCATGGATCGTATGAAACAAATATCTAGTCATCGACTTCATACATGAAGCTAAAGAAAAATAACAACAGACTTGTATGTACATTCATGGATTGTATGAAAAAAAAACATCCAGTCATTGACCTCATACACGAGGCTAATAAAAAACAAGAAACATGCATATTTTTTCATGGATCGTATGAAATAACATCTAGTCTTCGACGTTATACATGAAGCTACTGTACAAAAAAAACATACATGCATATAAATTCAAGGATCGTATGAAACAAATATCTAGTCATCGAAGTCATGCATGAAGCTAATGAAAAAAAAAGAAACAGACCTGCATATGCATTTACGGATCGTTTGAGAAAAAACATCTAGTCATCGAAGTCATACATGAAGCTGAAGAAAACAGCAGAAGACATGCATATACATTCATGGATCGTATGAAACAACTATAGTCATCAACATCACACTTGGAGCTAATGAAAAAAAATAACAGACATGCATAAACATTCATGGATCGTATGAAACAAATATCTAGTCATGGAAGTCATACATTAAGCTATTGTAAAAGACAACAGGCATGCATATACTTTCATGGATCGTATGAAAAAAACATTTAGTCATGGAAGTCATACATAAAGCTATTGTAAAAGACAACAGGCATGCATAAACATTCATGGATCGTATGAAACAAATATCTAGTCATGGAAGTCATACATTAAGCTAATGAAAAAAGCAACAGACATGCATATACACTCATAGATCGTATGAAATAACATCTATTCATCGAAGTCATGTATGAAGCTATTGAAAAAAAAAGAAACAGACCTGCATATGCACTTACGGATCGTATGAAACAAATATCTAGTCATCAACTTCATACATGGAGCTAATGAAAAATTATATATATATGCATATACTTTCATGGATCTTATGAAACAAATATCTAGTCATCGAAGTCATACACGAAGCTAATGAAAAAATTTACAGACATGCATAAACATTCATGGATCGTATGAAACAAATATCTAGTCATGGAAGTCATACATTAAGCTATTGTAAAAAACAATAGGCATGCATATACATTCATGGATCGTATGAAACAAATATCTAGTCATGGAAGTCATACATTAAGCTATTGTAAAAAGCAACAGGCATGCATATACATTCATGGATCGTATGAAAAAAATATTTAGTCATGGAAGTCATACATAAAGCTATTGTAAAAGACAACAGGCATGCATATACTTTCATGGACCGTATGAAAAAAATATTTAGTCATTGAAGTCATACATAAAGCTATTGTAAAAGACAACAGGCATGCATATTGGATTGGATGAAACAAATATCTAGTCATCGATGTCATTTATGAAGCTGATGAAAACAAGAAACAGATATGCATATACATTTAAAGATCGTATGAAAAAAAACATCTATTCATCGACTTCGTACACGAAGCTAAGGAAAAAAGCAACAGTCATAACTTTACAATCATGGATTGTAAGAAAAAAAATCTGGAAGTCTAAGTTCAGACTTCTATCCTGACAAAATCAAGTGAAACATAAAATCAATCTATTTAAGTCATGCCGCAATTTAGTACATGTAAACGCTCAAAATTCGTTGTTTTTTATCCAAATGAAAGAACTTTTTTGGTCACTAAAGGGTTCTGTGTGAAAAAATAAGCTAATTTAGATGGAATTTATCCATAAACAGTTTATATGTGAAATTAAATTCAATTAACAATTGAGTTTTCTACATGTGGGAAAACTTTTAAGTTTGGGGCTGTAGAACACAATCTTCTAAGTGGAACTCCAGAACAACTGACTTGCATTAAGGGAAAAAACTGTTGGAAAATTAGATGACACTCATACGATGTTTTAATACGCAATAGTGTAACTTTCATGCAAATTTGTAGACACTGGTTACAAGTGAAAATTCAAGTTTCGTATATGTCTGACTAGTTTTTTTTTTCAAATAAGGAGTAAATTTTAAAAATTTCGTTCGAGTGCGTCCTAAAAAAATGTATGTAATTGTTTCATGATATTGTCCGCATCAGTCACTTCACTTTTTATTTTAATATTCAGAGCCAAAATGTTCACGCCCAAAGAAAAAGAGACGGGGCGCTTTGCAGTTGACTTCGTGAAAATGCAAAAAACAAACAAAGCGCAATATGTTTGGACAAGCTGGAAAATAGAACCCGAGTCTGTCAACAGTGGAAAAGGACTCGTGATCAAAAGTTCTTCCCGCTCCGACTGGGTGTGGCCCGAGAATATGTGGATGCCTAAAACAGGAGAGCCACACTCTTTAAACGGAGGAATAATACAGGATGATTATCATCGAGAGCTGTGTGTCGTAATGGGGAAACACGGGGCTGCTGATATCATGTGTGGAGACGCATCGGTGTGGCGGCGACAACATGTGTATGCTCTCTGCACATACGACTGAGACTTAAGCAGCAATGATGCAGCCCACAATATCAAGCAAAAAGTAAACAAGCAACACAAACCCTAAAAACATACTAAGCGTAGACGAGGGGAAGTTACAAGTTATAACTGGACTCGATGACAACACTTGCTCACATTTTATGCTATCAATTTGACAGGATATGGGTAAACAGAGTTCAATTTTGGGTTTAAAAGCGCCTAAGCTTTGTTGGTGAAAAAGGTATAGTCTGGGTATAAGAAATAACTTTCATCCATGTCTGTTTTTTAGTAGTTTTCTAGCATATTTTATACACAAAAGCATTGCAAGCTAGCAGAAAAGAAATAAAAGGAGAGTCACTAAAACCAAAAAAAAGAATAAAAAGGAAAAATGACTAAAATTTTGGCTCTATATGAGAATTTAAAAAAGTAAATTGTGCGACAACTAGGCCGACAAAACTTTAGAACATTCCCGTAGAACCAAAAACAAAATTGTTGTGATGAAAAAGTTTGAATTTTAATTATATTCCAGGACTTTTAGCACTAATTGCGTTCCATAAAAGGTATGTTTCCAAATAGGTCATCAGGCCGATAAAAAAGAAGCCGAATTTTTTTGCGCAGAATAAACTTTTTAAGCGAGAAAAAAAGAAGAAATTATACGAACCCAAGCACAGTAAAAATACCAATTGCAGCAGTGATTCAAAACGCTAAAAATAACTGAGAAGAAAACTGCCTACATGAGAAAAAAACATTTCTTAGACATGGCAATTAAGCGGACAAAACATAAGAATTGAATAATGGTCAAAAAATTTTTTGAAACGGCTATATTCCGTTTGAACAAAAACAGGACTTGATCAGATTTCAACATAGAACTTCGACGTTCTAGGCGTATTCAATATAAACCAAGATGTTATATGATTCAAGTGATTCTGTTGAAAAAGTGATTGACCAGAAAATATGACTAAATAACAATTTGATATCGCTTGCGATTAGCTGGTTATTTTACATTGTATGATTTTTTAAGGTTGTTGAAATCTTTGAATTGATCAGCAATAGTCTTTCTTGTTGCCACGATATAATATCTGACTACCAGTGGTCCTAACGTAAAAACACTGGTAAAAATTCTTTCCTAAGTTTTTGCAAGGGTGGTGTGATGTAAATGGAAAAGTGTTGAATTTGGTTAGATCGGCCGTTGCTTTCCGTTTGTGACAGACGACATTTTAAATCTCATTGCAGCCGAGACTGTTTCAATCTGTAGGTTTTTTTGCGTTCTGGTTGGTAGTTCGTAGCGTTGGTTTAGTGCTAGGTTGCGTCTCTTTCAGCGGTTCCTGAGCTGAACGTTGTTAGAACTTCAGGGAAGAGTGTTTAGCAAAGTTGACTACTGATTAGCATAGTAGCGGAGTTTGGGTTGAGTCAGTTGTTGAGTTATGGTTTTCTTTTTTAGAGAGTACAACCTTTTCTACTGAGTTTTGACGGAAGATCGGCTCAGTTTTCAGACTCGACAAGCTTTGTGTACTATCTAAGTTTTCGGTTTGAAATAATTGAGCTAGAAAAATTTACAATCATTGTCATCTGACAGCGATGTACTATTTTGAGATCCCCCTTTGTACTATTTTGAGATATCCATTTTTGGTGACGGACCCTAAAATTTTTCTAAAAGCGCCCTTGGCGCCAATATATTTTAATTTTGAGGGGGGAGCTCGCGCCAAAAAAACGCGATTTTTTCGTAAACATTTTCCAAAAACTGCCTAAAAACGCCTTTTTTGACTTTTTTTCAAAATTTTGCCTGCGGCGTTGAAATTTTTGCCAAAACAGTGTCTTTGTAGTGCTTTAAGAGAGCTCAATAAATCAATTTGGTCGACCTAAAAAAAAGGTCGACAAAATTTTAAATTTTAAATTTTTTTTTGAAATTATGCCCCCCCCCCTCGGGAAAATCCTAGATCCGCGCCTGTTCAGAGGGATTTGCATGTGGGTTCTTAGTTTTTGTTCTTCTTCTCTCAGCAATGATTCTTGAAAGAGAAAATCAGCGATTTTTTGACTTGTAACAACTAACTATTCA
Source organism: Symsagittifera roscoffensis (assembly GCF_963678635.1). Classification (NCBI taxonomy): domain Eukaryota; kingdom Metazoa; phylum Xenacoelomorpha; order Acoela; family Convolutidae; genus Symsagittifera; species Symsagittifera roscoffensis. The sequence continues at coordinate 42,247,082 of NC_087071.1, forward strand.
GATCTTCCCAACATGTTTTGCTTGTGTTGGCGAGATGCTCAACTATTGAAATTAACGTTTCTGGACATTTTTTAAGTGCTCTGTGTGCTCTTTTTGCAGTGCTCTTTACTGTTATTTGCCGTTTATTTTATGGTTTTTAGGAAAATGTGAGATTTCGGTTTTTTGAATATCTTTTATTTCGACAATGCGGTCTCAAGTTTAAAAGCGTTTAAGCATTGAAGAAGGTATTTAGGATTTTATATGGCTCCATCATTCGTGATTTTTTTTCAATTTTTAAAATCGATGAACCCATTTGACTTTTAATGCCAAGTCAACATAGTGGTGCAGAAGTAGCTTGCACTTCAAAAATGAAATATTTTTTCGCATCGGGTTTGGCGGAGTTTCTGTTTATCTTTGTTGCTTTTTTTTGTGTTTGTAGATGGGTGTGTTTGCTAAATTTTCCTGATTTTTGCGCAGCAATTCCGACAACACAAGTGCATTAATAGGTGCCAGTGGACAAATTAGGTGATGTTAGCGAAGATTATCAGAAAGTTCGATATTCACTACAAACAAATACCCAACTTGCGAGTTTGTGGCTGCGGATAAAACTGTTTTCCACGTTGAACGTGTCATTTAGCTCCACAGATTCGCTTTTTCCGATTCAGAACGTTTTATTCTGTGCTGTTCTATCGTAAAGGTTTTTAGCGTCAACCATAAACATACTAGTCTCTGGTTGATTTTTGTCGTAGTTCTGAAGCGCCGGGGCATTGGCTTTACTGTGGCAACAGTCGAAAATGTTTCACAGTGAAAATTAATAAAAAATTAATCCCTAAAAAACTAACAAAAAATAATCCATTAAAATGACAGATAAAACTTAATTCTCTCAAAATGAAAGATAAAGTTAATATAAACTCACATAAAATCATCAGTTAAATTATCCTTTTTTCCTCATAGCACCTTTTTAATCATTGAATGGTAATTTGAACTAATAGCTCTATTGTAATCTAACCTCATCTGATAATTTAAAACCACCGCCAATTATAAGCTCGAATACCACTTTTGAAAGTTGCAGTTTCCAAACAACTGATAATCAAAGCGAATATAATAGCAAGTGATTAAAAGACAAAAATAATGTTAAAAAAGAAACTTTTCGAAGAAAGTCATTTTAACATGCCGGAATCAACAACAGAACATTTTTTCAGATATATGTAATTTATGGGACGGCTGATTTTTAACGGCTTCGTCGTCGGAAAAAGTTTTTCATCCTGCTCGAACTATACTTTCCAGCAACTCTTCAATCCTCTCGAACTATGGTCTTCAACCTTTTTTCCTTCAAAACTTTAAGGGTATGTGCCCCCCCCCCCCCCCCCCCCCTCGTAATTTCAAACAACTGCATAGTTAGTTTTGAAGAATTCAACACAAGAATCGATTTCTTCAGTCGACAAGTTGCTGAAATCGTCTGGATTATTAGCCTAAAACTCAGTGTGATTCTAGCAGAACTGTCCTTAGCAAATAGTGCAACTGCTCACTTGAAACACATAGCGCTGATCGTCGTACGTCGAGAGGGCATTTTAATTCAAGATGATGATCTTCATATAAAGTGATCACAATTAATTCGTGTAATCATTGCTCGATAATAGTTCTCATTATTTTAGTGAAGATGGTTTTGATTTATCAAAAAATGATGAGCTGATCTGCATAAATGATGCCTGAAAAAAAATTATATTTCTTTTTCCTGATAATTCTTACTATATATATTTTCAATTATTTTTCTTTTTTTTTCACAAAACTTTTTTTAAATTCTTTTTTGATCTGAACATTCTGTGAAACCATTTGTTAGTTGTAGTGTTTATCGTTATTAGTTGATGCTAGAGCTGGCCAGGGGGGTGAAGCTTGGCTGCTACCCATGTATTAAGATGCGCTATAGAGTTCAGGTCAGTCATGCTATGTATTAAGATTAGTTATAGAGTCTACATTGTATTAAAATAGGGAATACCAATGGTAACGTTTTATGGCATGTGTAATGGTAAGTAGCTGAGTCTCTGAGAAGATACAATAGGCACTGAACCATTTATTGAAATGCGGTATCTGAATTACACGAAGTACATTAAAAATGAGTATAGAAGCATCTCGTAAGCGGGACTACCAGCTATGCCCCCCCCCCCAAATGGAGGCAGTATTGTCCTTCAGTTTGTCGCGGTAGCTCTAGAGACCCGCTGTCTAGAGGTGACATACTCTGAATACTTGGTCGTCTGTTGCTTGTTGATTCTTGCAGATTTTCGAAGCGGCTCTGTAGGAGGCGTCAATATCGTCGCTGACTGTGTTTGAGGTATGGCAGCGAGGGATCGACCGCATGATGATGGGCTTGACGACTCAACTGCCAAGCGACTCTGATTGTCGACGTTCGCTTCAGTTCCAGTCGCACTTTTGTCTTCGGTGTGGTCACCACTCTGTCGGTCTGGTGTATCAGTGCATCGACTGTGTCCGTTGGCGTTTCTTCCTGGGGCGATAACTCGACTGCTAGATCGTCCGTCGTCTATCGTTAAGAGCCAACGAGAGTCGTGGCGATAGCTACAGTTGGCTGTTGGTGCAACCGTTGACAGGTCTGGGAGTGGATTTTGGTGTGATAGTGATCGAAATCTCCGAATGTGTTTCCTGTTGCGCAATGTTAGACGTTGGTCAATTGGTAAGGCTTTTTTCACAATTCCTCTTTTGTCCCAACAATTAGGGTGATTACCTGACAAATTTTGCAGCATGACACGTTGTCCAGTGGTCAGACTTGGGAGTGTTTCAGCTGAATTTGACCATTATTCTTGATCTGCAGTGGAGCGTTTAGCAAGGGCTAATTCTCTCCAATCAGCGTCGCCAGGTCTCGTCCAAGTCGGCTGAACTTGTGATAAACCTGTATCACAATCTGGCGTGTTTCGATAAGTTGAAATTGTTTTGGAAAGTGTTATTGTATTCAGACCTCCGTCAAGTGGTAGACTTTCTCTCAGTAGTGTTTTGGCGGTTTTAACTGCAATTTCGGCGCGCCTGTTGGAATGCGGGTTGCCAACATACGTTTTCCTGTGATGTTTATATCAACTCCTGCAGGTTTCGCTTGTTTTTGCGATATCTTTCGTCATGCCTGGCCAGAAAACTGACTCTTCTGCTCTGAGGGTCTTACTGGTTACACCTTGGTGTGCACTGTGTAGCAGTCGTAAGACGGTTGGTTGAAGTGACTTTGGGATGACAGTACGCCCTCTGAAAAACAGGCTGTCATCGCTTACGCTCAAGTTACTGCAGTGCTTCAAAGGGTTAGAATATCATCTGCTTAGTCCAACGGGACTGTTCCACCAGCAATATGATGAATAACTGTACTGATAGTCGAATCTTTTGCGGAAGCGTCTTTGATTTTGGGAGCATCGAGTGGACCTTCGCTGTCGTCAATCGAGCTTATGATATAGTCAATCTCGCAGAGTGACTCGTGTTGTGTTCCATAGTTGTCGTTGGTTGACAGACATGCAAGTGTATTCCCAAGTGTCGCGTTTTTTTTGAGATCATCAGTACCATATCTTGATAAGGAGTCTGGTGCTCCGTGCAAACGGCCCGGTATTTGGACAAGTTTGAACTTCCACGATAGCTTTCTGTGTTTAAGCCTAGCAATCCGGGGGTTGTATATCTGCTCGAATCGTTTCTTGTTCAAAATACCAAGCAGTGGTTTGTAATCTGTGCAAATAACCAAGTTTTCGCAACCAAGGGTGTAGTACCTTGTTCTGTGGAGACTGTCGACGACATCGAGGCATTCTCCTTCTTTATGTGCGTAATTGCTCTCGGATGTTGTTGTAAACCTTGATCCAACCATATTAACTTTCGAACCTCCATGGCAGCAGTTAGGGATGAGCGACTCGCAGTTACAGTGTTTCTGCATGAGTAGATAACCTATCCCGGATTGGCACCAGTCGGTCAATAGCGTTGTCGGTTTTGTAGGATCAAAAGAGGTGACTCCTTTCCTTATTTCGAAGGCAATTACGTTCTTCGCTTCGTCAATTAGCGCTTGAACTTTGTCATCCCAGTATCATGAGCCGCCTTTTTTCAGAAGGTCCCTGAAAGGAGTTAGTTTAGGCTGGGTAGCGAAATAATGTGCCACTTGATTGACAAGTGCAGAGAATGATCCTAGGTCAGTTGCGTTTAGTAGTAGAGGGCACTGGTTAATGGACTCAATGTGAGCGGGTAGTGATCCCATCTAGTCTGGACCGATCCGCATGCCTGCCCAGTCAACTGTTTTTCGACAAAATGTGAATTTGTCCGGATTCTGAAGTATTCCATTCTGCTCTAGCAGCGATAAGTATTCGGATACCTGTTTGAAGGACTCTTCGATGGAGTTTGCGAACAGTAGAGAGCCGTCAACAACTCGTTTTACGTTCTCAAGGTGCAAAGTGACCTTGTCGAAGCGATGTGTGTGTATGCGTCACCTGATGATAAGTATCCTTGCGGGGCAGGGCAATACCGAAGTCGTCTCCATGGGGTGATGAACGTTGTAAGGTGGCGATCCTCTTGTTTGATTGCAACAGAGTGATATCCATTCCAAGCATCTGTGACTGTTTTATATGTGTCAAGCGAAACTATCGACGCTTGTTGAAAAGGCCACTGTGTATGGTGGGTCTGCCTTTTGCTAGCGTCATTTAGGTTTTGCATGTCTACAGCACTCCGTATCTCGCCGTTATGCTTACATACAACGATTAGTCTATGGCACCATGTTACTGGTGTATTCAGTGGTACCCATTCTAGTACGCCTAGTGCAACGTCTTTTTCGATGTAGTGCTTGACTTTTTCCATCCAGTGCACCGGCAATGTTGCTGGGGTATGGTTGGTTGGATCAGTGGTTAGTTCCTGTGGTGGACCGTGGAAGAGCGGCAATGGTTGGTGGGAACATGTGTTAAACGTTGATGACCGTATGAAGCGTTCCAGTTCATCGATATTCGAGTCCTCCAAGCTCATTGGGCCATCCGGGGGCTCTGGTGCTGCGCAGCGCTTAGGGAAGCCGCAAGGTGCTGACTCAGAAATATATAGTTTATTTAGGAGAGTAATATTATACAGACAGGTAAACAATAAACCGCATGTACAAATCAAACCCACCAAGGATCATGCAAAAAGCTATGCAGCTTATCGATGCATGACCCTGAAAAAACCTGCGACAGAAGTTGCGAGATAGTATCCGACTTGATGATTCAAAACAATAAATCTAGAAAATCTCCATTATCTTTAAGAAACAATGAAAACAATTTTTTAAAATACTCATTTAGTTGATGCTCAGTTAATTGGTTTAGGTCATCTGGTATCAGCTCGTTTGATTTCAAAAAATTATAATATTTAAGAGACACATTTTTCCATGAACGTTGCATTATTTGTGTTCTAGTTTTCATGCTTGGTAAAGTTTTTGCCACAGAGGCCCGAGTAACCCGACGATTATTCAGAGAATCCAAATTAAAAGTTTCAAGGGGAGTTTTACAACGAAATTGATTAAAAGTCTTTTTGAATATTTGTCTGAAATATAAGTCAAAAACGGTGTCAACCTCAAACAAATGTAGGATATATGAGGCTCAAATTTTCTCTTGAAACAAATAGTTTTAAAAATACGTTTTTGCATCACAAATATTTTTTCTAATAGGCTTTTCGATGTTGCACCAAATGCAATTGAAACCGTAGGAAATGAGTGGCTTTGCATAGCAGTTATAAAATTTAACCAGCACATTTTTCGAGAAATAGTTTCTACCCTTGAATAGTAAACCGTTAAATTTAGCTTATTTACCACAAACATTTTTATTATGACATTCAAATTTGAGTCTGTTGTCCATTTGAATTCCGAAATACCTAAAATCAGAAACCTCGGCGAGTACATTATTACCAAAAAAAATTTTTCATTTAAGTTATCCCGTCCAAACTTCATTATTTTGCACTTCTTTTGATTTATGAGCAGTTTGTTATTGTTGCACCAATTACATATTTTATTCAATTCTGTCTGGAACTTCGTTTTGGATGCAACTTTTCGAGCATCAACTACCGTTGTATCATCTGCAAATAATGTTAGCTTAACGTTGCTGGCCGAGGGCATATCATTTATGTATAAAAGGAACAGAAATGGCCCCAAAACTGAACCTTGAGGAACACCTTTTGTACATTCTAGCATATTCGAGACGGATTGATTCGAATAAACATATTGTTTTCTCCCTGTAAGATAGTTTGTCATTAAATTGTGAATTTTCCCTCTGAGTCCATATTGATAAAATTTGTCAAGCAAAATTTTCCGATCAATTGTATCAAATGCTTTTTTTAAATCAATAAAGCAGGAATAACCAAATTTTTTATTATCGATTGATTCACGAAAAAAGTCAGTAATGGACAAAATGGCATGAGTACATGAATGATTACTTCGAAAACCAAACTGATGCTCATCAATCAAGTTGTTTTTAGCGGCAAAATTAGATATGCGCTTGAAAATTAGTTTTTCGAAAAATTTACTTATACAAGACAACAAACTAATTGGACGGTAGTTATCGTGTTCAATTTTATCGCCATTTTTTTACCATGGTAAAATTTTTGCAATTTTGAGAAAATTAGGAAAACACTCTTTTTCGAAGCAGATATTGAAAAAATGCGCTAAATGGTCAGCCAGCACCGGAGCAGAAAATTTTACCATTTTACTACATATCCCATCATGACCAGTAGACTTTTTATTGTTCAAGTTTTTTTAATTTCCGTCAGTATCTCATATCGATCGGTATCATATATAACGAACGTGTTTTTATTAACTGGAAAACTTGATCTATACAGGTTTTGCTTGAAGTTTTTTGTTAGTTTTTCTCTAATAGTAACAAAGTGTTCATTAAAAACATTAACATCGAACGAAGCGGTATTCACATTTTTTTTACCACAGAAATGTTTTAAAGCATCATAAATTCCGAACGAGTTCTTCTTCCTCGTTATCAAGTTATCATAGTACCGGCGTTTACTCAACCTTATAGCTTTAATAACATTGTTCCTACATCAGGTGAAATTAGTTCTGTTTTCAATGGATGGTGTCTGAACCCACTTTTTGTGTAACACATTTTGGTTATTCATCATTTTCTTGATTTTCAGATTAATCCATGGGTGGTTGTTTTTATTCTTTTTTCGGATTTTTGTAAGCAATACTTTGAAAACTCATCAATCAAGATTTGGGTCATTTCAATGATGTAAAGGTCAAGATCATCATAATTAATTTTGTTCAGTCGATTTTTTAGCGAAAATAAAAATTTTAAACAATAATCATCATTCAGTAGTAAATCATACTTGAAATCCGAATGATAAGAATCCACGTTTTGCTTTTTTGAAATAATTTTTAGGTTACACATAAGTCCATAATGGTCACTAATAGTACAATTTATTGTTGTTACCTGAGTTTCCTCCACCGCAATTATATGGTCAATGCATGTACTTGATGATTTAGTTACTCTAGTTGGCTCGATATTTTGAACTTCTAAATCAAAAGAAAGCAGAAGATTTTTGTAGTCGAAAAAGTTGCGCTGGTTACCTATAATATCGACATTTAAATCACCCATTAGCAAAATTTCACCGCTTAATGCTTTCAATTCAAGCAATAAGTCTTCAAATAAAGTCAAAAAAAGTTCTAGTTTGAGATTTCGTCGACGATATATTATGCAAACATTTTGTGAAGTGTGATCGACAAAACACATTTTGATAACGATGTGCTCCAAACTGATTGGTAACTTAAAGTAACTATAGTTAAGGCCAGTTTTAATGAAATCTGCAACGCCCCCACCTCTAGCGTTTACGCGGTTTGAACAAACAATATTGTCATAACCTTCTAAGTTATATATGCCAATAGGATCATTGTCTGAGAGCCATGTTTCAGTCAGCCCGATTAATGCAGGCTTGTTATCAAAGGATTCAATTAAAACTGATAATTAGTTATGATGGGCTCTTATCTCTTATGGATTCAACATTTAGGAAAAATGCTGTTTGCGCTGTTTTCAGGTCAGTCATATCTCGCAAAAGATTTTTTCTAATGAAACAAAAGAGATTTACGGCAAAAAACTGTAAATAGAGTTGAAATGCTTTTGCCACTAATCAGAATCGTTTTCATGATTAATTATTTCCGTTGTTGACGAACTTGGACTGTGGAGAATCTCTTTGAAGTGATTCCACAAATTGCACCAATTTGACGGGATCCGATACCCTACTGTACAATTCATCAATCAGATGATTTCTTTCCACCTTATTTGGGGTTATTTCTCTGTCACGTTTCCTCACTGAAACAATAGGAGGGCGAGAAAAGTTGTTTTGATTATTTTGTACCACACGAGGATTTTGTTTTCTAGCATTATTTGCCTGTCTTGCCATCATTGGATTCTTGTTTTTGTAAATTTGATCAGCATCCTTCATATCAACTAAGATGTGCCTTTGAAATCCACCATCTGCTTTCGAAACGAAAACTTGAGGAGCACAATTATTTGTAACTGTGTACATTCCCAAACCCCGAGAATAATCAAGAAGCTCTGAATCGCGCTGAGTAAGTCTCTCTGTTATATACACTGGCTGCTTATTCACAGGGTGCAAAAAATCTTTCAATAGGTTTTTCATGCCATTAATTCTGTTTTTTATATCAAAGTAGACAAACTTCACTATAACCACACATTTTTGGTTTTGACTCACAGGGCCAGGGGGATGGCGTGCCTTCAGGTCGTAGCTGTTCACCTCCACGCCCATAACTTCGCTAAAAAAGGCCAGGACATCTTGGGTGAAATTTCCGGATCGTAAAAATAAATTTTGCAAAATAACACAATCTTTTGAGCTATAACTTTCCATTTCATTAACTTTATTCTCCAGAAAATGCACCCGATTTTGCAATTCAACAATGATATCATCCTTACCTTTTACATTCTCAATTAGCCCTTGTAATAGGCCTTTCAATTTAGGATCAATATTTACTGAATCTTTTATTTCATCGAATAGAGTATTGAGATTCGCCATTGAATAAGTTTGCGATGTTTTAAATTCGTGGCAAGCAAAAAGAGCAGTTTAGAACCGACTGTTTCTCATTGAAGGTCAATCTGTTCTGCTAAAAATGTCTGAACTCCACCAGAAATGTTGTTAACGTGGTCTGCTTATGTCTTCCTCGTTGGTAGAGGGAAACTAGCGTCAATGCATTCGAGAACGACCAGACACGTTCTACTCCAAAACAGTTTGTCACGACCTTGTACCACATGAAGGGTTAGCACTGTGGTTGTAGAATTGCTTGCTCCGTTGAATTTAACGTTCATCGGGATAGTTCCAATGACTGATAGTTCACGATTATCAGTGCTTTTTAGCACACTATTTCCTCGGTTGATATTTCTTGACGAAAGGTTGAGCTGCTTCATCAATCTTGGACCACAACACACCACCGATGCCCCTGTATCGGCAATTCCCTGGACAACTACAGAACTTGGCTTTGATCGTTCCGATGCTTTATGAACTTTGAGAGACACTGTCATCGTGTGGTTATGGATACTGTTTACGCCATTGACTTGTTGCTCAAGGGCAAGTATGTGCTCTACATGTGGATTAACCTTAGTGTTATCATGCTGATGAGCGATTCAATTAATGTTGTCTTGCTGAGGGACACCATTTCGTCTACACATGCTCTCAAAGTGATTTCTCTTCCGAAAGTACACGTATTTCCGTGTGCCGGGCAATTTGCACGCCATTCACTTGGAGTTCCTGGGTGAGCTGCATTACCGCAGTTGTTGCATTTTTCCGGTTTTTTGTTTCCTAGATTTTTTCAGATTCTTCTTGTAGGTACTGAGTGCTGCTGCCGTATCTGATTGCAAGGTACCTTGACTTAGTTTTGTGCTTCCCTGTCCATCACTATTTTTTATGCTTTGGTAAGCGTGATTGTGTCCAGTGCTAACAAGTATTCTTCAATTTGTCATCAGCGAGTCCAACGAGGAGTTGATCTAGTACCATGTGTTCACTGTAGTGTGTTAGGATGGATCTCTTAACTCATAGAGTAATTTCAGATAGGGTACACCGTCTGCTCGTCACGCTATCTTATTTTCGGCCGGATAGATACGTGCAACTTCTTAGTCTAATACCGATCTTAATCTTACTCTTATATCTCTTAGTCTCAATAGATCTAGATTATACTGGTTTGTTACGAGTCGGTCTCTTGGAAAAGGCACTTAAGTTGTAAGTTAAATTCAGAATGCTCTGGTGCTGAAATTACAAGTAATTTCAGCACTTAACAAATAAGTGGGTTGTTAGTTAGATGGAGTGTGATTGGTTGTATTTAATATTTTATAGGGATAAAATATCTAATTTATAACCAAAAATAAAATATAGTTTGGATCAGGTTCCACTAGTCTACCATGTTGTTGCAAGTGCACTCCACCTTCAGATTTTACTGACGTGCGGTGGCTTTCACTTGGGCTGAAAATGTCTGAACTGACTGTTCTGAACCTTGTCGTAGCCGCAGAAGTTCCACATTGGCTTTCGGGCTCTTACTATTGGTCGTTTGACATTCTTTAGCATCGTATCTTTGTTTTGACTCTGCAGATTTGCTCCATAGGTCGAGAACAGAACTTTGTTAATCTCAGGAGATAGGCAGTCCTGGAGGTAAGCTGATACATTAGTGTTGATTTCAGCGAGTGTTTTGCTTCGCGTCCTGAGTCACTGAGAAGATACAAAAGGCATTGAACTATTTATTGGAATGCAGTATCTGAAATACACAAAGAGCATTATAAATTGAGTATAGACAGATCTAGTAAGCGGGACTACCAGCTAGAAACAAAATTTGAATTTTTATGGTTTTTGTGTAAAAACTTCGAGTTTTTGGGAAAAATTTCAGGCGCGGTAATCAATTGGTGACTATCCTAGTTGTATTAGTTGTATCTTTAACGGGTTACATGGTAAATACTAACACTCTATCTGGCTATGCTGGAACTTGCTGAAAATTTGAAAAAAAAATCAAGTTTTTGGGAAAAATTGCAAAAAAATTCAGGTTTTTGCCAAAAATGCAAAATTTTCAAGTTTTTGGCCAATTTTTTGTTGCTTCTGATCTAATTGAAAAAATGTATTCGCTTGAAGAGTTTGAAGTTCACCTCAATTTTTATTTTAATTGGCATCAAGTTGAAACAATGACACAAAATTTTAAATAAAAAAATGAATTTTTCACAATTTTCTCTCAAAAGAATTGAAGGCGATAAATTATACCCTAATTTGAGCTAAAAAGTGGTTTTAAATTGCTCTGAACACTAAAAGGAAAGCTCGTATTAGCCTAATCAATATTGAAACTTCCATTTCATTGGGCAAATAGTGAAAATAATCGTAGTTTTTGAGAAAAGAAAAGTAATCAAATCTATCCCAAATTTTTCATTTTCAACCTTTTATTTGTGTAGTTAACTGGTTTTTTGTACAGTTCAGGGAGAATATTCATTGAAACTCCTAGATCAAACTCAATGATTCAACTCCTCCTCAGTTTTTTCTCAGAGAATAACCCAAATTTGTACCAAAGTTACAAGTTCCGAGAAGTTTTTCCACGTTAATAATCATTATAAACTTCAGATCAATGATGAAAAAAGAACTGTTTACTGCAAAAACTGACTAGAAAAAATAAAGAAAAATTTTTTCGAACAAGAATATTAGATTTTGGATGAAGTTCAACTTTTTTTAAAATTGATGATTATCTCTCTGTTGCTTCTACAACAAATTTTTCTTGATTTTTCTGTAGAAATGTTCTAGGATTTAGAGTTTTTCTTGCTTTCTGCTCAATACGCGTTTTCACTATTGATTTCACGTTGCAACACAACTTAGTCAGAACTGGGAAATTTCGAAAGAAATTAATATCAATTGAACAAACAATTTGCTAACAGAGATAAAATTAGAACTGATGACCTCTGATTATTACTATGTACATAGTACATGTTTGCCTTGAGGTTCCCTTGTTCAGTTGCTACAGTAAACCATTCAAGCAAAAAGACAATTTTTTGGATCATTAATTCTCACTTTTTTTGCAAAATAGTTATTGAATCGTTTTTTATTCTTGGTTTTCAACGGAAGTTTTCTCAAATAGTCTAAGTGAGAAAAAATCAGTGCTAGTTAAAGCATTCAAAAGCCCACGCAAAAACTGAAAAGATGAAGTTTTATTTTTAAAACAAATTAAGAGCAGCTCTATTGGTTATAACCTAATAACTTTAGAAATACGCTAGGGTACCTATATACTAACTTCTGCAACATCTAAGAACTTTCAAGAAAACGCTTAAAGAATATCACTTTAAAAAAGGAAATCAATGTGCAAACTGTACCAATTGAAAAAAAATTCTATTGCTCTACCTAAGTTTCGTATTGAAAAAAAGTGAAGCTAACCAGAAGAAAATTTTTTTGTGTGTCTAGTTGAAACCCTTCATGTTAAATTTTATATAATTAACAGATCCTACATCTGGTGCAGCCAAAGTATCAGTTTGCTTAGAAATTTGCAGCAAGCACCATTTTTTTTCTCTAAAAATCTTTCTTTATCATTTTTTTTGTTTTTATCCAAAATAACGAACTGTTAATCTTGAAAGCAAGTTTTTGATTTCTGCTTCATGTATCATCTTCCAAAAGATGTTGGAGTTGGGTTTGGTTCAAAAAAGTTATCCTCAAAACATCAGAATTTTCATACAAAATTACCTAATATATCAAATGATAACAAAATTTCCAATGATTCACACATGAGAAAAAATCCAACATAAAAAATCTCGAAGGTTTATTTTTATGCGTAAGATATAATTAATAAGCTAACTTTTAGGAAAAAAAATCTCAAAAACCTTCATGATATAAAATTAGTTTCTATCTCAATGTTTTGTTTTCTCAGTTACTGCTTCATCTACTATCATCCAATTTAATCCAATTTGAACAAAATTTTACTTAAAAATTGAATTTTAGTTTGAAAAATGTATCATTTCAACGACCGTTTAATAATCCAAAGCAGAATTACTACCATAAATCCTTTGCTGTAAAACTTTTCAAATGATTTTTTCAACCTGATAAATCTATGATGCTGTTTCAACTTTGAAAGTGTCAAAATAACTGTAGAAAATCACAATTTTGAATAAATCAACCCCATTATCTGCTAAATATTGCACTACTCCCTGAACATTTTTACAAGCACTAAAGAAGGAAAAGTTTAAAATAGTAACTAAGCAAAACTTTTCAATTTGTCAATGTTATAAAAATATCCAGTTTTGTACAGTTCTTGAAGAAATATTTGACCACTCATTAGCGTATATTATGCCTTTTTAATACAAAATTATCGCAATCAAAATCTCCTCAAGCTTGCAACCAATGGAGTTTTTACTGTAAACTAAAGTCTTTTGCATCGATTTCTATTGAAAATTTCACGACACTTTGAACTCGATTGTTGCTGGTTTTATCATCAAATAAAAAAATAAAAATGGCAAATCAAAAATTATGATGAAAAAACAGCATAGTTTTTACTAGAACTTTTCAAATTTACACAATTGTATAGACTTTCCAGATTCAGTAAAAAATTTTACTCATAGTAACTTTTCCTCTTTTTTTAACAAAACAAAATTATTATTACCTTTTCTTGGAGTTTGGAGACTGCTGAGAGTCTTTTCCATATTTAACTTTATATTCACAAAAAGAATGCTTCTTCTTGATATGGTTAGTGAGTTTCCCGCTGCTATATGTATAAGAGATACAGCTGGAACACTTCAAAACATCACAGGTTGTAGGATGTCTTGATGCATCTTTACGTGTATATTCTCTCACACATTCAAGACATGAATTCTTTCGTTTGACTTCAGTGGCTGCATCTCCAAAAAAAGGACGAATTTGAGAATAAAAATTTTTAGCTAAGAGGAGTTGAATAGCCTCAAAAATGAAAAAAAAAGTTTATGAATATTTGTATGTAAATCTCTTAACCAATTGTTTTTAACGGGGAAGAAAACCAGAATGGATATCATCCTATTTGGCCCAGCTGCCAAAAATCATCCAATCCAGCCATGGAGTTTTCAAAAGTTTTGATATCAACCAATTAGAACCGATCATTACTTCAGTTTTCAACAGTTCAACAATCAGAATTCCTCCACAGGTAATATTTGTGGTATTAACTAATCAGAATGAAGTATTCACAGATTTTAAAAAAATTCTTCGATCAAATTAAAATTATGATTATGAAACTTCCCAATCAATCAATTTTATTGATTTTTTCTATCATTACTAACACCTACATTTGACACCAAAGTAATATATAAATGAGATTTCTTGTGTGGATTATAAATTTTTTGATACTCATTTCAATTTTTGAAATTTTGATCAAATTTTTTTGAATTATTTATTTCTAATCAGTGCAAAAAAGAAATTACAAAAATATACAATTTTGTCGGTTTTCTGGTATATTGTAAGATAAACAACCGGAAAACTTTTAAATTTGGATAATCGGTTGAAAGTTACTCTGACAATTTTACAATTTGTATTTGTATCAAATTCAAAACTAAATCGAAATGATGTTCCTCATCTGCATTTCTTGTTTCCATTGATCTGTTTTTTACTGATCGACCACTCAATCTTAGTTATAATTTCAAAAAAAACTGCTTCCATTCAGATTGTAATAATAAATAGTTATTTATTTATTTCCAACAAATTTTGCGAAAATAACATAGTAATCCAAGACTATTGCGTGTCTACTTACGATTACTTCTGTTCCTTGGAGAATTGCAAGTTTCAATGATTTTTGAAAGGAACATCTCTTAGCCAAATTGTTCAGAGATTAGACAAATATCAATATTTATATCAAGAATTGATTGTTTTTACACTTTGTACAAACACTGAATCTATTCAAGTTTTGCCACATCAATTTGGGATGTATTCACTCAGCTTAGTTGCGGTGTTCATGGTGGAAAAGATATTTACGATGGAAAGGAGCTAAAAAACAACAAGATTGTCGATTCGTTCGGAAAAAATTCAAAACAAATTATCTAAATTCTATTCAAAAACTTGCATCTACGCAAACTCTGGGATCAGCATTTTAGACAGAGTTCAAAAAGTTGCAAACTTAAAGAAAGATTCTGATTTGTTCAAAATAAATAATGATTTTTGTGAAGGTTATGATTCTGTAATTGGTGAGCGTGTCAATTTTTCTAATAATTTTTGAATCTTTCTTCATAAAAATCTTGTCAAAGTTATATTTATTTCAACTTAAAAGCTTTTTCAACAAACAAACTTATCTTATTTTTTTTTACAAAATGCAAAAAGTATAATCACATTTTAACAAGAATGCGTATTTTTTGAGAATTTTTTTTTCAAGACGTGTTTTTTTTTTATTTTTTCGAAAAATTTCTGATAAAACGTAATTTTTTTGTTATGCAAATGCCAAAAACGCAATAATTTGGTTCGAAAAAACTTGTTTAATTATTGCTAAAAAGTTTTAATATTGGTGTTTTTGAGTGGTATTCCTATCTTCAAATCTTAATTTATTGATTTTTGATGTCTTAGAACCAAAGACGTGCAAGAAGTAAAATTCTTAATGATAAAAACCAGAACAAAGAATTTCATACATATGTTATTAACAATGCAAGAAAAACTTTCATGCTTATTGAACCATTTATTGAAACGCAGTAATTGAAAATACATTATAATATGAGTATAGACGCTTCTAGTAAGAAAATTGGAATTTTTATGGTTTTTGTGTGGAAATTTCGAGTTTTTAGTTAAAATTTCGGGCGCATTCTTTAGTTGGTGAATATCCTATTTGAATTAGGTGTATCTTTAACGGGTTAAATGGTAAAAACTAACGCTCTATCTGTTTATGCTGGAATTTACTGAAAAATTGAAAAAAAGTCAGGTTTTTTTGGAAAAATTGCAAAAATCTCAAGGTTTTTGGCTGATTTTTTGTTGCTTCTGATCTAATTGAAAAAGTATTTTTTGTGCAGATTTTAAAATTAACCTCAAATTATATTAATCTCAAATTGTAGACGATAAAGTTTACCCTAATTTGAGCTAAAGCTAAAAAGCGGGTTATAAAATGCTCTGTACACTAAAATGAAAGCTCATATTAGCTTATTCAATATTGAAACGTCCAATTTCTTGGCAAAAATAGTAAAATTTATTGTAATTTTTGAGAAATGTAAGTAAAAGTTAATCAAATCTATACAAAGTTTTCCATTTTTGAACTTTTATTTCTGTAATTAACTGGTTTTTTGTCCAGTTCATGGAGAATTTACCTAAAAATCTCAATTCAAATGAGCAATAAAAGCAATATTTATTGAAACTTCTAGGTCAAACTCAATGATTCAACTCCTCCTCAGTTTTTTCTCTATGAATAACCCAAATATGTCAAAAATTACAATTTAGAGAAGTTTTCCCACGTTGATAACAATAAAATTGAGATCATGATGAAAAATGAACTGTTTTCTGCAAAAACTGACTAGAAAAATGGAATTAAATTTTTTCTCGAAAGAATATCAGATTTTGGATGAAGTTCAACCTTCTCCAAAACTGATAATTATCTCTCTGTTGCTTCTACAACAAAATTTTCTTAATTTTTCTGTAGAAATGTTCTAGGATTTAGAGTTTTTCTTTCTTTCTGCTTAATACGTGTTTTCTTTATTGATTTCACTTTGCAAGAAGAAAATTTAGTCAGTACTGGGGAATTTAGAAGGAAACTATTATCAGTTTTGTACAATTCTTGAAGAAATATTTGACCACTCATTAGCGTATATTATGCCTTTTTAATACAAATTTATCGCAACCAAAATCTCCTCAAGCTTCCAACTAATGCAGTTTTTATTGTAAAAAAAAGACTTTTGCATCGATTTCTATCGAAAATTTCACGACACTTTGAACTCGATTGGTGCTGGTTTAATCATCAGTCGGAAATTTTAAATAAAAAAGTAAAAATGACAAATCAAAAATTATGATGAAAAAACAGCATAGTTTTTACTAGAACTTTTCAAATTTATCACAATTGTATAGACTTTCCAGATTCCATAAAAATTTTTACTCATAGTTACTTTTCCTCTTTTTTTAACAAAACAAAATTATTATTACCTTTTCTTGGAGTTTGGAGACTGCTGAGAGTCTTTTCCATTTTTAACTTTATATTCACAAAAAAATGCTTCTTCTTGATATGGTTAGTGAGTTTCCCGCTGCTATTTGTATAAAAGATACAGCTCGAACACTTCAAAACATCACAGGTTCTAGGATGTCTTGATGCATCTTTACGTGTATATTCTCTCACACATTCAAGACATGAACTCTTTCGTTTGACTTCAGTGGCTGCATCTCCAAAAAAAATGACAAACTTGAGAATAAAAATTTTTAGCTAAGAAGAGTTGAATAGCCTCAAAAATGAGAAAAAAAAAGTTAATGAATATTTGTATGTAAATCTCTTAACCAATTGTTTTTAACGTGAAAAAAACCAGAATGGATATCATCCTATTTGGCCCAGCTGTCCAAAAATCATCCAATCCAGCCATGGAGGTTTCAAAAATTTTGATATCAACCAATTAGAACCGATCATTACTTCAGTTTTCAACAGTTCAACAATCAGAATTCCTCCACAAGTAATATTTGTGGTATGAACCAATCAGAATGAAGTATTTACAGATTTTAAAATAATTCTTAGATCAGATTAAAATTATGTTTATGAAACTTCCCAATCAATCAATTTTATTGATTTTTTCTATCATTACTAACACATACATTTGACACCAAAGTAATATATAAATGAGATTTTTTGTGTGGTTTATAATTTTTTGATACTCATTTCAATTTTTGAATTTTTGATCGAATTTTTTTGAATTATTTATTTCAACCAGTGCAAAAAAAAATTACAAAAATATACAATTTTGTCGGTTTTCTGGTATATTGTAAGATAAACAACCGGAAAACTTTTAAATTTGGATAATCGGTTGAAAGTTACTCTGACAATTTTACAATTTGTATTTGTATCAAATTCAAAACTAAATTGAAATGATGTTCCTTATCTGCATTTCTTGTTTCCATTGATCTGTTTTTCACTGATCGACCACTCAATCTGAGTTATAACTTCTAAAAAAACTGCTTCCATTCAGATTGTAATAATAAATAGTTATTTATTTATTTCCAACAAATTTTGCGAAAATAACATAGTAATCCAAGACTATTGCGTGTCTACTTACGATAACTTCTGTTCCTTGGAGAATTGCAAGTTTCAATGATTTTTGAAAGGAACATCTCTTAGCCAAATTCTTCAGAGATTAGACAAATATCAATATTTATATCAAGAATTGATTGTTTTTACACTTTGTACAAACACTGAATCTATTCAAGTTTTGCCACATCAATTTGGGATGTATTCAATCAGTTTAGTTGCGTAGTTGCGGTGTTCAAGGTGGAAAAGATATTTACGATGGAAAGGAGCTAAAAAACCACAAGATTGTCGATTTTTGTTCGGGAAAAAATCAAAACAAATTATCTAAACTCTATTCAAAAACTTGCATCTACGCAAACTCTGGGATCAGCATTTTAGACAGAGTTCAAAAAGTTGCAAACTTAAAGAAAGATTCTGATTTGTTCAAAATAAATAATGGTTTTCCTGAAGGTTATGATTCTGTAATTGGTGAGCGTGTCAATTTTTCTAATAATTTTTGAATATTTCTTCATAAAAATCTTGTCAAAGTGATTTTTATTTCAACTTAAAAGCTTTTTCAACAAACAAACTTATCTTATTTTTTTACAAAATGCAAAAAGTATAATCACATTTTAACAAGAAAGCGTATTTTTTGAGATTTTTTTTTGATTTTTTCGAAAAATTTCTGATAAAACGTAATTTTTTTGTTATGCAAATGCCAAAAACGCAATAATTTGGTTTGTAAAAACTTGTTTAATTATTGCTAAAAAATTTTAATATTGGTGTCCTTGAGTGGTATTCCCTATCTTAAAATCTTAATTTATTGCTTTTTGATGTTTTAGAACCAAAGACGTGCAAAAAGTAAAATTCTTAATGATAAAAACCAGAACAAAGAATTTCATACATATGTTATTAACAATGCAAAAAAAACTTTCATGATTATTGAACCAGTTATTGAAACGCATTAATTGAAATTACATTGTAATATGAGTATAGGCGCATCTAGTAAGCGGGACTACCAGCTAGTAAGAAAATTGGAATTTTTATGGTTTTTGTGTGGAAATTTCGAGTTTTTAGGTAAAGTCTCAGGCGCATTATTTTGTTGGTGACTATCCTATTTGTATTAGGTGTAGATTTAGGGGGGTTATATGGTAAACACTAACGCTTTATCTGGCTATGCTGGAACTTACTTAAAAAATGAAAAAAAAATCCGGTTTTTGGGAAAAATTGCAAAAATTTCAAGGTTTCTGGCTGATTTTTTGTTGCTTCTGATCTAATTGAAAAAGTATTTTTTGTGCAGATTTTAAAGTTAACCTCAAATTGTATTAACCTCAAATCGTAGACGATGAAGTTGACCCTAATTTGAGCTAAAAAAACGGGTTATAAAATGCTCTGTACACTAAAAGGAAAGATAATATTAGCTTATTCAATATTGAAATTCTAATTTCTTGGCAAAATAGTGAAATTAATTGTAACTTTTGAGAAATTAAAGTAAAAGTTAATCAAATATATACTAAATTTTCCATTTTTGAACTTTTATTTGTGTAGTTAACTGGTTTTTTGTCCAGTTCATGGAGAATTTACTCAAAAATCTCAATTCAAATGAACAATAAAAGCAATATTCATTGAAAGTTCTTGATCAAACTGAATGATTCAACTCCTCCTCAGTTATTCTCTATGAACAACCCAAATATGTCAAAAATTACAATTTCTGAGAAATTTTTCCACGTTCATAATAATAAAATTGAGATCATGATGAAAAATGAACTGTTTACTGCAAAAACTGACTAGAAAAAATGGAGTTAAAGTTTTTCTCAAAAGAATATCAGATTTTGGAGGAAGTTCAAATTTCTTCAAAAATGATGAGTATCTCTCTGTTGCTTCTTCAACAAAATTTTCATGATTTTCTATAGAAATGGTCTAGGCTTTAGTATTTTTCTTTCTTTCTGCTTAATAAGTGTTTTCTTTATTGATTTCACTTTGCAAGAAGAAAATTTAGTCAATACTGGGGAATTTAGGAGGAAACTATTATCAGTTCACGAACAATTTGCTGGCAGAGATAAAATTAGAACTGATAACATCTGATTGTTACTATGTGTGTTGTACATGTTTTCTTTAAGGTTTCCTTGTTCAGTTGCTACAGTAAAATATTCAAGCCAAAATACATTTTTTGGGATCATTAATTGTCACTTTTATTGCAAAATAGTTATTGAATCGTTTTTTGTTCTTGAGTTTCGTCGGAAATTTTCTCAAAAATGGCTAGGTGAGAAAAAATCACTGCTAATTGAAGCATTCAAAAGCACATTAAAAAATGAGAGGATAAAGTTGTGTTTTTAAAACAAATTAAGCGCAGCTCTTATGGTTATAATCTAAAAATTTTTAGAAGTAGAAATACGCAAGGGTATCTAGTTCCTTATCTTATTCTTTTTACAAAATGCAAAAAGTATAATCACATTTTAACAAAAATGCGTATTTTTTGAGAATTTTTTTTTTCAAGACGTATTTTTTTTTGATTTTTTGAAAAATTTCTGATAGAACGTAATTTTTTTGTTATGCAAATGCCAAAAACGCAATAATTTGGTTCAAAAAAACTTGTTTAATTATTGCTAAAAGTTTTAATTTTGGTGTTCTTGAGTGGTATTCTCTATCTTAAAATCTTAATTTATTGTTTTTTGATGTTTTAGAACCAAAGACATGCAAAAAGTAAAATTCTTAATGATAAAAACCAGAACAAAGATTTTCATACATATTTTATTAACAATGCAAGAATAACTTTCAAGCCTATTGAACATTTTATTGAAACGCAGTAATTGAAAGTACATTGTAATATGAGTATAGGCGCATCTAGTAAGCGGGACTACCAGCTAGTAAGAAAATTGGAATTTTTATGGTTTTTGTGTGGAAATTTCGAGTTTTTAGTTAAAATTTCGGGCGCATTATTTAGTTGGTGAATATCCTATTTGTATTAGGTGTATCTTTAACGGGTTATATGGTAAATACTAACGCTCTATCTGTTTATGCTGGATTTTACTGAAAAATTGAAAAAAAAAGTCAGGTTTTTTTGGAAAAATTGCAAAAATCTCAAGGTTTTTGGCTGATTTTTTGTTGCTTCCGATCTAATTGAAAAAGTATTTTTTGTGCAGATTTTAAAGTTAACCTCAAAATATATTAACTCAAATTGTAGACGATAAAGTTTACCCTAATTTGAGCTAAAAAGCGGGTTATAAAATGCTCTGTACACTAAAAGGAAAGCTCATATTAGCTTATTCAATATTGAAACGTCCAATTTCTTGGCAAAATAGTGAAATTAATTGTAATTTTTGAGAAATTCAAGTAAAATTTAATCAAATTTACACAAAACTTTCCATTTTTGAACTTTTATTTTTGTAATTAACTGGTTTTTTGTCCAGTTCATGGAGAACTTACCTAAAAATCTCAATTCAAATGAGCAATAAAAGCAATTTTTATTGAAACTTCTAGGTCAAACTCAATGATTCATTTCCTCCTCAGTTTTTTCTCTATGAATAACCCAAATATGTCAAAAAGTACAATTTAGAGAAGTTTTCCCACGTTGATAACAATAAAATTGAGATCATGATGAATTAAATTTTTTCTCAAAAGAATATCAGATTTTGGATGAAGTTCAACTTTCTCCAAAACTGATAATTATCTCTCTGTTGCTTCTACAACAAATTTTTCTTGATTTTTCTGTAGAAATGTTCTAGGACATAGAGTTTTTCTTTCTTTCTGCTTAATACGTGTTTTCTTTATTGATTTCACTTTGCAAGAAGAAAATTTAGTCAGTACTGGGGAATTTAGGAGGAAACTATTATCAGTTTTTTGTACAATTCTTGAAGAAATATTTGACCACTCATTAGCGTATATTATGCCTTTTTAATACAAAATTATCGCAACCAAAATCTCCTCAAGCTTCCAACTAATGGAGTTTTTATTGTAAAAAAAAAACTTTTGCATCGACTTCTATTGAAAATTTCACGACACTTTGAACTCGATTGTTGCTGGTTTTATCATCAGTCAGAAATTTCAAATAAAAAAGTAAAAATGACAAATCTAAAAATTGTGATGAAAAAACTGCATAGTTTTTACTAGAACTTTTCAAATTTATCACAATTGTATGGACTTTCCAGATTCAGTGAAAAATATTATTCATTGTAATTTTTCCTCTTTTTTTAACAAAACAATATTATTATTACCTTTTCTTTGAGTTTGGAGACTGCTGAGATTGTTTTCCATATTTAACTTTATATTCACAAAAAGAATGCTTCTTCTTGATATGGTTAGTGAGTTTCCCGCTGCTATATGTATAAAAGATACAGCTCGAACACTTCAAAACATCACAGGTTCTAGGATGTCTTGATGCATCTTTACGTGTATATTCTCTCACACAATCAAGACATGAACTCTTTCGTTTGATTTCAGTGGCTGCATCTCCAAAAAAAATGACGACTTTGAGAATAAAAATTTTTAGCTAAGAAGAGTTGAATAGCCTCAAAAATGAAAAAAAAGTGAAGCATTATTTGTATGTAAATCTCCTAACCAACTGTTTTTAACGTGAAAGAAACTCAAAATGGATATCATCCTATTTGGCCAAGCTGTCCAAAAATCATCCAATCTAGCCATGGAGTTTTCAAAAGTTTTGATATCAACCAATTAGAACCGATCATTAGTTCAGTTTTCAACAGTTCAACAATCAAAATTATTTCACAGTTTTTAAAATAATTTTTAGATCAGATTAACACTATGTTTATGAAAATTCCCAATCAATCAATTTTATTGAATTTTTCTATCATAACTAGCACATACATTTGACACCAAAGTAATATATAATGGGATTTCTTGTCTGGTTTACACTTTTTTGATACTCATTTAAATTTTTGAAATTTTGATCAAAATTTTTTGACATATTTATTTCTAATCAGTGCAAAAAGGAAATTACAAAAATATACTTGAAGGACTATAACATCTGTGTTTGTATCTTAAGCTTATTTGATAGATGAAATCGTTACTCTAAAGAGTTTTTGATTTGGTTTGAATTCAAGATCAGACATATATATTTTTGTTTAATTTGATTAGTGTTATCTTGATGCATTTGATACATGTTTTCTTTAAGGTTTCCTTGTTCAGTTGCTACAGTAAATTAATTAAGCAAAAATACATTTTTTTGGGATCATTAATTGTCACTTCTATTGCAAAATAGTTATTAAATCGTTTTTTGTTCTTGAGTTTTGTCAAAAATTTTCTCAAAGATGGCTAGGTGAGAAAAAATCACTGCTAATTGAAGCATTTAAAAGCACATAAAAAAATGAGAGGATAAAGTTGTGTTTTTAAAACAAATTAAGAGCAGCTCTTATGGTTATAATCTAAAAGTTTTCAGAAGTAGAAATACGCAAGGGTATCTAGTTCCTAACTTCTGCTACATATAAAAAAAATGAGAAGAAAACGCTTCTGAAAGAATATCAATTTAGAAAAAGAAATCAAGGTGCAAAAAATTGAAAAAACTCTATAGCTCTACCTAATTTTCTTATTAGACAAATATCAATTTTTATATCAAGAATTGATTGTCTTTACACTTTGTACAAACAATGAATCTATTCAAATTTTGCCATATCAATTTGGGAAATATTCAATCAGCTTAGTTGCGGTGTTCAAGGTGGAAAAGATATTTACGATGGAAAGGAGCTAAAAAACAACAAGATTGTCGACTCGTTCGGAAAAAATTCAAAAAAATCTAAATTCTATTTAAAAACTTGCATCTACGCAAAATCTGGGACCAGCATTTTAGACAGAGTTCAAAAGTTCCAAACTTAAAAAATGACTCTAATTTGTTCAAATTAATTAATGGTTTTCGTGAAGGTTATGATTCTGTAATTAGTGAGCGTGTCAATTTTTCTAATATTTTTTGAATCTTTCTTCATAAAAGTTAATTTTATTTCATTTTAAAAGCTTTTTCAACAAACAAACTTATCTTATTCTTTTTACAAAATGCAAAAAGTATAATCACATTTTAAGAAAAATGCGTATTTTTTGAGAATTTTTTTTTCAAGACGTATTTTTTTTTTGATTTTTTGAAAAATTTCTGATAGAACGTAATTTTTTTGTTATGCAAATGCCAAAAACGCAATAATTTGGTTTGTAAAAACTTGTTTAATTATTGCTAAAAAAATTTAAAATTGGTGTCCTTGAGTGGTGTTCCCGATCTTAAAATCTTAATTTATTGCTTTTTGATGTTTTAGAACCAAAGACGTGCAAAAAGTAAAATTCTTAATGATAAAAACCAGAACAAAGAATTTCATACATATGTTATTAACAATGCAAAAAAAACTTTCATGACTATTGAACCATTTATTGAAACGCAGTAATTGAAATTACATTATAATATGAGTATAGACGCATCTAATAAGCGGGAATACCAGCTAGTAAGAAAATTGGAATTTTTATGGTTTTTGTGTGGAAATTTCGAGTTTTTAGGTAAACTCTCAGGCGCATTATTTTGTTGGTGACTATCCTATTTGTATTAGGTGTATATTTAGGGGGGTTATATGGTAAATACTAACGCTTTATCTGGCTATGCTGGAACTTACTTAAAAAATGAAAAAAAATCAGGTTTTTGGGAAAAATTGCAAAAATTTCAAGGTTTCTGGCTGATTTTTTGTTGCTTCTGATCTAATTGAAAAAATATACTTACGTGCAGATTTTAAAGTTAACCTCAAATTGTATTAACCTCAAATCGTAGACGATGAAGTTGACCCTAATTTGAGCTAAAAAAACGGGTTATAAAATGCTCTGTACACTAAAAGGAAAGCTCATATTAGCTTATTCAATATTGAAATTCTAATTTCTTGGCAAAACAGTGAAATTAATTGTAACTTTTGAGAAATTAAAGTAAAAGTTAATCAAATATATACTAAATTTTCCATTTTTGAACTTTTATTTGTGTAATTAACTGGTTTTTTGTCCAGTTCATGGAGAATTTACTCAAAAATCTCAATTCAAATGAACAATAAAAGCAATATTCATTGAAAGTTCTTGATCAAACTGAATGATTCAACTCCTCCTCAGTTTTTCTCTATGAACAACCCAAATATGTCAAAAATTACAATTTCTGAGAAATTTTTCCACGTTCATAATAATAAAATTGAGATCATGATGAAAAATGAACTGTTTACTGCAAAAACTGACTAGAAAAAATGGAGTTAAAGTTTTTCTCAAAAGAATATCAGATTTTGGAGGAAGTTCAAATTTCTTCAAAAATGATGAGTATCTCTCTGTTGCTTCTTCAACAAAATTTTCATGATTTTCTATAGAAATGGTCTAGGCTTTAGTATTTTTCTTTCTTTCTGCTTAATAAGTGTTTTCTTTATTGATTTCACTTTGCAAGAAGAAAATTTAGTCAGTACTGGGGAATTTAGGAGGAAACTATTATCAGTTCACGAACAATTTGCTGGCAGAGATAAAATTAGAACTGATAACATCTGATTGTTACTATGTGTGTTGTACATGTTTTCTTTAAGGTTTCCTTGTTCAGTTGCTACAGTAAAATATTCAAGCCAAAATACATTTTTTTGGGATCATTAATTGTCACTTTTATTGCAAAATAGTTATTGAATCGTTTTTTGTTCTTGAGTTTCGTCGGAAATTTTCTCAAAAATGGCTAGGTGAGAAAAAATCACTGCTAATTGAAGCATTCAAAAGCACATAAAAAAATGAGAGGATAAAGTTGTGTCTTTAAAACAAATTAAGCGCAGCTCTTATGGTTATAATCTAAAAATTTTCAGAAGTAGAATTACGCAAGGGTATCTAGTTCCTAACTTCTGCTACATCTAAAAACTTTCAAGAAAACGCTTCTGAAAGAATATCAATTTAGAAAAAGAAATCAAGGTGCAAACAATTGAAAAAACTCTACAGCTCTACCTAATTTTCTTATTGAAAAAAAGTGAAGCTAACCAGAAGAAAATTTTACTGTTTGTCTAATTGAAATCCTTCATGTTAATTTCATATAATTAAGAGATCCTACATCTGGTTCTGCTAAAGTATCAGTTTGTTAGAAATTTGCAGCAATCTCCATTTTTTTCTCTAAAAATCTTTCTACGTCAATTTTTTTGTGTCCAAAATAGTGAAATGTAAATCTTGAAAGCAAGTTTTTGATTTATGCTTCATGTATCATCTTCCAAAAGATGTTCGAGTTGGGTTTGATTCAAAAAAGTTATCCTCAAAACATCAGATTTTTCATACAAAATTACCTAATATATCAAATGATAACAAAATTTCCAATGATTTACTCATGAGAAAGAATCCAACATTAAAAAGTCTCGACGATTTATTTTTATGCGTAAGATGTAATAAATAAGCTAACTTTTAGGAAAAAAAATATCAAAACTCTTAATGAAATAAAATGAATTTCTCTCTCAATATTTTGTTTTCTCAGTTACAGCTTCATCTACTATCATCCAGTTTCATCCAATTTGAACAAAATTTTACTTGAAAAACTGACTAGAAAAATAGAGTTAAATTTTTTCTCAAAAAAATATCAGATTTTGGATGAAGTTCAACTTTCTCCAAAACTGATAATTATCTCTCTGTTGCTTCTACAACAAATTTTTCTTAATTTCTCTGTAGAAATGTTCTAGGATTTAGAGTTTTTCTTTCTTTCTGCTTAATACGTGTTTTTTTTATTGATTTCACTTTGAAAGAAGAAAATTTAGTCAGTACTGGGGAATTTAGGAGGAAACTATTATCAGTTTTGTACAACTCTTGAAGAAATATTTGACCACTCATTAGCGTATATTATGCCTTTTTAATACAAAATTATCGCAAGCAAAATCTCCTCAAGCTTCCAACTAATGGAGTTTTTATTGTAAAAAAAAGACTTTTGCATCGATTTCTATTGAAAATTTCACGACACTTTGAACTCGATTGTTGCTGGTTTTATCATCAGTCAGAATTTTCAAATAAAAAAGTAAAAAGACATATCAAGAATTGTGATGAAAAAACTGCATAGTTTTTACTAGAACTTTTCTAATTTATCACATTTGTATAGACTTTTCAGATTCAGTAAAAAGATTTTTTTTCCTTGTAATATTTCCTGTGTTTTATTCATAGTAATTTTCCATATTTTTCTTGGAGTGTGTTTGGAGACTACTGAGCATCCTTTCCATATTTTACATTATTTTAAGAAGAAAAATGCGTGAATGCAAGTAGTGAGTTCCTCGCTGCTATATGTATAAAATTTATAGTTCGAACACTTCAAAACACCACAGCTTCTACGATGTCTTGACGCATCTCTTCGTGTATATTCTTGGACGCATTCAAGACATGCCACTCTTTCGTTTCAGTTCAGTAGCGGCACCTCGATATAAAAACGAACTTGAAAATGAACGGGAGAGTTAGAATATCCCTAATTTTTAGATAAGAAGAGTTGAATAGCCTCAAAAAATGAAGAAAAAAAAGTGAATGAAAGTTTTTATGTAAAACTTTTAACCAATTGTTTTTGACGTGAAAGAAAATCAGAATGGATATCATCCTATTTGGCCAAGCTGTCCAAAAATCATCCAATCTAACCATGGAGTTTTCAAAAGTTTTGTTATCAACCAATTAGAATCGAGCATTACAAGGAAGTTTTTATCTTTTTTGACACCAGAATCGAGCTTTTACCCAAAAAGGAGTTTTTAACAGTTCAAAAATCAGAATCGAGCATTCCTTCACAGTTAATGTTTGTGGTATCAACCAATCAGAATGAAGTATTCACATATTTTAAAATAGTTTTTAGATCAGATTAAAAGTATAATTATGAAACTTCCTAATCAATCAATTTTCTTGAATTTTTCTATCATAACTAACGTATACATTTGACACCAAAAAAATATATAAATCAGATTTCTAGTCTGATTTATTTTATTTTTTCGATATTGATTTCAATTTTGATGTGCAAAAAGGATTTCTTAATGATAAAAACCAGGACAAAGAATTTCATACATTTTTCTGTAAACAATGCAAGAAAAACTTGCATTGTTAGGTTGTGTGTCTTAGGGGGTGTGTGATTTCTTAAAAATTTACATGTGGAGGTTGTGTGTCTTGACTGTGACATACTCCGTCTTCATGTTGTATGTTGCTCTTTCATATACTCTATTATACATGTTGAGCTCCTGATCTATAGTTGATTCTTTTCCAGATTTGGCGTCAAATATAGGTACGAGTCCAAGGTTTTCAGCATCGTGAAAAACAGTATTCCGGGTTGCCTACATTGCTTCTTCTTCTTTTTCACTAAGATAGACATGTTGGGACTTTTCAAATTGTCAACTTTTCTGTAGTACATTTTTGAAGAGCAAACTGATCAGATGAGTAGAAAAGAGAAAATAATTTTGAGATTAAATGAAAAAGGAAGTCAGCAGTATGAATCATCGCGACTTCCATAAATGGAAGTAGTAACAAAAATGGAAAGTTTTGTATGAATTTTCCCCAAATGGAAAATGTGTAGGTGTTACTACTACTATATAAATCCACATTTTTCTGCAAAAATTGTTCTTCCCAACGGCAGCTGCTTTGTGTCAAGCTCTTCCCAGCTTTTATTCAGATGGTAATAATAAATCATTAATTATTTGTTTCTAACGAATTTTACGAAAACTTCTGTTCCTTGGAAAGTTGCAAGTTTCATTTAATTTTAAACGGAGCATCTCTTAGCCAAACTCTTCAGAGATTAGACAAATATCAATATTTATATCAAGAATTGATTGTCTTTACACTGTTTACAAACACAGATTCTATTCAAGTTTTGTCACATCAATTGGGGAAGTATTCAATCAGCTTAGTTGCGATGTTCAAGATAATTTACGATGGAAAAGAGCTGAAAAAACACCAAGCGTGTCAAGGACACGACTCGTTTGGGAAAAGTTCAAAAAACATTATCTAAATTCTAATCGAAAACTTGCATCTACGCAAACTCGGAGCTCAGCATTTTTGGACCGAATTCGACAAATGCAAAACTCAAAAAAAGAATCTGATTTGTTTAGAATAATTGATTGTTTCTTTGATGGTTATGTTTCTGTAATTAGTGAGCGTGTCAATTTTTCTAAAAAGTTTTGGAAATTTCTGCATAAAAATTTCGTGAAAGCTAGTTTTTTTTCATTTAAATTTTTTTTTCAACAAACAGTTTTATGTTATTTCCTTACAAAATGCAAAGATATAACCACATTTTAACAAGTATGTGTGTTTTTCGAGAAAATTTTTTTCAAGACGCAACTTTTTTCATGATTTTTTAAATAATTTTTTGACAAAACCGAATTTTCTTTTGTTACCTTGTGAAATTGTTGGGTAGAAAAATTTGATTAATATTGCTCAAAAATCTGAATACAGGTGTCTTTGAGTGATATTCTCTATTTTCAAATCTTAATACATTGTTTTTTGATGTTTTAGAACCAAAGACGGGCAAAAAATGATTTTCCTTGTGATAAAAAGCAGAAAAAAGTGTATCATAAATCTTTTTATTAACCATGCAAGAAAAAATTCATTTATCATTTTTTTCAAAATGCAAAATTTTTTTTATTTCATATCAAGTATGCAAAATTCGAAGTAAAATTTTTTAAAAGATTTCAAAAATTTTTCGATTCTATTAAAATTTTGCAAAAGAATTGAGAAAATTGTTGCAATTTGCAAAATTTGCAATGGATTTTCAACAAGTATGCAAAAAATTCAAAAAAAAATTGGCAAAAACTTAACATATTTTTTGTTATGAACATGCGAAAAATCACAGTTTTCAATGTAAAAAATTGTTAAAATTTTTTTGTTTAGAAAATATCAATGTTGATGACTTCGAATGCTATGCCTATCTTAATACATTTTTTTTCTGATGTTTTTGATCAATATACAAGCAAAAAATAATTTTCTGCATGATCAAAACCAAAACAATGAATTCCATTTACTTTAATTATAACAGTGCAAAAAAAAGTTGTATAACCTTTCTTAAAAATGTGGAAACAATTAAAAAATTTTTTCTGAATTTGCTAGATTTTCTTTGATTTTTTCAACAAATGTACAAAAAGGTTATGAAATTTTTCGCCAGTTGCAAAATATAAAATGACTTTTTCAACAAGTATGATAATTTTTTCGAGAAGAAAATTTTTGCATGATGCAAATTTTTTTTTTGATTTTTTGAAAAACATATACAAAAATCCAATTATCTTTTTCTTAGGAACATGCGAAAAATCAAAAAATTTCATTGTAAAAACTTGTTTAATTATTGTTTAGAATATATCAATATTGATGACTTTGAGCGCTATTGACTATCTGAATACAAAGTTTTTCTGATGTTTTTAATGAAATTTTCTCAATTTAAGAGATTTACTTCGCTTTCTTTAACAAGTGTGCGAAAAATTTTATGAAAATTTTCGCCAGTTGCAAAAACCGTTATGATTTTTTCCACAAGTAAGCAAAACTTTTCGAGAAAAATTTTCGCTTGATGAAAATTTTTTCATGATTAAACGAAATGCAAAAATCCAATTTTCTTTTCCTTATGAAGATGCGAAAAATCAAAGTTTTCATTGTAAAAATTTGTTATTTTTTGTTTAGATAAATCAAATTTGATGACTTCGAGTATAATTCATCATCCTAAAAAACTGTTTTTATGATGTTTTTGAACAACATACATGAAAAAAAAAAGATTTCTTTATGATCAAATCTGAAACAAATAAATTTATTTACTTTTATTATTATAAGTGCAAAAAAATGTATATATTTTTTAAAATGAAAATTTGTTCAAGGAAACTTTCCTAAAATTGCAAAGTTTTCATTGATTTTTTAAATAAATTTGCAAAACACATTATGAAAACTGTGTAAGTTGCAAAAACTGTAATGATTTTTTTGAACAAGAATGCGAATTTTTTCGAGAAAAAATTTTTGTACGACGCAATTTTTTTCATGATTTTTTGAAACACATATTGCAAAAACTAATTCTGTTTTTCCTTATGCAGATGAAAAAAGGCAAAACTTTATTGTGAAAAATTTGTTGAATCATTGGCAAAAAACTTTCAACATGTTTGACTTCGAGTGCTATTCCCTATCTTAATACAAAGTTTTTCTGATGTTTTTGATTAACAACCATGCAAAAAAATAGATTTTTTTATGATCAAAACTAAAACAAAGAAACTCATTCACTTTAATTATTAACAGTACGAGAAAAAAATTATATTTTTTTTAAATGCGAAAAATATTACGAATGTTTTTTCTTAATATGCAAGATTTTCTTTGATTTTCTTAACAAGTATGCAAAAAATGTCATAAAATTTTTCGCCAGTTGCAAATTATGTAATGATTTTTTCAACAAGTATGCAAAACTTTTCGAGAAAAATTTTGCAAGATGCAAATTTTTTAATGATTTTTTGAAAAACATATACAAAAATTGAATTTGCTTTTCTTTAGGAACATGCAAAAAATCAAAAATTTCATTGTAAGAACTTGTTAAATTATTGTTTAGAATATATCAATATTGATGACTTCGAGTGGTATTGACTATCTGAATACAATGTTTTTCTATCGTTTTCAAGCAATATACATGCAAGAAAAAAAATTTGTGCAAGATCAAAGTTAAAACAAAGAAGTTCATTTTTTTAAATTGTTAACAGTGCTAGAAAAAGTTGTATAAAGTATTTTTAAAATGCGAAAAATTTTAATGAAATTTTTCTCAATTTAAGAGATTTACTTCGATTTTTTTAAAAAATTGTGCAAAAAATGTTATGAAAATTTTCGCCAGCTTCAAAAACTGTAATGATTTTTTCTACAAGTATGCAAAATTTTTCGAGAAAAACTTTAGCTTGATGCAAAATTTTTCATGATTTATTGAAAAGCAAAAATCCAATTTTCTTTTACTGATGAAGATGCGAAAAAAAAAAGTTTTAATTGTAAACACTTGTTGTTTTGTGTTGAGAAAAATCAATATTGATGACTTTGAGTATAATTCTTCATCTTAAAAAACTGATCTTCTGATGTTTTTGACCAACATACATGCAAAAAAGAGATTTCTTTATGATCAAAACTGAAACAAACAAATATTTTTCCTTTTATTAATAACAGTGCAAAAAAATGTAAATATTTTTTTTAAAAAAATATGTTCAATGAAACTTTCCTAAGTTTGCAAAATTTTCTTTGATTTTTAAATAAAGGTGCAAAACATATTATGAAAACTGTGCAAGTTGCAAAATTTGTAATAATTTTTTGAACAAGTATGCAAATTTTTTCGAGAAAAAACTTTTTTATGACGCAATTTTTTTCATGATTTTTTGAAAAAAATATTGCAAAAACTAATTCTATTTTTCCTTATGCAGATGCAAAAAGGCAAAACTTTATTGTGAAAAATTTGTTGAATCATTGGCAAAAAACTTTCAACATGTTTGACTTCGAGTGCTATTCCCTATCTTAATACAAAGTTTTTCTGATGTTTTTGATTAACAACCATGCAAAAAACTAGATTTTTTTATGATCAAAACTAAAACAAAGAAACTCATTCACTTTAATTATTAACAGTACAAGAAAAAAATTTTAATTTTTTTAAATGCGAAAATTTTTACGAATGTTTTTTCTTAATATGCAAGATTTTCTTTGATTTTCTTAACAAGTATGCAAAAAATGTCATGAAAATTTTCGCCAGTTGCAAATTATGTAATGATTTTTTCAACAAGTATGCAAAACTTTTCGAGAAAAATTTTTGCATGATGCAAACTTTTTAATGATTTTTTGAAAAACATATACAAAAATTGAATTTACTTTTCTTTAGGAACATGCGAAAAATCGAGAGTTTCATTGTAGGAACTTGTTAAATTATTGTTTAGAATATATCAATATTGATGACTTCGAGTGCTATCGACTATCTGAGTACAATGTTTTTCTAATGTTTTCAAGCAATATACATGCAAGAAAAAAAATTTCTGCAAGATAAAAGTTAAAACAAAGAAGTTCATTTTTTTAATTGACATTAGTGCTAGAAAAAGTTGTATAAAGTTTTTTTAAAATGCGAAAACTTTTAATGAAATTTTTCTCATTTTAAGAGATTAACTTCGATTTTTTTAAACAATTGTGCGAAAAATGTTCTGAAAATTTTCGCCAGTTGCAGAAACTGTTATGATTTTTTCCACAAGTATGCAAAACTTTTCGAGAAAATTTTCTGTTTGATGCAAAATTTTTCATGATTTATTGAAAAGCAAAAATCCAATTTTCTTTTACTGATGAAGATGCGAAAAATAAAAGTTATAATTTTAAACACTTGTTATTTTTTGTTGAGAAAAATCAATATTGATGACTTTGAGTATAATTCCTCATCTTAAAAAACTGTTCTTCTGATGTTTTTGACCAACATACGTGCAAAAAAGAGATTTCTTTATGATCAAAACTGAAACAAACAAATATTTTTCCCTTTATTAATAACAGTGCAAAAAAATGTAAATATTTTTTAAATGAAAATATGTTCAATGAACCTTTCCTAAGTTTGCAAAATTTTCTTTGATTTTTAAATAAAGGTGCAAAACATATTATGAAAACTGTGCAAGATGCAAAAACTGTAATAATTTTTTGAACAAGTATGCGAATTTTTTCGAGAAAAAACTTTTTTATGACGCAATTTTTTTCATGATTTTTTGAAAAACATATTGCAAAAACTTAAGCTATTTTTTCTTATGCAGATGCAAAAACGCAAAACTTTATTGTGAAAAACTTGTTGAATCATTGGCAAAATACTTCAATATTTTTGACTTCGAGTGCTATTCCCCATCTTAATACAAGTTTTTTTTTGATGTTTTTAATTAACAACCATGCAAAAAAAGAGATTTCTTTATGATCAAAACTAAAACAAAGAAACTCAATCTCTTTGATTATTAACAGTACGAGAAAAAAATTATAATTTTTTTAAATGCGAAAATTTTTACGAATATTTCTTCTTAATATGCGAGATTTTGTTTAATTTTTTAAACAATTATGCAATAAATTTATTGAAAAATTTCGCCAGTTGCAAAATATGTGATGATTTTTTCAACAAGTATGCAAAACTTTTCGAGAAAAATTTTTCCATGCTGCAAATTTTTTTATGATTTTTTGAAAAACAAAAATCCAATTTTCTTTTCCTTAGGAACGTGCAGAAAATCAAAAGTATAATTGTAAAAACTTGTTAAATTATTGGTTAGAATATATCAATATTGATGAATTCGAGTGCTATTGACTATCTGAATACAATGTTTTTCTGATGTTTTTAAGCAATATAGCTGCAAGAAAAATAATTCTGCAAGATCAAAGTTAAAACAAGTAACCTCATTTTTTTAAATTGTTAACAGTGCAAGAAAAAAATGTATAAAGTTTTTTTTTAAATGCGAAAAATTTTAATGAAATTTTTCTCAATTTAAGAGATTTACTTCTTTTTTTTTAACAAGTGTGCGAAAAATATTATGAAAATTTTCACCAGTTGCAAAAGCTGTTTTGATTTTTTCCACAAGTACGCAAAACTTTTCGAGAAAAGTTTTCGCTTGATGCAATTTTTTTCAAGATTTATCGAAATGCAAAAATCCAATTTTCTTTTCCTTATGAAGATGCAAAAAATCAAATTTTTTCACTGTAAAAACTTGTTATTTTTTGTTTAGAAAAATCAATATTGATGACTTCGAGTATAATTCCTCATCTTAAAAAACTGTTTTTCTGATGTTTTTGACCAACATACATGCAGAAAAGATATTTCTTTATGATCAAAACTGAAACAATTAAATTTTTTTACTTTTATGATTAACAGTGCAAAAAAATGGATATTTTTTAAAATGAGATTTTGTTCAATGAAACTTTTCTAAGTTTACAAAATTTTCTGTGATTTTTAAATAAATCTGCAAAACATATTATGAAAACTTTTCAAGTTGCAAAAAAATTGTAATGATTTTTTTGAACAAGTATGCAAAATTTTTCGAGAAAAAATTTTTGTATGACGCAATTTTTTTCATGATTATTTGAAAAACATATTGCAAAAAAACTAATTCTATTTTTTCTTATGCAGATGCAAAAAGGCAAAATTTTATTGTGAAAATATTGTTGAATCATTGTTTATTTTGAGTAAATACTTAGGTCTTTTGATTTTGGCGTAAGATTGAGAAGATAGCTCGAAATTAATGACTTTTTCAAAGCAAATCTCTGGAAATCTTATTCCAAAACCTGACCATCCAGGGTTTCGAGCTTTGAAAATCTTCCAAGAAACGATGAAAAAAAGACTTTTCTGGGGAGTTTTGACAAATTTGGGAATGGGGTAGGGAATAAAAAGGGTTTTTCCTTGTCAAATAGAGTTCAGCCGTAAGTTTAGAGCTTTGATACCCAATACACGGTTCAAAAGTAAAGTTGATTGAGTAAATTTCCCTGAATAGGCCTTTGCTTAGTCGGAGAGCTCTTTTTTGGACAACATAATCATCAACCAAAAATTGTGAAAAAAAGTAAGAGTGTACCTCTATTTCATCAATAAGGAAATCACAAGGAATATTTTTCTTTTTGTTGTAGAGTAACCAGAGGAAATTAAAATGTTTTTTAATTGACATTTTTCAAATCATTTTTTTTTCATCCTAATTATGTCTGGAAACTGCTGAGTTATGATTGGTTGAAATGTTTTTTCAATATACAAAACATTTGAAGGAAAATTTTGTAGGCGATGACATCATTACCATAAAAAAAAATTGCGTGGTTGATGACGTCACTTCTATTTAAAACATGACGTCATTACCATAAAAGGAAAATTGCGTGGTTGTTATTTTAAACTGCAATTGTGATCATATTTGGAAATATGCGTAGGCGATGACGTCATAAGTAGTATAAGTACGCTTTTTTATTGAATAAAATCATTACCTTTGCTCGCCAATCAGAAAACATTCGATTGATTTTTACTTCAAATTGTTACTTTACGAACAAAAAGTAAAATTATTATTTAACTGGTACTTTAAGTTTTTAAGTTTGGATCATTCGAGAAGTCCTAGTTTATATATTTTTTAAAATAATGCCTGCCCTTGACTGAAACGAGAAAGTCACATGTGAGGACTTTGATCGGGAATGCAGGAGATCTGATGCTGCAAGACATAGTAGGATATGTGAAAAGCAGGAAGAACATAAGTGTTCCAACTGTCACTTTTGTAGTAAGAAGGAAGAGGAGACGGTCTATCATGTTGTCAAGAAGCAAAAACGTTCAAGTTTCAAGCAGTCGACGGTTTGTTCTTCTTTTGAAAAAGAGTTTGCGAGCTAATACTCTCTCCAACAACATCGATCGATGGAAGGGGCATGGAACATGGAGCAAAGCAAAGGAAAACTAGCGGAATTGAACAAGATTATTGAGGAAGAAGGGCCAGATGGCGAAAAACTGAAGCAGGAACTGAGTGGTTGCCAACATTTTCTGCTGGATACGGAGATGGAAAATGGGAGACATAAGGTATTTAACTTCTATTTGTCCACAGATATTTCACGAGAAGCTTGAAGAAGTCTTCAACAAGCTCGATTATTCCGCAAAAATCAACGGTTTGTTTTTTATTCTTCGAGATATTGAGACTGGTGAATATCGATACTTCCATGCCCATAAAAACAACACTTTGTTTGAAAAATCCCACATATTGTGTAACAAAGCAGACTTGATAACAATCCAAGGAAAAGTAGAAAAAATTGATATTGTGGAACAAGGTACCCAAGAACTTCGAAACACAAAGTGGCGATTCAAGATGATTTTTAACGTTACAATTTCTGCTGCTCTGCTCAAAAATATCCCAATGGGATGTCCGGACTTTATCTTACCCGAACGTTTACTGAAAAACCATTCTGTTAACTGTCTTTTATCTAACAAAGACGAGAAACCATAAAAAAACCATTTCTGTTTTTTCCGCGCATTGACCATGTACATGAACAGACACAATGATCTCGACTCTCACACTTCTAGATATTTTTCCGAATTTGTATCAAAATCTGGTTATGATCCTAAAAATTTTCGTGGATTTTTTGTAGAAGACTTACCTGTTGTCGAGGAAATTGTGCAAAGAAACATTTTTATACACCATTTTGATATCCAGAAGGGGAATATCTAAGAGATTTAGCTCGATGATGTATTGACAGATATGTAAAAACAGTCAAACGATTGAGATTTAAAAATCATATCATTCATACAAATACTATAGATAATTTCATCAAATGCTTCCGGTGTACCGGTTGTGACTTTTTCTTCAATAAATCCGACAATTTTAATAAAAAATTTTTGAGATGCAAGAATCGAGTGAGGCATGTTTACCCAAAAAACGTTTAAAAAAAGCCAGAAAGATTCACTTTTCTAGATTCCGAAAAAAAAAACATTTTATTAATCTAGCAGTTTTCGATTGTCAGTCAATTTGGAATCCCACAGAAAAACTAAAGGAGACACAAACTACAACCTGGATTGGAAAATATGTTCCAAATTTAACCTCTATATAATCGAATCTGATTGATGAAACCATCATTTGTACAACAAGGATCCACAGAACTTGATAATTGATTTTGTCGCCAACTCGAGCTGTTGCCTAAGGAAAGTAAGCTAGAGATGAAAAAAAACATTCACGGGTTTGAAGTAGCTGTCAATGAAAGAATGAAAAAGATCGTTGACCAGCTGATCGAACGGGGTAAAAATTATTGAAGTAACCAATTTGAGTGCGTTGGAGATGAATGCGTTGAAGGAAAATCAGCTGATTGATTTGAAACAGCATCTGGAGAATTATGTAAATACTTTACCTGTTTTTGGATTCAATAGCGATAGGTAAGACTTGAATTTGACCAAATCCTTTCTTATCCTCGTTTTGATTCCTGATAAAGAACAAGAAACTTCTGTCATCAAAAAAGCGAACGATTTCATTTCCTTCAAGTTTGGATACCTACAATTTCTCGACATTATGGGTAGAGCAACAGTTCTGGAGTCCTTTCTTAAAGCCTATAAAGAAAGCGAAACCAAAATATTTTTTTCCCTATGAGTGGTTTGATAGCACAGAAAAGCTTGATTTCTCACGACGACCGCCATATGAAGCCTTTTTCAGTAAACT
Organism: Symsagittifera roscoffensis; assembly: GCF_963678635.1. Taxonomy (NCBI): domain Eukaryota; kingdom Metazoa; phylum Xenacoelomorpha; order Acoela; family Convolutidae; genus Symsagittifera; species Symsagittifera roscoffensis. The sequence continues at coordinate 42,285,254 of NC_087071.1, forward strand.
TAGAAACAACAAACCTCTAGACAAAAACTTAATTGAATATGAGAAACTGAGGAAGAGTGGGCTTGATGAACAACACATGAACAATATTGATGACTTCGAGTGCTATTGACTATCTGAATACTATTTTTTTTGGATGTTTTTAAGCAGTATACATGCAAGAAAAAAAATTCTGCAAGATCAAAGTTAAAACAAATAATTTCATTTTTTTAAATTGTTAACAGTGCAAGAAAAAGTTGTATAAGTTTTTTTAAAACGCGAAAACTTTTAATGAAATTTTTCTCAATTTACGAGATTTACTTCGATTTGTTTTAACAAGTGTGCCAAAAATATTATGAAAAATTTCACCAGTTGCAAAAACTGTTATGATTTTTTCCACAAGCATGCAAAACTTTTCGAGAAAAGTTTTTGCTTGATGCAAATTTTTTCAAGATCTATTGAAATGCAAAAATACAATTTCTTTTTCTTATAAAGATGCAAAAAATCAAACTTTTTCACTGTAAAAACTTGTTATTTTTTGTTTAGAAAAATCAATTTTGATGACTTCGAGTATAATTCCTCATCTTAAAAACTATTCTTCTGATGTTTTTGACCAACATACATGCAGAATAGATATTTCTTTATGATCAAAACTGAAACAAATAAATTTATTTACTTTTATTATTATCAGTGCAAAAAATGTACATTTTTTTAAAATGAGATTTTGTTCAATGAAACTTTTCTAAGTTTACAAAATTTTCTGTGATTTTTTAAATAAATCTGCAAAACATATTATGAAAACTTTGCAAGTTGCAAAAACTTATATGATTTTCTTTGAACAAGTATGCGAAATTTTTCGAGAAAAAATTTTGTATGACGCAATTTTTTTCATGATTTTTTGAAAAACATATTGCAAAAATTAATTCTATTTGTTCTTATGCAGATGCAAAAAGGCAAAACTTTATTGTGAAAATCTTGTTGAATCATTGGCAAAAAACTTCAACATTTTTGACTTTTAATGCTTTTCCCTATCTTAATACAAAGTTTTTCTGATATTTTTGATTAACATACATGCAAAAAAAAGAATTCTTTATGATCAAAACTAAAACAAAGAAAACCAATTACTTTAATTATCAATAGTACAAGAAAAAATTTTAATTTTTTTAAATGCTAAAACTTTTAAGAACATTTTTTCCTAATTTTCTGTATTTCTTTGATTTTTCAACAAGTGTGCAAGAAAAAAGATTATGAACAATTTTGCAAGATAAAAAAAGGTAGTAATGATTTTACCTTGTAAGCAAAAATTGTGATGTTTTTTTATCGTGTCTGTAAAAAATCTTCCGAAAAATATTCTGAACTAGGTACAAAAAGTCCTAAATTTCAAAACAAAAGACATCATCCAAATAATTTATAAATCAAAGAGATGTCAAGCCGCTGAGTTCTCAAAAAGTTTATTTTTCCTCCATCGCCGGTGGTTGTCTTGGTGCTTCGCTGACTGGAGTCCTTGGCTCAGAGAGCTCCTCATCCTCTTCAATTGTAATTGGGTTCTCCGCAATCCTTCTTCTTCCCACGGAGAGTTCGTATCCAATCAGAAATAAATCATAAATATCCTGAAATATCCAATCATAAAAGTTCGTATCTAATCAGAAATAAAGTTCCATTTACAGCAGTGTGTTCAAATTGTCGTTTCCAATCCAAAAAATTGTTTGTTTATCTTAGGTTGTCGTATCCAAAGAGAAAACTCACTTTTTAAGGACTTAAATCTCCCAAATATGCAAAAACTTACACAAAGGAAAATGCAAAAAATGACCACAGGTTGTTTACTGTAAAAAAAAAGAACTATCGCCAATAAAAATGAAACAAGATAGAAAAAATTCAAGTAGCATCTCTGAAAAATTCCTCATCAATCCAATTGAATTTATTGTATATAATCAACGCAAAATTGTTGATTTTGAGTAAATACTTAAGTCCTTTGATTTTGGCGTAAGTTTGAGAAGATAACTCGGAATTAATGACTTTTTCAAAGCAAATCTCTGGAAATCTTATTCCAAAACCTGACCAACCAGGGTTTCGAGTTTTTAAAATCTTCAAAGAAACGATAAAAAAAAACAACTTTGCTGGGGAGCTTTGACAAATTTGGGAATGGGGTAGGGAATAAAAAGAGTTTTTCCTTGTCAAATAGAATTCAGCCGTAAATTTAGACCTTTGATACCCAATACACGGTTCAAAATAAAGTTTTTGATGGAGTAATTTTGCCTGAATGGGCCTTTGCTTAGTCGGAGAGCTCTTTTTTGGACAACATAACCAACAACCAAAAATTGTGAAAAAAAGTAGGAGTGTACCTCTATTTCATCAATAAGGAAATCACAAGGAATATTTTTTTTTGTTGTAGAGTAACTAAAGGAAATTAAAATGTTTTTTAATTGACATTTTTCAAATCATTTTTATTTTTCATCCTAATTATGTCTGGAAACTGCTGAGTTCTGATTGGTTGAAATTTTTTTTGAGAATGCAAAACTTTCGAAGGAAAATTTGTAGGCGATGACGTCATTACCACAAAAGGAAAATTGCGTGGGTGTTATTTTAAACTGCAATCGTGATCATATTTGGAAATATGCGTAGGCGATGACGTCATAAGTAGTATAAGTACGCTTTTTTTTCAAGAAAAATCATTACCGTTGCTCGCCAATCAGAAAACATTTAAATGATTCTTACTTCAAATATTATTTTACGAACAAAAAGAGTAAAATTCTTATTTAATTGGTACTTTAAGTTTTTAAATTTGCATCATTCGAGAAGTCCCAGTTTAATTTTTTTTAAATAATGCCTGCCCTTGACCGAAACGAGAAAGTCAAATGTGAGGACTGTGATCGGGAATGCAGGAGATCTGATGCTGCAAGACATAGGAGGAGATGTGAAAAGCAGAAAGAACATAAGTGTTCCAACCGTCACTTTTGTAGTAAGAAGTAAGAGGAGACGGTCTATCATGTTGTCAAGAAGCAAAAACTTTCTGGTTATGATCCTAAAAGTTTTCGTGGATTTTCTGTAAAAGACTTACCTGTTGTCGAGGAAATTGTGCAAAGAAACATTTTTTTACACCATTTTGATATCCAGAAGGGGAATATCTAGGAGATTTAGCTCGATGATGTATTGACAGATATGTAAAAACAGTCAAACGACTGAAATTTAACAATCATATCTTTCATACAAATACTATAGATAACTTCATCGAATGCTTCCGGTGTACCGGTTGTGACTTTTTCTTCAATAAATCCGACAATTTTAATAAAAATTTTTTGAGATGCAAGGATCGAGTGAGGCATGTTTACCCAAAAAACGTTTAAAAAAAGCTAGAAAGATTCAATTTTCTAGATTCCGAAAAAAAAACTTTTTATTAATCTAGCAGTTTTCGATTGTCAGTCAATTTGTGTTTCCACAGAAAAACTAAAGGAGACACAAACTACAACCTGGATTGGAAAATATGTTCCAAATTTAATCTCTATATAATCGAATCTGATTGATGAAACCATCATTTGTACAACAAGGATCCACAGAACTTGATAATTGATTTTGTCGCAAACTCGAGCTGTTGCCTAAGGAAAGTAAGCTAGAGATGAAAAAAAAACATTCACGGGTTTGAAGTAGCTGTCAATGAAAGAATGAAAAAGATCGTTGACCAGCTGATCGAACGGGGTAAAAATTATTGAAGTAACCAATTTGAGTGCGTTGGAGATGAATGCGTTGAAGGAAAATCAGCTGATTGATTTGAAACAGCATCTGGAGAATTATGTAATTACTTTACCTGTTTTTGGATTCAATAGCGATAGGTAAGACTTGAATTTGAACAAATCCTACCTTATCCTCGTTTTGATTCCTGATAAAGAACAAGAAACTTCTGTCATCAAAAAGCGAACAATTTCAAGTTTGGATACCTACAATTTCTCGACATTATGAAATTATTGGGTAGAGCAACAGTTCTGGAGTCCTTTCTTAAAGCCTATAAAGAAAGCGAAACCAAAATATTTTTTCCCTATGAGTGGTTTGATAACACAGAAAAGCTTGATTTCTCACGACTACCGCCATATGAAGCCTTTTTCAGTAAACTTAGAAACAACAAACCTCTAGACAAAAACTTAATTGAATATGAGAAACTGAGGAACAGTGGGCTTGATGAACAACACATGAATAATATTGATGACTTCGAGTGCTATTGACTATCTGAATACAATTTTTTTTGGATGTTTTTAAGCAGTATACATGCACGAAAAAAAATTCTGCAAGATAATTTCATTTTTTTAAATTGTTAACAGTGCAAGAAAAAGTTGTATAAGTTTTTTTAAAACGCGAAAACTTTTAATGAAGTTTTTCTCAATTTACGAGATTTACTTCGATTTTTTTTAACAAGTGTGCCAAAAATATTATGAAAAATTTCACCAGTTGCAAAAACTGTTATGATTTTTTCCACAAGCATGCAAAACTTTTCGAGAAAAGTTTTTGCTTGATGCAAATTTTTTCAAGATCTATTGAAATGCAAAAATACAATTTCTTTTCCTTATAAAGATGCAAAAAATCAAACTTTTTCACTGTAAAAACTAGTTATTTTTTGTTTAGAAAAATCAATTTTGATGACTTCGAGTATAATTTCTCATCTTAAAAAACTATTCTTCTGATGTTTTTGACCAACATACATGCAGAATAGATATTTCTTTATGATCAAAACCGAAACAAATAAATTTATTTACTTTTATTATAAACAGTGCAAATAAATGTATATTTTTTTAAAATGAGATTTTGTTCAATGAAACTTTTCTAAGTTTACAAAATTTTCTGTGATTTTTTAAATAAATCTGCAAAACATATTATGAAAACTTTGCAAGTTGCAAAAACTGATATGATTTTTTTTGAACAAGTATGCGAAATTTTTCGAGAAAAAACTTTTGTATGACGCAAATTTTTTCATGATTTTTTGAAAAACATATTGCAAAAATTAATTCTATTTTTTTTATGCAGATGCAAAAAGGCAAAACTTTATTGTGAAAATCTTGTTGAATCATTAGCAAAAAACTTCAACATTTTTGACTTTTAATGCTTTTCCTTATCTTAATACAAAGTTTTTCTGATGTTTTTGATTAACATACATGCAAAAAAAAAGAATTCTTTATGATCAAAACTAAAACAAAGAAAACCAATTACTTTAATTATCAACAGTACAAGAAAAAATTTTAATTTTTTTAAATGCAAAAACTTTTAAGAACATTTTTTCCTAATTTTCTGAATTTCTTTGATTTTTCAACAAGTGTGCAAGAAAAAAGATTATGAACAATTTTGCAAGATAAAAAAAAGGTAGTATTGTTTTTACCTTGTAAGCAAAAATTGTGATGTTTTTTTATCGTGTCTGTAAAAAATCTTCCGAAAAATATTCTGAACTAGGTACAAAAAAGTCTTAAATTTCAAAACAAAAGACATCATCCAAATAATTTATAAATCAAAGAGATGTCAAGCCGCTGAGTTCTCAAAAAGTTTATTTTGCCTCCATCGCCGGTGGTTGTCTTGGTGCTTCGCTGACTGGAGTCATTGGCTCAGAGAGCCCCTCATCCTCTTCAATTGTAATTGGGTTCTCCGCAATCCTTCTTCTTCCCACGGAGAGTTCGTATCTAATCAGAAATAAATCATAAATATCCTAAAATATCCAATCATAAAAGTTCGTATCCAATCAGAACTAAAGTTCCATTTACAGCAGTGTGTTCTAATTGTCGTTTCCAATCCAAAAAATTGTTTGTTTATCTTAGGTTGTCGTATCCAAAGAGAAAACTCACCTTTTAAGGACTTAAAGCTCCCAAATATGCAAAAACTTACACAAAGGAAAATGCAAAAAATGACCACAGGTTGTTTACTGTAAAAAAAAGAACTATCGCCAATAAAAATGAAACAAGATAGAAAAAATTCAAGTAGCATCTCTGAAAAATTCCTCATCAATCCAATTGAATTTATTGTATATAATCAACGCAAAATTGTTGATTTTGAGTAAATACTTAAGTCCTTTGATTTTGGCGTAAGTTTGAGAAGATAACTCGGAATTAATGACTTTTTCAAAGCAAATCTCTGGAAATCTTATTCCAAAACCTGACCAACCAGGGTTTCGAACTTTTAAAATCTTCAAAGAAACGATAAAAAAAACAACTTTGCTGGGGAGCTTTGACAAATTTGGGAATGGGGTAGGGAATAAAAAGAGTTTTTCCTTGTCAAATAGAATTCAGCCGTAAATTTAGACCTTTGATACCCAATACACGGTTCAAAATAAAGTTTTTTTTGATGGAGTAATTTTCCCTGAATGGGCCTTTGCTTAGTCGGAGAGCTCTTTTTTGGACAACATAACCAACAACCAAAAATTGTGAAAAAAAGTAGGAGTGTACCTCTATTTCATCAATAAGGAAATCACAAGGAATATTTTTTTTTTGTTGTAGAGTAACTAAAGGAAATTAAAATGTTTTTTAATTGACATTTTTCAAATCATTTTTATTTTTCATCCTAATTATGTCTGGAAACTGCTGAGTTCTGATTGGTTGAAATTTTTTTTGAAAATGCAAAACTTTCGAAGGAAAATTTGTAGGCGATGACGTCATTACCACAAAAGGAAAATTGCGTGGGTGTTATTTTAAACTGCAATCGTGATCATATTTGGAAATATGCGTAGGCGATGACGTCATAAGTAGTATAAGTACGCTTTTTTTTCAAGAAAAATCATTACCGTTGCTCGCCAATCAGAAAACATTTAAATGATTCTTACTTCAAATATTATTTTACGAACAAAAAGAGTAAAATTCTTATTTAATTGGTACTTTAAGTTTTTAAATTTGCATCATTCGAGAAGTCCCAGTTTAATTTTTTTTAAATAATGCCTGCCCTTGACCGAAACGAGAAAGTCAAATGTGAGGACTGTGATCGGGAATGCAGGAGATCTGATGCTGCAAGACATAGGAGGAGATGTGAAAAGCAGAAAGAACATAAGTGTTCCAACCGTCACTTTTGTAGTAAGAAGTAAGAGGAGACGGTCTATCATGTTGTCAAGAAGCAAAAACTTTCAGGTTCCAAGCAGTCGTCGGTTTGTTCTTCTTGTGAAAAAGAGTTTGCGAGCTAATACTCTCTCCAACAACATCGATGGAAGGGGCATGGATTATGGAGCAGAACAAAGGAAAATTAGTAAGACTGTAGCGGAATTGAACAAGATTGTTGAGGAAGAAGGGCAAGATGGCGAAAAACTGAAGCAGGAACTGAGTGGTTGCCAACATTTCCTGCTGGATACGGAGATGGAAAATGGGAGGCATAAGGTATTTAACTTCTATTTGTCCACAGATATTTATCGAGAAGCTTGAAGAAGTCTTCAACAAGCTCGATTCTTCCGCAAAAATTAACGGTTTGTGTTTTATTCTTCAAGATATTGAGACTGGTGAATATCGATACTTCCATGCCCATGAAAACAACACTTTGTTTGAAAAATCCCACATATTGTGTAATAAAGCAGACTTGATAACAATCCAAGGAAAAGTAGAAAAAATTGATATTGTGGAACAAGGTACCCAAGAACTTCGAAACACAAAGTGGCGATTCAAGTTGATTTTTAACGTTACAATTTCTGCTGCTCTGCTCAAAAATATCCCAATGGGATGTCCGGACTCTATCTTACCCGAACGTTTACTGAAAAACCATTCTGTTAACTGTCTTTTATCTAACAAAGACGAGGAACCATACAAAAACCATTTCTGTCTTTTCCGCGCATTGACTATGTACATGAACAGACACAATGATCTTGACTCTCACACTTCTAGATATTTTTCCGAATTTGTATCAAAATCTGGTTATGATCCTAAAAGTTTTCGTGGATTTTCTGTAGAATACTTAGCTGTTGTCGAGGAAATTGTGCAAAGAAACATTTTAATATACCATTTCGATATCCAGAAGGGGAATATCTAGGAGATTTAGCTCGATGATATGTATTGAAAGATTTGTAAAAACAGTCAAACGACTGAGATTTAACAATCATATCATTCATACAAATACTATAGATAACTTCATCGAATGCTTCCGGTGTACTGGTTGTGACTTTTTCTTCAATGAATCCGACAATTTTAAGAAAATTTTTCTGAGATATAAGGATCGTGTGAGGCATGTTTACCCAAAAAACGTTTAAAAAAGCTAGAAAGATTCAATTTTCTAGATTCCGAAAAAAAAACTTTTTAATAATCTAGCAGTTTTCGATTGTCAGTCAATTTGTGTTCCCACAGTAAAATTAAAGGAGACTCAAACTACAACCTGGATTGGAAAATATGTTCCAAATTTAATCTCATCATTTGTACTACAAGGATTCCCAGAATTTGATAATTGATTTTGTAAAAACTTGAGCTATTGCCTGAGGAAAGTAAGCTAGAGATGAAAAAAAAACATTCACGGGTTTGAAGTAGCAGTCAATGAAAGAATGAAAAAGATCGTTGACCAGCTAAACAAACGGGGTAAAAATTATTGATGTAACCAATTTGAGTGCGTTGGAGATGAATGCGTTGAAGAAAAATCAGCTGATTGATTTGAAACAACATCTGGAGAGTTATGTAATTACTTTACCTGTTTTTGGATTCAATAGCGGTAGGTATGACTTGAATTTGGCCAAATCCTACCTTATCCTCGTTTTGATTCCTGATAGAGAACAAGAAAATTCTGTCATCAAAAAAGCGAACGATTTCATTTCCTTCAAGTTTGGATACCTACAATTTCTCAACATTATGAAATTATTGGGTAGAGCAACAGTTCTGGAGTCCTTTCTTAAAGCCTATAAAGAAAGCGAAACAAAAAAATCTTTCCCTGTGAGTGATTTGATAACCCTGAAAAGCTTGATTTCTCACGACTACCGCCATATGAAGCCTTTTTCAGTAAACTTAGAAACAACAAACCTCTAGACAAAGACTTAATTGAATATGAGAAACTGAGGAAGAGTGGGCTTGATGAACAACAAGCTCTGACAAAGCTTCAAATCAAGACTGTGCCAACATCTGATTTGGATAATTACAATTACTTACTTGAAGATTGGCGGCAGTACGGAATGACGGTATTCAAATCCTTTTTGTAGTGGTACAACAACAAGGATGTTCTTCCAAGCCGGCAAAGCAATGCAAAAGAAATTGTTTCAGTTTTTTCATATCAGGGGAATTGATATGTTGAAACTTGGATGTACTTTTCCAAATCTACAAACATATGCCTACCTAAGTCTACAAATGACAAATTTTCTCCATTTTACGAAAATGATAAAGATTTGTTTGAAAAAATACGAGAAGGCTTGACCAGTGGGCCCTCCATTGTGTTCACTCGAAAAGCTTTAGTTGGTAAAACATTCATCAAAAACTCATAAAATCTTTGTAAATCACTCGTTGGAATTGATGCTACTCAGCTTTATACTTTCTCAATGTGTCAATATATGCAAAAGCGACTGAACATGAGATGCGAGTTTGACACTGATATGCAGAAAGTTAAGACTAGTCATTATCGAACAAGTAATTTTGAGAATATGGTCATGTCTTTTTTACCACAAAGGAAGACGACCAGAGTGTAAAATAAAGAGTTCTTTCACATCTGATAAACAGAAAAAATTACTGTAAAACAGTATTCAAAGCAAAGAGATGCTACCACCATTTCTGTTTGTGCCAAGAAGCTCGTCCCTCCTTAACAGAGCAAGATATTGGGCGAGGAAACAAAAAGAGAAAGATTGATGATTTGCGACGAGAATAAATTAAAGAGAAAGTATACAAAATTGAAGAAGCTGGGAGTGTGAGTGGTGTGAAAACTTCAAAACCATTGACAAGATTAAAAATCATGTTAGAACCCATTTTCCTCACAAAAGATTTCTTTCTAAAGACTCTTTTCTAGCAAAAAATAAAAAATAAATCCCTTTTTGGCTATGTTCAAAGCATTTTAGTTGTCCCATATGAACTTAAATCAAAAGTTGCGAAGTTTCCTCCAATTTTCAAAAAAACTGAGGTTGCAGGAAACGATATTGGACATTATATGAAGAACTATGCAATTGAAAACTTAATTTTAAAACATCCTCAAAGAATGCTGATATCTAGTTTTAAGCTAGAAAATGGAACAGTTATAACTTTTATATGGAACTTGGATTGCAGTGCAACAAAATTCACCGTTTTGGTGAATATTCTCTTCGGAAATGTTTCAATAGTTTTGTTTAGTCACTTGATGCTAGAAGAGAAGGAGATGAAAACCCTCTGTCAGTAGTTTCAGCGAAAAAAATATGACGCGTTTACGCAATTCCTCCTATGGATATCAGATCATGGAAGAACCGAGGCATACAATTACGAAGTATCTGAACGATAAAAAAAATTCATAAAGCAATCAATGAGCCATTTTCCCGAAAATTGAATGCAGTTGAAAATGAATTGTATGAGGTGGAGTTGTTGAAATCAATCATTGAGCACCGAGAACGCATCAGTGTTGGCTTTTCCTACTTAAGTATGCAAAGCTGAGAATGTTGGAACTCTGCTATAACTTCTTCGACAAGTTCAGTGATGTGAATAAATTTGAAGAGTTGGAGATGGATACAGACTCAGTTTTTTAAGCACTTGGTGAAGAAAACATTTATGACTGTATCCAACCAGAAAAAAGAGTCATTTTGGAAAAGTTGAGGTAAAATTCTGCAGAAACTCTTTCAAGGCAGACGCAATATCTGATTCTCCGCTCGAACGTGTTGAAGAATCCATAAAAAACATGATAAACGGGAATCGGGACTTTTCAAAGAGGAATTTAGAGGTACAGAAATGCTATGTTTGTGAAGCAAAACTTTTTGCAGCTATGACATCAAGTCAGATTGAATTCAGCAGTAAAAAATTGAACAAACCAGTATTAGAAGATTCTGGAGATGGCAAAGTATAGGAGTGTTCTCGATAAAGCAATTAACCTCACATCTACTAACAGAGGATTCAGAACGATAAAATTTATGGTTGCTACGTATGAACAGACGAAGAAAGGACTTAGTTATTTTTATCCAAAAAGACAAGTTCAAGATGATGGAATCATGCATTGAATTTAAAAGAAATGTTCTGATAAAGTAAACTTTTTCGTGATGTCTTATTGTATTGGTTTTATGATACTAAAAGGTAAACTTTTGCGGTAAACTTAATGTACAATGCAGTGATTATATACTTTCTTTGTATTTACTTTTTTTCTTAAATTTTCAATAGGTTTTCGGAAGTTTCAGTTGGTTTCAGCATAGCCAGATAGATCATTAGTAGTAACCATATAAAACGTTATAGATACACATCATACAACTAGGGTAGTCACCAATTAGATAACGCGCCAAAAAATTTTCCAAACAACTTGAAATTTCTGCAAAAATCTAAATCGTATCTTATTACTTAGGGTCAGCCATCCTTCCCCGCCCCCCCTGATCAGCTCCAAGATCTACTACCAGTCAGCCATTTTAGTCAGCAATTTTGTTAAAATTTTAAAACTGGAAGAACGTTTATTTGTAAGGCGAGCTCGAATTGCACTGTTTTATCCGTATTTTTTTTCAAGCACGGTTTGAGCAGTTTTTTTTTAAATTTTTGTTGCCCGCTGATGTAGTTTGATATGATTGTGTTGTACGTTTTTTTCTTGTTCTTTTTGAGCTTTCGGGACAATCCAAAGTTGTTACCATTCGCATGTGAAAAACTCTGGTGATACTGACGTAGAATGTCGCGAAATTTGAGATTCCCGTTAAACACAATTTGCGAGTTTACGGTTCTGATCAAAACCTTTTCCAAGGCAAACGCCTCATCTAGTTCCACAGATTTTGATGAAATGTTATTTTATTAGAGATAACTCTTAAATAACTTAAATATATAAACGTAAAAAAAGATAAAAACGAAATAATATGAAAGTTAAAACATTAAAATTGGGAGGGCCGAAGAGAATAAAAGTATCGAGGTCAAAAGTAAATGACATGTTAAATCAGTTAGTCTTAAGATTTAACTAAGTAAGCTGAAAACAAATGTGAAATCACATCATACCTCAAAGCAGGTCAAACTTTAAATGGCAGTATTTGTAATTAAATGCTCCTTTACTCCTTTTCAAGGATAAGAAAGGAAAAATAACTGAAGCACCTTATTATTCTGCACCAAGTTTGATAGGGAAATTAACTAGAAAAATAATGTTGCAATCAAGCTTGTCGACTCCGCACTAACTTAAGCAAACTGTAATACGACGGATTATAAATTTTAACTAAAATGTTATTGGCGTTTTAAATTAGATCAAGAGTTATAAATGTACTTAAATACCAAAAAGTATAAATTAACGGTTGAAAGCCATTAATGGGTAAGAAGTCCACAGATGGTTGAGATGAAGCTTTGCTCCAAAGGATTTAAAAAACAATTAGAAAACAAAATCCACTGCCCAAATAAGGTATTGTATATGATGAGTATCAGCGAACATGAATGGGGGTATGGGTTGACATTGGTTATACGGGACAAGACTAATTACGAAACGGAAAAACAGAAAAAAAAAGAGTTTTGTTTTCAGTTTTCATTTCCATCGATGAATGTTTCTAATTCGGCATCGAACAGTTGGCATTCAAATCCTGCGTTCTCGGCGTAGCCATCAATGGCTCTTCTTAAGGAATGCCCCGTAGAAGAGGGGGAATGTATGTAGGATAGGTTGGTATCCGATAGTATGTCCAATTCATCCCAAGGATTTTCACGTAATAATGTTGGCTCTAACTCGTTTGAGCAGGTGTTACCAAAATGATTGCGTTAGTAACTGATCCAGATGTTTCGTGGAACTGTCTATATTGACTATGTAGTAACCTTTAACATGGAATTTCTGCAGACCCATATTTCGGTTGGAACAACGTAAAAACGTTTCGTTACCAGGGTTAGAAGCTGTCGGTTGATCTATAGCGCCCTTGTCTGATGAGTTGACCATCTCGTTAATTGGGAAATTAACTACGGGTTCCATTTATTGTTTTGAATTGCTCCTATCCGGCGAAATAGCATGGGGCTTGAGATTACTTGAGGTATCTATTTTGGGTACCAGTTTTGGTTCAACCGACTTGGTGGGAATGATTCTGGGTTGGACATATTGGCATTGTGATTCGTTTGAGTAATCGTCTAAAATCTCAAGTTTTACATAAACAAGGGTTGTGAGAGGGTTAGTAGTTATTCTATGGCGCTTCAAATTTTTTGAAGTGATTCAATCCCTCACCTTTTTTCTACAGACAAAACCGCCGGCTATCCATTCCCAGTCACTAATGTCGTAGGTAACCAAAAGAATGAACTTGTTTTCATTGGAAGCTAGGTGACATGGGTTATAAATTGTCTTTTTTGCGCGAAAAAGCTGTCTTCAAGAGGAATTCTTCGAGAAGTTGGAGACCCTCGTCCTGGTGTTGTTATCCGATCTGGCCAACTCGATCTGTTTTCTAATCTTCGGTCCAGGTATCCTAGACGTGGGCGTTTTCCTCTGATTCGAGCGCTTCGCGCCAACTTCAAAATCAAGGCCAGGAAAAAATGGGAATGATATCTTTCCTCTGAAAAAAAGGAAATTGGATTTAGGTAAAGCAATATCCGATTTTCTGTTAATTTTTCATCGGATAATTCGACCGTAGATTTAGAAGCTTTTACTAATTTCTGTGTAAATTTCTTGTAAAACGGATTTCTGTTGATGATCTTTTTTGTTTTCCGAAGAAATTTGCCTTTATGCGGACTCTGGAGTGGCAGCTTTGACGAAGAGGGGTTTTGAGGGGGATTCGTGTCCCTTTTCCAGCTGCGGTTAATTTTCTTGGGGATCACGATATCTTTGTAGAAATCCTCAATTCTGTCGTCGTCTTTCTCGTCTAGGTCTCTTTCCTTGAATCGTATTGATTTCCCTTTGTCTAAAATTCCATTGCATTATTTACAAACTGCGAGTTTTTTCCGAATTGTATTTGGTTTTCTATTAAAATTTATTTGGAAAGAGCTCATTTATTTTTTGATTGGTATTAAGATCGAAGGTTTCGAAATTTTTTTGAGATAGCGTCTTCTATTGACTATTATTGAAATTCTTGCGCCATTTCCAATCAACTAGTTTTTACAGAATTTATTGTCAGAATTTCAAAATAATGTTATTAGAGTCTTTAAAATCCTGATTGTTAAAACAAGATGTGTGATCTACCCGAATAGATTATGGAATCCCATATAGAAAAATTTAATCTTGAAAAAAGTCAATAACTGTTTTTGTCGATTCAGATGTGGTAATTTCTGCTGATGGAAACTTTGAGAATCTGTCAATACATAACAAAATTATATGTTTGTGCCCCAGTGAGAATCCAAAGAACCAGCGAGTTGCAGATTAGGTTCTTTGTTAGTTTCGGAAAAAGGGGTTTATTTGCTATTTTGCGAATTCGGGTTTACACTTTTTAAGTTATTACCCGTCATGGTGTTACGGGAAAAGTTAAATTAATCACCTCGACCTTGGCTTTTAATACCTCATTTAACGCCAAACTGGTTGCTCTCCTAACTGAAGATGATTCAAGGTTGAGCCCCATCGTTAAAGGACTTCAAAACAAGGTCGAGACGATCATTTTAATTTTGGATATTTTCATCTTTTTGTAAGTGATCTCCCTCCATGATTCCGACGGATTACTTTATATGGATGGCAAACTTGTGATTCCATTTACTATTAGAAATGCCATAATGAAGACTCTACATGAAGCAAAGGCTGGCCAGTTCGGAAGGAAATGTCAATTTTTCGCGTTTTTTATTTACAAGTTTTTCGTGCTCTGATAACAGCACGGGAATTGTAAAAATATTTGAATACTGGAATGGACAGAATGAATATTTTTTTATTTTCCATATTTACAGCATTTAAAGTTTTTCTATCTGAAGAGGAACTGAATATGCTGAAATTACGAAATAACAAATAAAAGGTGTAAAATTTGAAAGAGAAATTTTTTAAAGGATTAATATCAGAATAATCCGAAGGAATAAATTTCGAGATACAAAATTCAGTTCGATCATTTTTCAAGATACAAACTGGAAGAGTCGAGCTATTAAATTTTAGGACTGATGCTAAAACTAATTACGTAATCTTGGGAACCGGAATTTTTCAAAATTGAACCAAATGACTTGCGGAATTGTTTTTGATTATCCGAAGGATAAGTTGCTCTATTTATAATTTTAGTAATCGTTGCCAATTCAAATTCTTTGGCATAATGTAATGGGGTAGAACTGTTCCCGATGCATTTTTTGAGATCAAGTCGGTGAATCCCATATCCTTTCTGCCATGTGTTCAATTGTAAAAATAAATGGTAACAAAAGCTGAACCCAAGTGGTAGGTGTTATTCCCGTGGTTTGTTGAAAGAGAGGAAACTAAGGATTTATCGTTCAAGCTAGAAAACGAAACAGTTATAACTCCTCTGCTGACCTTTCTGTTTGGAACTTGGCTTGAAGTGCACCAAAATTTACCATTTTGTTCAGCATACTCCACAAAAATGTTTCAATAATTTGTTTAATAAGTGGATGATGCTAGAAGAGAAGAAGAGGAAAACCTTCTATCAGGAATTGTATCAGAAACAAGAACACTTTTGGGTAATTGCTCCTATCCAGACATACACTCACGAAATATCTCAATGATGAAAAGACACAAAAAGCAATCAACGAACCACTGTTCAAAAGACTGAAAATAGTTGAGAAAGACTTGTATGAGGTGGAGTTGTTGAAATCGACCATTGAACACAGAGAATTCATCATTTGTTCAGCATACTCCACAAAAATGTTTCAATACTTTGTTTAATAAGTGGATGATGCTAGAAGAGAAGAAGAGGAAAACCTTCTATCAGGAGTTGTATCAGAAACAAGAACACTTTTGGGTAATTGCCCCTATCCAGACATACACTCACGAAATATCTCACTGATGAAAAGACACATAAAGCAATCAACGAACCACTGTTCAAAAGACTGAAAACAGTTGAGAAAGACTTGTATGAGGTGGAGTTGTTGAAATCGACCATTGAACACAGAGAATTCATCATTGTTGGAAATTTCACATCAGTATGCAAAACTGTGAGTGTTGGACCTGTCCTACAATTTTTTTGACAAGGTCTGTGAAGTAAAAAAAATTCGAAGAGTTGGAAATGGACACAGAGTTGCTTTACTTAGCTCTTGCTGAAGAAAAATTATACCTATCCAACCAGATAAGAGAGCTGCTTGGGAAAAAATGAGGGAAATAGTCTGCAGAGATTCTTTCAAAGCGGATGCAAAATCTAAATTCTTTCCACGAGCGTGTTGCAGTACGCATAAAAAGAATGATAAACGGGAGCCGGGCCTTTTTTCAAAGAGGAATTTAGATGTACAAAAATTCTATGTTTGTGTAGCAAAACGTATTGCTGCTATGACAACAAATCCGATATGTTCAAGTTTAGCAGCAAAGGATTAAGCAAACGAGCTCTAGACGATTTTGAAGACGGTTCCATGGCAAACTCCCATGGCAGGAGAGTTCTTGATGAAAGAGTCAACCTCACATCTACAAACAGAGGTATCAGAACTGTAAATCAGATGGTGGTCGCAAATGAGCAAACAAAGAAAGGACTTGGTTATTTTCATTCAAAAAGAAAAGTTCAAGATGATGGAACTCATACAAAACCATTGAACTGATAAGATCTGATTTAACTTAAATACGATGTAATTTTTTGTTGATTTTTATTATAAATTTGCAGTAAACTTAAAATACGACAGAGTGATTTATATATTTTCTTTGTAAATTTTTTTTTCTCAAAAAACCCAATTTTTTGAAGCTTCTGTGTGTAGGTTTCAGCATTGTTTCAGATTGATAGAGCACTGTTTCAAAAAGTACAATCAGCTAATTAAATTGTTTAATCGGTCGAATTACACCAACTCTTATTGTGTTTTGAGGTTTTTTGAAAAACTTTCATTTTTTTGATAAAACTATAAGTTTTGAAATTCTTACCATTGACTTCACATGCACCAAAAAACATTATTCTTTCATGCAACAACCTACACGTAGTCGATCATTGATATTTAATAATTACATAGCGTGCGCCGATATTTGCACACCAAGCCCAAAAATGTTTCGTTTTTCTTACCATTCTCTTAACACCACACAAACCATGAAATTTCGTAATACATTGTAGACTCTATACCCAATGTTGTTACATAGCTGGGAGACCTGCTGTTCTATTTCCTGTCTTAAAACATGCGGGTCTACCCCCCCCCCTGGACAACACCCCCCTCCCTGTCCCTGATCAGCTTCAACATCTACTACTTGCAATAGTCCTCTGTTTGGACCGTACACCGAAATTGAGGTCTCCTTCGCTCCTCTCTCCATCAGGTAGTCACTCAACCTAGCCTGACAAAAAAAAACATTGGCCGCACTCATTACCAAAAAGCTTAAATATTTTCTTGGCATTTGCGACGCCATTGCTGGTAACGCTGCTACAACCCCTGCTCTTTGCTTCCATGATAACTTGCCTTTGCTTCCATGATAACGATTTGTTTTTGTAAAACGTGAACCTGCAAAAGCGTCCCTTTGGTATAACAACTTCATCATGAAAGACCCTCTTCATTTCTTCGAGAGTTTCGTTGTACCCTTAGGTGGGATCAAATTCTGAAAGACCTAAAAGTAGGCTCCCATTGAGTATAATTTGGTCACTTTCGCGCTCTGTGAGTTGCGTCTGCATAAGTCATTAAGCTCTTCCCGACACCTTATCAATTTCCTACCGCAGAATTGCTGCGATGTATTTTTACTTTCGTATTCAGGTTCAAAATGTGAGCGGTGGAGACTTCTCTTGACCTGTCAGCATCGTGTGGGTTCTGTCTGGTCTGATTTTCACGGTTTTCAGTGCTCGCGAAATTTCAAGTTCGTGACGTGTCTTTATTTTCAAACGAATTTTTAAAAATTTTTTCTCGAGAATTCAAATTAACCTCTACCAATTCGTCAAATTGCAGGATCAGATCTATGCCATTCTGCCAGATTGGCACAGCGCAACCTTCCGGCGAAGCACGAATTAGAGAGAAAAAGCCTTAACAACGAAAAAGTGCTTGAAAGGAGGGTCGAAGTATTCTGGAAGTTTCAATTTTTCAAAATTTCGATTAACGAGACGGTGAAAAACGAGTAGAATGAAGGTAACTGACGCCTGTCAGTCGTTAATAGGTTTTTTTTCTACGCTCTTTCGCTGTGTAGTATTTGGGCGAATGTTACATAGACGTTTTTATGGCGCTCCTGGGTGGGCCTGTTAAAGGCATGAGACCATCATGATCAGCAAACGTTTCAGCGACGAACCCTCTGCTCCGGGCGTATGCCCGAGTTAGAGGCCTTAATGACCTTTATTGTACTAGGGGGAAGGTGCGTACCCTCCGCCTAGTACTATTTAGCTTTTTAACTTAGTTAACACCGAAAATTCCGGGGGCCGGAGGTTAGGTGGGAAGTCATGAGCCCGCTTGTCCCAAGGTCCCGGGACCAAAAACAATTAACGAGAAAGCGTAAAACCAAACAAAAATAGTGTATAACCAAGAAAAAGCCAAAAACAAATTTATTTGAAAACAAAAAAGTACAAAAAACAGTAGAAAAATCCAAAAAAGACCAAAAACAATAAAAAACATAAAATGACAGTTTATATGTTATTTCCGGACGAGATGTGATCTGACCTTCCTATTTGTTGTTGTTTCAGATTGATTTATATCATTTCTGATAGAAAGATTGTGTGTTTTGGTGACGGGTTGGGTACCCTCCCTTGAGTGTAATTTGAGTATTTAAGCACGTTAATGGTGATTTTGCCGGTGACCGGAGGGTAGAGTGGCAAGCTGACCGACGTGTTCCACACTCAACAGGGACATCAGGGACAACATCCATAAGGATTGTTGGGTATCGTTGAAACAATTTTAGTATCGTTCGTGTACTATTTCATTAAAACTTAAGTGGTGGGGGGCACGATTGGCGCGGTCCGATTGTACCCTCCGTCGATCACAAATTTCCGAGTTAAGGGTCTTAAATCGGGTATTTTGGTGCAAAGGAGGGTATAGTAATTTTCATTAACGACTACTAATAGATTATTGTCCTTACTATATATTACTTATCTCCTATTTAGACCCGAGAAACACCAAAATTTTGTCGAAAATTACTGATTTTCGACCAAACTATAGACCCCCAAAATTTTGGATAACCGAGCTTTTCCGAACAGCAAAAGCTTTTATACAGGGAGTTACTACGTAGTTCGGTCCCTCTAACTAAAGAAACCCTACGGAAAAAGACTTAGTAGAAGTTAGCGAAAACAAAGATTTTTCTATCAAAATTTTGATAATTTTCTGAATTATGTCAATCTGTTTCGGGGATCGAGTTTTTGAGTTTTTGAAGTTAGAGCAATAAAATTTTTTGTGTTATGAGCGTGCTAGCACAGCGTGCTCGGTTACTAGAGAAATTTTTGAGTAACCCACCGACTAGCTCCGTGGATAGTGCTAACAACTTAGAGATTGGAAAAGGAAGGAATCGGAGGGTCCAAATTTGATAGTTATTGGCCAAATTTTTGTCTCCAAACCAATTTTGGTCCGGTTTTTTGCATTATTCCAGTGCCGTACGGGGCTACTACGCTCTTTCCAATTATTTTTTGGCACTTTCACTGAGAATTGCGGAAAAAGTCTTTCAGAACCTATATAGGTGGTGAAAAAAGGCCATTTTGACAAACGCGTTTTTGGTGATTTCTCAAATACTAGCGAACCGAACGGGATAATTTTGGTATCATAAGTCGACATTTTTGACCACTTTTTCGGACCATAACCGTTTTTGGGTTGATAATCTCGGAAAAGAAAATTTTTTTAGAATTTGTAGGTTCGTAGGGTCCAAATTTTGGGGAACCCTCCGAGCGGCAGAAAATTTTATAAGATCACCTTTTCATCCTACTGGGAAGGTTGACCGTGTCAACCAACCTGGTTTTAAGTCAGTTACACCGCATTCGCAGGCTTTATCGCGGTAAAATAACCCTTTTTCTTGATTTTTAGGGAACCCTCCGAAGTAACCCTCCGGAGTCAGCTAAACCCCTTAGCAACCCTCCTTAGTAGAAATTTTCCACGAGACCCTCCGAAGAAGTTAAAACAACCCCCCATAGAGAATTTAGCTTGTTTTGACGCTTCCTGAAGCTAGTTGAAGGCCCTTCTAAGTGAGGTTCGAAAATTTGAAAATTTTGGAAGAACCCTCCGAAGTAACCCTCCGAAGCATATTACGCCTCTTATTGCCCCTCCTTAGTAAATTTAGGGGGACCCTCCGAAGTAACTTGGGTGATTAAGGTACCCTCCGAAGTAACCCTTCGAGGTAAGCTAAGTGTCTTGACAACCCTCCGGAGTAACCCTCCGGAGTGACTTAAGCCTCTTAGCAACCCTCCTTATTGAAAACTTAGGGAAACTTTCTGGGGCAATTTGAGAAACGGAAACTATCCATTTGGGGTTGGGATAAAAGGTCAACTAACAACGGGCGTGCATATTAAGATCATAGGAGCCCATTTGACACAGAAATTCGTGATCAACTTTGGATTCTAGATCGGGTGTATCAGAAGTACCCGAACCACATTTTTTTTATTGTGATTTTGGTTGTGTGGTTGCCTTGAGCTACTTAATAGGAAACCTCGGGCAATCCGGGAACACACAGAAGAAGACCTGGGTGAATGTATTAGGCAGATACACACTCACTTGAGAAGAAAAGTTGTTCCCTGCTCTCGTGCACTTGGAGCGTTCAGGGTGTGGGGGAGCTTTTTCATAGACTTTAGAAATTTTTCGATTAGAGGTTGCCTTGAGCTACTTAGTAGGACAGCTCGGGCAATCGCAGGACACCTAAAAGAAGACCTCGGTGGGTGTATTAGGCAAATACACACTTACTTGTGAAGACTGTGTCCTGGGCTTCGTTCTTTTGGAGTGTTCCGATCGAGGGAAGTCTTTTTCTTTAAGACTAACTTTTTTATTTATCTATTCCTGAATCATCACTGCTTTTTACAAAAGATTGTTTGATTTTAACAAAGCAGTGACTTGATAAGAGTGTGGCGATAATTTGATACTGACGAAAGGTCGCTGTCATCTGTAGTATATTCTTATCTGATAATCAATTGTGTTTTGTGTGTTGATTATATCTTGTGAAAATTTTGTGATACTGTTGTACTGTACAACGGGGTTGACTTAGCATCAAATCAATACTGAGTAGGCCCTGTGTATAACTTTAGCTGAGTCACAAATTTTATCATTGAGAAATCCAAGAGACATTTTTGATACTTACGAGAGATCGAGTAGGCAGCGTTAAGTAATTTAACTTGAACTTGTTTGCGGTACGTTTGCATTGCCATTAATTTGTGCGAGTATTACTGTTTATGAAAAAAAATTGCAGCGTAGGGACTCATTAGGATCGACTACTAAGATTCCTAGACTGAGCAAGGAAAGCACGCGAAAATTTAAATCTAGGCGTAGCCAATCTTCGTTAAGCAGCGCTTCCGACGTTTTTGCTGAAAAAGAATCGACTAAAGGTCAAGCTGATCTTTCAGTGTGCGAAATGAAACTAGGGAGCGAGAAGAACCGCGATGGCAATCAAAGGCGGAGCGCCGAGGCCGGGCTGGCAAGCGAAACGCTTGTGGACCCCTTTGACGAGGGGAACGGACGCTTATTCGACCCGACTTTGAGCCGAGCGAGGACCTCGAACTGTAGGAAGTCGAGAGGACAGAAGAGGCCTCGGAGCGTTCCGAGGTCGAGCCGCGAGAGGAAGTGTTATTCAGGGGAATGTCCAAATCGGAGACTAAGAGTCATAAGTGGAGAAGAGAATTTTCACATTCAGCCAATACCCACTCATCTCTGGCCAAGCAGAGCAACAACGCGATGATGTCTTTTATAAGCCCGAGTGAAGAACAACCGGGTTCGAAGGCCAAGAAAAGCTGGAAGTCTTTGTACGATGAGCGCATGGCGTCACTACGAACTGAATGTCTGTCTTCCAGTTATGACCACCCGGAGATAACCCATCCGGATGTGAACTTCACACAGTGCCCAAGGAACGATATGAGCAGGAAGGCGTCTTCCGCCTCGCCGACCAGGCCCATGTCAGATGGGATAACGATGGGAGCGTCCTCAACGTTCCACAGGTTGATGATGTCGATGGGCAAGCAAAAGGGTGGCGCGTCATCAAGTACCAGGCTGCAACCGCAGTTGACGTAATCTTCTCTAGGGCTAACCACGCCATTGGGGGCAGCTGGCGATATAAGTGACATGTTTGCTGGCGTAATGACTGGTCTGGATGAGCTGAGACGGGACATGATTAAGGGAATAGATCAAGTTGACGAGAGAGCTCACCAGGGTCGAGAGTATTTGAGAGATGAACTGACGCACGTGAAATCGCAGGCGAGAGTTGATCAGGCTCAATTGATTCGCAATACAGATCAATGCCTGGCGGAGAGCTTGGCACAGGCAAACAAGGAGTCAGAGGAAAGAGAGGCTAGGATGACAAGAGAGATCGAGCTATTGTTGAACGATCATGACAATACCTACGCTCATACGATGACTAGCCTGGAAAAAGGTTAGATGCCAAATCTGACCTACTGATGCGGAAGCTTGACGAGATTTTAAATGGGAGCAATCGGGAGGAGCGTTCCAACCCAAGGGAGCGCTCACGCCAGGCGAAAGATGGAGAAGGCACAGGCAGCTATGCCGGGGGCCAGCAAAGTTCGAGAACGAACTACGAATCTAGGGATAGGAAGCGGCCCAGGGCAGCCCCCTCGAGGCCTAGCTGGACGAATCCAGTCCCGCCGGAAGCAGATGCTACCCCGGAGACAAGGTTGCCCACTGTGCCACAGCCACAGGTCAGGTCAGTGCCAGATCTGACTACGGTCTCGCAGAACACAACGATGTATGCCTCGATGTTTGAACCTGTGAATAGATCCCTCGAAACATTCATCACCAAGCTCTCGAAGTCAACCGAGAGAGGAGAGAGGTCAAGAAGGACATTGAAGAAGCCGAAATCATACAAGGACTAGTCAGACGGTTGCATTGATACTTGGATAGAGGTGATGAAGTTGCACTTTGAAGAAGAGAGTCTCTCCAAGAAACAGGAATGTAGCGCACTAACAAGCAACCTGGAGGGTACTGCCCTAAATTGTGTATTGGCGAAAAGAGCCAATGAAAGAGACAGCGCTCGCAAGATATTCGACATCCTGCTGAACCGTTTCGGCTCTGGAGTACAAGGGCACCAGGCTATGGTGAAGTTCGAAAACAGGCGTCAAAGAGATGACGAATCCATAGACAAATTTTTGGACGACCTTGAATTGCTTAGGAGGAGAAGCAATCCCGATAAGAGAATATCCGAGCAAAACTTGGCGATTGCTTCGAAGTTCATGGACGGAGTAAAGAGTGAGGAGTTGAAAACGATGTTAGCCACACACTTCACCCTGTCGCTTGACCAGGTACCCACGCCTGATGATTTGCGTATGAAGTCACGTGAACACTTGCTCATAAAACCATGGGCGCAAAACCGTTACAGCAATTATGGCAACTACAGCGGGACAAATACTGGCGCGAGCTCCAGTTGGTACAAGCCTCGCGACGACATGGATAAGAGAAGATCATGTGCGAATCGTGGTTCGATGGACCATCATGTTTCCGCGTGTTCTGCTTACAAACAGAACATGAAGGCAATAGGCTACTTTCTCGACGACGTCGATGCGACCGACGAGGACCACGAAGAGTACGTTAGAGGGCTCATCATGAAATATGGACCGAGGTGCTTCTTCTGTAACTTGGAGGGACACTTTTCAAGTCGGATTGCACTCAGTGTTGGGATGCAGTGGCGGACACGAAACACCCCCACCACGAAGAGGCGCTTTCGGTTGTCAAGGCCAGTCGAGCACGTCTGATGAACCAGGCCGAGTCTCGGAGAAAAGAGACGACACCGAGCACCTTTACGACCAAGAAGGTGAAGACCTTGCTTGACGAGGTGGTAGCCTCGAACCTGGAGGCAGAGTCGGCCGGCCCACTTAAAGTAGATTGAGGTTTGGCGGCAAGGAAAGCGTTACAGAATGTCAAACAGGAACTAGTCACAAAAGAAGTGGAGCAATGAGTAAGGTCGGAACTGGAAAGCACAGATCTTCGGGAAAAGTTTAACATTCTGAGTAAAACGACGGAAGAAGAGGACAAACAGGAACCCAGAAGGCAGGGACTAAAACTGAATGTCATATCTGGTAGAACTTTCGGAATGACGAAAGAAGGGACAAAGATAATGTTCATTATCTCAGTCGCAGAACACCAGGTGGCCAAGAACTTGAGTGAACCATCCGAGATTACACTAGTCCACCTGGACATTTATGCAGACTACCTGAGGGAGAAAGATCCCGAGCTGGATTCCAGGGCAGCAGGTCCGAGGCTGATGAGAGTGGATGGACATTACATCGAGGTCCATGGCCCATATCCGATTCTGATGAATGTGGACGGTATCAATATCTACACAAAAGCTCACGTAACTGATGCGAGTGATCAGGTAGGCCGGATATACATTGGCCAAGAAGAGCTGAAGGTGCGACGAATAGGACACAATGCAATGCTTGAACAGGATGCGGCCCACATAGGTTGCGAAGCCAATCTGGCAGCACATGTGCTAGATGTGTAGGGCAGACAACTTTCAGCGAAAGGACTGTTAGACACGGGTGCAGTGGTCAGTGTCATGCCACTCAAAACCTGGACTGACATGGGCTTTGACAGGTCGGATCTGATACCGACAAACATAAGACTGGCAGCTGCCAATCAGGGAGCAATCTATGTGACAGGACGGACCCCTATTATATCACTGCAGCATGGGGGAAGACATCTTTGGATGAGCTTCCTGGTGGTGGAAAATTTGGACGAATCCGATCAATTCATCCTGGGAAGGGATTTCGTGCGCAACTTTGATGTCTTGATCGACCTCAATGACGGGTTGATCAGGATCAAAGATCCGGAGAGGAAGTATGAAAAGAAACCTCTTAATAAGATCTTAATTAACCAGGCTAAGGTGGCGATTTTTCTTGATCGAAAAGTGAGATTGAAACCAAACCTAGCCGTGGTAGCGACGTTCAGGATGAGGAATCTTAATGAACTCAGTAATGACAAACACGTGTGCCTGGTACCAAATCCAAACAGTAAGAGCTCGGCTATTTTAGGAAGAAGCTTGTCACTCACTCAGAGAAGACTGTGTGTGAGTGTGTTGTTGAACACAGAAGCAACAACAGTGACAATACAGAGGGGAAAGAAACTTGGCTACGCATTGCCTCTGAACACAGACTTTCAGAGTGTGGAGAACTTGAAACAATTTGATGTAACTAAATGTCCCTTGCATGCGAACCAAGAATGTATACTGAAGAGAATAAATGAATCGAAATCTTCTAGGAAACTGTTTTCAATGAAGTCGGAAACAGATGATGGGTTGTCTAGTTGTTCGAATTTTCCTGAGAGACCGACAGAAACAGAGTTAGCAGCGGATAAGCCGGTACTACCTGAGATAGAACATTTGAAGGGTAAAATATCAGACAAGGAACTAGATTCGCTCAGGGTGGTGCTAAGTCGGAATGCAGACGTTTTTTCGAAACATAAGGTCGACATAGGTTGCTGTAATTTTGTAGAACACGAGATTGAGATACAAGAGGGCTCGGTACCTCATAGGGAAGGGGCGAGAAGAAGGAAATCGAGATGTTAATGGAGTACGACATGATCGGGCCGTCAAAGTCCCCGTGGGCTTGTGGCGTGGTCATGGCCAAAAAGAAAGGGGGCAACTCAGGTTTTGTTGTGATTTCCGTTATCTGAACGCAGTGACTATAAAGGACGCGTCTCCTATCCAAGCTGGGAGACGCGAAGTTCTTCACGACGTTAGATTTGGGCTCGGCGTTCTGGCAAGTGCCACTCCGAAAGCAAGATCGTGAAAAAACGGGCTTCGCGTGCGAGCTGGGATTGTTCCAGTGGAAGAGGATGCCGTTCGGATTGTGCAACGCGACGGCCACATTCCAGCGACTGATGGCCCAGGCACTCACGAGTGTGACGAAGAAATACGGAAACCTCATCATGTGTTACGTCGATGATGTCGTGATCCTAGAGGATCACATAGAGAGGTTGGAAGAGGTGTTTACTTGCATGAAGCAGGCGGGACTGAGATGTAAACCCTCGAAGTGTGAAATTCTCAGAGACTCCATAAAATATCTAGGCCGCCTGGTGGATAAGCATGGAGTGAGACCAGACCCCGAAGCGGTCGAAGCGGTTTTGACCTGGAAGGCGCCCAAGACAGATACACAAATGATGAGTTTTTTGGGGTTTGCTAACTATTATCGGGAGTTCGTCAAGGGATACGCCGACTAGATATACCCCATGCAACAGTTGATGAGAAATAAAGGCAAAACGTTCACTTGGACCGATGAGGCACAAGTTGCATTTGAAAACATTAAACGTGAATTTTGCGAGGCACCAGTCCTCGGCATGCCAACAGAGAAGGGATCTGCTAGTCCGATCCAATCTGGTGCAGCAGGAGCATACCTGGCTGGGTATAAACAGCATTGCTCTGCTAAATAGGACAGTGAATGTGGCGCCGGAAGTCATGGGGAAACTTCGTGACTTGCGGGATAGAGAAGTCGACAGACATGATCGTGAGTGGATGGAGACCATGCAGCGATTGACCGTAACTGAGAAAACGGAGAAGAGGCCGGTGATCATTCGCGGTCGCGATGTGGAACGGGATTGCCGGTCGATAGTGAACCGGCTGGTGACCTCAATGCCGAAGGATGTCTTGTTGAGGACTTCATTCACAGAACGTGAGAAACCGACCTCGGTCCAAGTCACTGAGGAAGTCAGGGTTATGTCGAAATCCAGCTTCACGAGAAAATTACATTTCACAGATGCAAAAGCAGAATACGAGCCGGGCTCAGATAGCTCTTCCGGGGACGAAACAATGTCCGGGGAGTCGGACACCTTCAGGCCCGTGCAGGACGATTTGTCCGGGGAGAGGTTGATGAGACCACCTAGGGTCAGAATTTTGTCCGGGGAGTCGGATTCAAAGCGACCAATGGACAGAGTTTTGTCCGGGGAGTCGAGAAACATCACAGACAGAGTGGAACGTGATGGTGTGGAATCACTCGGCTCAAGTGATGACTCGAGGCCTCAGTCCTGGGACAACACATCCGAGACTACTTCCAATTCTGATGTATCGGATTTTGCGATTCATTCCTTGTTGGTGGACTGGAAACAGCGCGGGCTGGACAGGGAAATGCATCAGGATCCGGACAGAGACAGATACACCTCCGATGAGGAGGGCACCGTGGTGGATAATGCTGCTGATGAGCTCGAGCTGATAGCAGTTTCCAAACGCCCAACCAGATTACTGCCACATGGTACGGTTGTCCGTACCAATCTGGAGCCATCTGTGCAGGAAGCGACGCCTTTGAAGAAGATATGGTGCGTCAAGTTGATGGACGATGCTCATGCTCCGGAGATAATGAGCGGGTAATTAAACGTGATAAAGACGTATCTGAAAGCCAGATACCGGCTGTCGGACCTCCTAAGGGCTCAACAAAATGAGAGAATGACGAGCAGTCTGAAAAGATGGATCGAGAATGGAGCACCTGACAAAGGAGATTTGGAAGAAAACAGCTACAAGATCTTGAAGCAGTTCTACCTGAAAAGAAAAGATTTGTTGTACCTGAACAAAGACAGAACCGTAGCCTGTAAACGTAGAGAGGAGGACACGGTCCTTTACAAGTGCAACTCGATAGTGTTACCACAGTTATACCAGACCGAATTGCTCTTTCGTTCACATGACCAAATGGGCCATCAGGGAGTGGACAAAGTGTATAACAGGATACAGAAACGATTCGAATGGCCTGGCTTGAAGGAGGCGTGTGAAAAGTGGATCTCTGCGTGCTTGTCGTGCCAACAGGCGAAGGACCCCAGGGAACTAAAATTCCCTCTGCAGTCAATAGAATCATCGGGAATCAATGAAGTGGTGCAGATTGATCACCAGAAGATATGCATGACAGCCACGGGCTATAATCAGGTGCTGGTAATGATTGATCATTTTACGAAATATGCAGAGGAAGCACCCTGCATGACAGCATCAGCGGAAGAAACATGCGATCTTTTGATAAATGTGTGGATAGCGAGGCACGGCTGCCCCATCACGTTCCAATCGGACAATGGCAAAGCATTCGTGGGTGATCTCACGAAGGAGTTAATGAAAAGGTCGCAGGTAGCACAGGCCCACTCGACCACTTATCACCCGCAAACGAATGGCCTAGTCGAGAGGCAAAATCGCACGCTGGTATCCATGTTGAGAGTTTATTGCTCACGCTACATGGATGACTGGGATAGACACTTACCGCAAGTGATGGGTGCTTACAACAGCACAGAGCACTCCACCACGGGAATAAGTCCGCATATGATGCTAACGGGTCACGAAAAAGGGCTTCCGTTGACTTTTTTCTACCCTGAATATGAAGGGAAGAGAACAGCACCGCAAACGTCCGTGCGGGATATCATTAGAAGACAGCAGGACCTCAATGAATTATGCAGGAGGAACACGCAACAGGCGCAAATTAGACAAAAAAGGAGGTTTGATAAAAGGACTGCCGATGCAAAAGCCTACTCAGTGGGCGATTACGTCTGGGTGTTTCAGGAAGTAGTTCCACCAAAAGGAACCAAAAAATTATTGAAGAAATGGCGTGGCCCATTTCAAATAACAGAAGTGCACCAAGGAGGTCGGTTTGATCGACTGAGCACAGGAAGAGCAGCTCATTACGAAAACATCAAACCGCACAATGCCTCATCATTGGACTGGTGCATCTCAGCGGACATGCAAGAGGGAGACTATTTGATAGTGGATCTTGCTTGTGAGGTGAATGAAAGAGGCACTCGTGACAAAAACGACAGAATTGAGGTGGTGGATGATTGCGATCTACCACTGGGCCTAAAGTTGACCGAGCGAGTAGAGGTGGATGACGAAACTCTACCTTATGCCGAAGAGGACTGGGACTGCCCAGAACAGACTGAAATTGACAAGGGAATACAACCTGACTTTCCTCTCACCATGGAGACACGCCAGTGCAAGAAGGGAAGGGATAAGAAAAAGTACAACCCGTATGGCGAGGATTTCGTCATAGACAGGATAGTTTTAAATGATATGATGGAGTCGCTGTTTGGACTGGATGAAGTAGCGGTGCCTAGAGAGATCGACTTGGTAAATGACATGGATCAAGATTGGATCGACGATCGCTCCGAACCAGAAATGGAGTTCGAACCAGAGGTGGATCAGACTCATGAGCAAGAATTAACGAACTTGCGAGTGCTCGAATGGCTCCACGATCTGCCGACGGATCCTAAAGAGACAATCTTGACGATTCAGGATGTTGATAAAGACGGCATCAAATACGTCAGCCATGACAATACCGAGTCCAACTGGGTCGCTCCAGATGGCCCTCTACGCGTTCCGCATTCCAACCTCGATCTGCTCGATTTTGGGCAATCGACGGGGACGTCGATGGATATTTTTGTCCGGGGAGTGGGGGTAGGACTCACCCACACCGAGAACTTGATCATTAAAAAATTAAAATTGGCAAGAGAAACCGGAGAATTGGAAACGGAAGGCGAGAACGCTAAAAAACCACCTTTCGGACGGATTTTTGAATCTTATTTCGACCTACCGAACCATTATTCAAACAATATCGTCATAACGGACAGCGATTTCATACTCACGGAACGTACATGCGCTATAGCGATAACCGCGGACGTAAGCTTCAAAACAGCACTAGCGGCTGACTTTAAAAAAGTGTATTAGAATATCGAGTTTTTATGGAAACAGACGCCTGGTGTGGGAGGGATGATAGCGCTGCCCCCTGTTGCATCACAGATACCAGGGAAATATTTGTGTTTCCTGGTTACCAAGGCCACTGATAGGCAACACGTAGATCCAGAGAGCTTGTCATTGGCCTTGATTCGACTTAGGGATTTTCTGGTTGAGAGAGGAGTGACCTTTCTCTCGTTACCAGTCTATGATCCCATTAGGGGAAAGCTATATCCGAGAGAGTTGTACGCCCTTGTGCACGTGATATTTTCAGAAACTGACATAGAGGTTTACTTACATAAAAAGTACTATCTGAGCATATGCTAGGAGTTGCATTCGGCGATAAGTGGTTTTTATTAAGTTCATTTTATAGAGATTAGGATTGAGTTAGGTTAGCTACTAGGGATTATGTTTTTAGGTAATAATGTAGATATATGATGTTTTTGTGTTATGTTATTGTTAGGGCATGTTATATGTGATGTTTGGATGTTTGTGTCCTGAAAGACCTGAAACACTCCAGGTATTGAAAGTGACAGCGCTCATTCGTGTTACCTCGAAAAGGTTGAAGGTGGACGATCCACCTTGGTGCTAAGTTTTAAATCATTAACGAAGAAAAATTTCAATGGATCGTTTTAAAGAAAAAAAATGTGAATGATGTTTTATCCTGAAAATGGGACCGCATGAAATGATGGTTTTAAGTCGTGACTTGTTTTTTAGATCTTGATTGATCAAATCTTGTTTAATGAATCAAACAAACTCGAAGGAACTTCACGACACGAGAATCAACACGTTAGAAATGGGTGATACAAATGAATTAATGGAATTCCTCTCAGCGAGTCTAGGAGCGACTCTAGACGAGATCTATCAGCGGCTGATTGATTGTGATTTTACACGAGAAGTCCCGGGATTGGCGATGTTTGTGGTCGCGCTCCTCAACGCGTTGGGACGAGAGGGTCGAGGTAATTGCCCCACGGAAGTGGTATTGATGCTGGCCTTCGGTGAGTCCGGGACCGCCGAGAGAGGTCGAAACCGATTGATGAGATGGCGCCGAGGAGAAATGTCCGGACACGACTTGGCTCGTGAGCCGGGACTAGGCGAACAAAGGGATCACCGGCTAGGTGAGATGCCCCTACCTGTTCAGCCCGCGCAGCCGCTTGTCGGAGCTAAAAGACTACGTGATGGGCCGGGCCCATCACACTCAGTAGACTCCCCAACAGCTGCTCCTCCTCTCAAGAGAGTGAAGGTGAGCGAGATCGAGATACAGACCTCGGAGACGATCGAGACCTTGGAGAAGAAAGAAAGGGATCAGAACGAGCTGTGTGCCAAGCTGCAGGAGTACAGCACAATATCTCGAGAAAGGGACGAATGGAAGAAGAAATTTGAAGACCTGCAAATAGCCTACAAGGAAGAGGAAATAAAACATCTGAAGGAACTATATATGGCGAGGGTGAGTCAAGTGTCACCGGAGGTTCTGGCTACGATGAACTCCTTGGAAGCATCCAGGGACACACGTCCCAGGACGAGGGCACAGGAGCTGTGCGCACCGAGAGGGCCCGAGGCTCCTCAGCAGACACTACAGTCTGCTCCCAACCCGAGAAACACGATACCAGACCCCTCCGACACCTATCTCGCTCCTCAGTTTCAAGAGTCATTCAATCAGGTGGCTAGAGCAACAATGGATGAGATCAACAGAACCACTGGGCCGACATTGGGTAGGGTCGTCCCTTCCCAACGCTTTGATCATTCTTCCAGCAGCTCAGAGCGAACACCTCGAACTGTAGTACCTGCAGGGACTGCGCATGACGGGACAATTCAGAGATCTCGCGTGGTTGATATTAGAAAGAATCTAACGTTGCGCAACCAGTTCGTGCAAGTGGCCACGGAGCATCCTCGTGCTTGTTTGAATGGCATGGGCTGGAACCCCGCCATAAGCAACCAGGCGATTCCCTCAGGGAGTCGTCATTTGGTTATAGGGGACAGTTTAGTGAGAGATCTAAACGAGATCTTTGTCAACGGGCAGACTACTGTCCTATCTTTTGGAGGCGCTTCCGTAGCTCAAGTCATCAAAATGATGGAGTTCCAGGGAGAGGATCACCTAGATACGTTGGTGATAATGCTCGGGACCAATGACGTTTCGAGGGCCCCTGTAACCCCAGAGGGCAAGTGGGAACCCCTACTGGTCTGCCTTCTGAATGAACTGAAAGAGAAGTACAGACCCAGACTTGTGGTTCTATGCACGATACCACAGAACCCGGAGATGGGCACGCCGGTTGCAGATTTTATGAATGGTAACGTGACCCGGTGGAACGAGATGACTCGCGGTCTGGTAAGGAGCAACCCCGGCGAGCTGCGACTCATGGATCTAGAAAACATGCTGCGCATGATCGATCACCTCACGCTCACCAGGGACGGCATACATTTCAACACCCAGCAAGGGAGGCGCTGGATAAACGACGTGTTCCAGACGCAGTTGAGGGAAATGGAACAAGAATTGAGGACAACCGGCTCACTGGCTAGGACCAGTTCGACTGGAGGAGGTAGAGTGAGGGGTAATGGGCCAGAATCACTCGCCAATCGCCTCGGGCCCCTGGCAATGGAAACGGGTGCAGCTGCTCCCGTCGCTCCGAGCTCAGATGTGAGAGCGAGGTTGGGGACTGCCCCTCCTCCCAGGACTCAACCGTTGGAGAACCGACTTGGCAGATCGGTTGTTCAGAACCGGATTAGCTCCCAGACCGTGTCTAGGTGGAGTGACACGTCTGCCACAGCAACTCCTCCTTCGACAACAGGATAATCCACGAGCGCCGTGCCGACAGAGGGAGTCGAACCAAACAGTGTGCTGCTCTGGAACCGTCCAGATTCCAGCGGTTGGGGACAATATAAGACAGACATGACGGCGAAATTGAACATGAACACGTTGACGTGTCGGGAGGATGCAAGGAAGATGATCGGTGGAGAGGGTCCCACAGTGTCGCGATTGTATCGAATACCGGGTGTGGATTGGCTGGTAGCGGGACAGGAACAGTTCAGCTCCGCGACTACGCTCAGGTACGTGGACCTCAATGGATTGCCTCAGGACAGTACCCTTGGACCCTTGAATACCCGATCTCTCACAGACGTCCGTCGGAGAGCCAGAGAGCTGACACCACCTGCTAGGAAGGGTAAGTTTCTGGCAGAGAACAAGCCCAACAACAAGCATCACAAGATGTACAGACAGTTTGCTAAACCTCCCGGCCAAGCGCCTGGTGAATATTCGAGAGACTATCCCCGAGAGATATGCAGGGCTGATGGCACCAGTGGTGACAGCCTGTTTGCCGCCTATGATCCCTTGGATATGAAAGCTGCCAAGTACCTGATAGTGGCCAGTTCGGATTATCTCTACACGCCCCGTTCTCTCTTTTGGCCTGATGTGATTTTCTTGACGGCGCCTAAGTTGGACTGGGGACAATCAGCAGCTGCTCCAAGAGAGTAAAGGTGAGCGAGATCGAGATACAGACCTCGGAGACGATCGAGACCTTGGAGAAGAAAGAAAGGGATCAGAACGAGCTGTGTGCCAAGCTGCAGGAGTACAGCACAATATCTCGAGAAAGGGACGAATGGAAGAAGAAATTTGAAGACCTGCAAATAGCCTACAAGGAAGAGGAAATAAAACATCTGAAGGAACTATATATGGCGAGGGTGAGTCAAGTGTCACCGGAGGTTCTGGCTACGATGAACTCCTCGGAAGCATCCAGGGACACACGTCCCAGGACGAGGGCACAGGAGCTGTGCGCACCGAGAGGGCCCGAGGCTCCTCAGCAGACACTACAGTCTGCTCCCAACCCGAGAAACACGATACCAGACCCCTCCGACACCTATCTCGCTCCTCAGTTTCAAGAGTCATTCAATCAGGTGGCTAGAGCAACAATGGATGAGATCAACAGAACCACTGGGCCGACATTGGGTAGGGTCGTCCCTTCCCAACGCTTTGATCATTCTTCCAGCAGCTCAGAGCGAACACCTCGAACTGTAGTACCTGCAGGGACTGCGCATGACGGGACAATTCAGAGATCTCGCGTGGTTGATATTAGAAAGAATCTAACGTTGCGCAACCAGTTCGTGCAAGTGGCCACGGAGTATCCTCGTGCTTGTTTGAATGGCATGGGCTGGAACCCCGCCATAAGCAACCAGGCGATTCCCTCAGGGAGTCGTCATTTGGTTATAGGGGACAGTTTAGTGAGAGATCTAAACGAGATCTTTGTCAACGGGCAGACTACTGTCCTATCTTTTGGAGGCGCTTCCGTAGCTCAAGTCATCAAAATGATGGAGTTCCAGGGAGAGGATCACCTAGATACGTTGGTGATAATGCTCGGGACCAATGACGTTTCGAGGGCCCCTGTAACCCCAGAGGGCAAGTGGGAACCCCTACTGGTCTGCCTTCTGAATGAACTGAAAGAGAAGTACAGACCCAGACTTGTGGTTCTATGCACGATACCACAGAACCCGGAGATGGGCACGCCGGTTGCAGATTTTATGAATGGTAACGTGACCCGGTGGAACGAGATGACTCGCGGTCTGGTAAGGAGCAACCCCGGCGAGCTGCGACTCATGGATCTAGAAAACATGCTGCGCATGATCGATCACCTCACGCTCACCAGGGACGGCATACATTTCAACACCCAGCAAGGGAGGCGCTGGATAAACGACGTGTTCCAGACGCAGTTGAGGGAAATGGAACAAGAATTGAGGACAACCGGCTCACTGGCTAGGACCAGTTCGACTGGAGGAGGTAGAGTGAGGGGTAATGGGCCAGAATCACTCGCCAATCGCCTCGGGCCCCTGGCAATGGAAACGGGTGCAGCTGCTCCCGTCGCTCCGAGCTCAGATGTGAGAGCGAGGTTGGGGACTGCCCCTCCTCCCAGGACTCAACCGTTGGAGAACCGACTTGGCAGATCGGTTGTTCAGAACCGGATTAGCTCCCAGACCGTGTCTAGGTGGAGTGACACGTCTGCCACAGCAACTCCTCCTTCGACAACAGGATAATCCACGAGCGCCGTGCCGACAGAGGGAGTCGAACCAAACAGTGTGCTGCTCTGGAACCGTCCAGATTCCAGCGGTTGGGGACAATATAAGACAGACATGACGGCGAAATTGAACATGAACACGTTGACGTGTCGGGAGGATGCAAGGAAGATGATCGGTGGAGAGGGTCCCACAGTGTCGCGATTGTATCGAATACCGGGTGTGGATTGGCTGGTAGCGGGACAGGAACAGTTCAGCTCCGCGACTACGCTCAGGTACGTGGACCTCAATGGATTGCCTCAGGACAGTACCCTTGGACCCTTGAATACCCGATCTCTCACAGACGTCCGTCGGAGAGCCAGAGAGCTGACACCACCTGCTAGGAAGGGTAAGTTTCTGGCAGAGAACAAGCCCAACAACAAGCATCACAAGATGTACAGACAGTTTGCTAAACCTCCCGGCCAAGCGCCTGGTGAATATTCGAGAGACTATCCCCGAGCGACCTCGGTGGAAGGAGACGACAAGAGATATGCAGGGCTGATGGCACCAGTGGTGACAGCCTGTTTGCCGCCTATGATCCCTTGGATATGAAAGCTGCCAAGTACCTGATAGTGGCCAGTTCGGATTATCTCTACACGCCCCGTTCTCTCTTTTGGCCTGATGTGATTTTCTTGACGGCGCCTAAGTTGGACTGGGGACAATCAGCAGGCATGATGATAAGTGTGCGAAGGGTAGTCAGCATGGAACCGCAGGTGATAGTGGTTGCAGGCTCGAATGATCACCTGCAGAGCAAAGGGTTGTTGTCCCGACTGACGGATGGATCGATCCCGAGCAATTAGGTCATAGGAGAGGCGATAATGACATTGCTCTCGGCAATGGCTGAGGTAGAAACATCAGTAAACAAC
Source organism: Symsagittifera roscoffensis (assembly GCF_963678635.1). NCBI lineage: Eukaryota > Metazoa > Xenacoelomorpha > Acoela > Convolutidae > Symsagittifera > Symsagittifera roscoffensis. Next base: position 42,320,956 of record NC_087071.1, read on the forward strand.
GCTTCACTCAAAATGTGGTGAAGGTTGTCTTTGTGTTATCACCAGGGTACGCCACATTGCCAGAACCCCTTCAGTTTGTGTACACGATGGCCACAACGATAGCAGAGGGACGATTCAGCGAGATAATATCCGCGCCAAACAGAACGGTGGACCCCAACAACTACTACCCATACCGATTTGAGCTTCCTGCCGTTTGGGCTGACATTTCTAATGCCATACAGGGGTTCAAGGATTGTAGCACAACTCGGTTGGTGCTGGATGAAGTCCTGGGGTTGGAGCTGTCCAATTTCGCCAGATTATTGAAATTGAGGCCAGGGGTAGATGACGATCATTTGTTAGTACAACAGGTGGCTGATGATCTCTGGTTCAGACAAATGGATCAGGCGGAGAATGAGCAGGGGAGGACGGTTAGAAAAAATATGACACCTGCAGAAGAGGATCTCATGGCATTGGCTTTGCGTACGAAGCCAAGCACCAACGCATGGTTGTACTTGTCACCGAGATTGTGTACCTTGGGGGAAGATGCATTCGAGCATGCACCGGCGGTGATCAAAGAGATACACGCGTATCTGAAAAACTTGTTTAATGAGAGGGAGTTAGCCGGGGGCATGATGTTGCAGATGATGCAGGACGTGAAGATGATGTCATTGGATAAGTTCCAAGCTGATATCTTGGCCACGAGGGCACAATATGAACAATCAGACGCTGTCTTGGGTGGAATGGGAGTGGGATGGACGCCATCCTTCTTGTCAACATGTTACCCGAGGGCATCCAGGAACTTGGTCGCGAGCTTCGTCAAGGATATCCGGAAATTGTCAATCGGCTTGATATTGGCCCTGTATGTGACATTTGGTCACGAGAACTTCGTGAAGGGACCTGCGAATCTCTTCACCCAAGCTTTGGCAGACCTGAGATTGGACGGGCTCCTGACCCTGATTGCTATGACGTATGCTCGGCTAGGCGATCTGCTCGTGCTGTTGCGATACCCAGAACAGCTCCAGGGAACGAGTCGTGAATTCAACGCGCAGTTGGAAACCGCCTCGCTCAAAAAGATGAAGGACTGGAGGATCCTCTTGCTCCAATATCTCCTGCAACAGAACAGGAGCGTCACAGGAGAGGATAAGGTGGCGACGGATGCGGGTGAATGTGGAAAGTACTGTGGCATGCCCTTGCTGACGGATCTGGCTGTCGTGATCCGGATCGATCCGCTGGCTCTGATTCATGGACTACGGGAGTTCGTCACGGTGGTCTATGGACCGGTGATGTCATTTGCGTTCCCCGATGTGCAAGTAAAGGCATACAGGAACTCGGTGTTGTATGTCAACCTAGTTTCGGTAGTGGATTGCTCCGTGCTGAATTGGGTGGAACAGAAGGAGCTAAGAGGGTTAGCCAGCGACGATAGGCTGTTTGGAAGAATAGCGGAGCCGGGTTGTGTGTTGATGGACTTCAACAACAACTTTAAGTATCGAATGGGCCGCGGGACCTTTTCCATGTCCAGTTCAAACCCGAAGCTTTGGAATCTGCGACCAGTGGTGAAGGATTCCGGGGAGGCGTTGAGGGTCCCACTTTTGCCAGAGGCCTACGCACACGTGAAAGAGAACCAGCAAGCGTGGCTTTCCGGGTCCAGGCCGCTGCCGGACCAATGCCCTCGATACCCACCGATAAGGAGGATGTTGTTGGGAGTCACATCTCCAGTAATTGCCCCTCGCATCGGAGCGGCTCGTGATGCGGAGAAGAGAATGCTTAAGTGGAGTGAAGGGATGGAGCCGCGCTTCATCAGTTGGAACGTTGCGGCCATGCACACGTTTGACTTCACATTTCCTGATGCCTGGAGCCGGAAAAAGATCAAAGCATCACCTTCCAGGAAACCAGAGGTCTCCACTGGGGTGTGGAATGATGTGTATACACCTGCAGATGATCTATCGAGATTGAAGTGGTCAGGAGAGGTGAAGGTAGTAATCCTGGAGGTCACAAAGGAGTGCAGAGGAGGCACGTACATAACGCTGGATGATCTGGCGCCACATGGCGAGGAGTCGGTAGAGTTCTTAGTGAACGATGAGTTATTCTACCATGCAGGGATCTGACCGTACCGGCTCGGCCGGACTCGGGCATGGATATGCGACAAGGCCCTTCGGGACCTAAGCCAAAACCAGACATGAACGATGACGAGCGGATGGATCAGGACGATGATCACATGGAGGTAAAGTGAGAGAAGTCGAGTGAAATGGACCTGGGAGCATTGGAGAGGGACTTGCTGGAATACCAGTTTAGTGAAGACGACGACGGGGAAGTCGATGGGAATCTATTGCTGATGACACCATCGTCTTTCATGTCCCCTACAAAGGAGGCGCTGGCCAGATTATCCCCAGTGGAACCAATAAGCCTGGCAATGGACTACCGGAGGAGGGATCTACAGAAACTGCTCCATGAGTCACCAAGGAGGAGGAAGATTGAGGAGAATATGAGGGTATCTTTCCTGAGCACGCTACCGGAAGAGGAGTGGGAAAGATACCAGAGTGAATTTGAACGTGACACGGGAGTAACCTGGAACCGGGTGATTTTCATGGAGAGGACATGGGACGTGATACGCAGGTATGGGACGCAGTCCATAATGAAGGTGGGATTAAACCAACCCATCATGCGCGAGGTTCTGGAGCAAATAATGAACTACGTAGAGTTTGATGTTCTGACCGAGTCAGTTACAGAGGACAGTGCCGATGATCAGCAGATCACGAGAAAGTTACCCGTCAGACGAGCTAAAAAAGGGCTGAAGCGGTTAAAGAGAAAGACCGGAAGCAGAGCCGTGAACCAGAAAGTGGTGAAGTCAAAAGCCAGCACAGTGGTGGCCTCCTTGGCAGGAATAGCTCATTCAGGCGAAAGTGGGCAAGGAGATGGTGCGATGCTGGCCGGGGGAGAAAAAGAGAAACTGATACCCCCTATGTTATTGGCAGGTTTGACCACAACGGCCACGAGGTCAAAGAAAAATGCACGGACTCTGGCGGATACTAAGCTGGAAATGGAGGTCATCAGTCAGTGTTGATCTGGAGGACTTGATGATTACAAGCCCTCGCGAACCAACATGGCCCGGATGAAGCTGGAGGGACAACTCGACGTGGTCGAGTATAGTCAAATCACTGTACCAGACTCAGTACACGTGGGGGATCCGGCAGGGGGTTATGTGGAGATGCTGAAGGCGAGGAATTCCGCGAGAGGGCACCTGATGGCTTGGAACGAGAAGCAAGCCATGCAGGAGTATCTGAGGGAGTTGACGGAGAACTCCAACTTGAACAGGAAAGAATACGGCACGGTGATGTCCTCGGAAGCAAACGAAATTGGCCTGGAAAGACTGCTAGAGATCTCTTGGAGGGCAGCCCTCCAAAGATACTTTGACGAGACGATGCATGCGCCGGCGACGGTGGCAGCATACCTAGCCTATCCATGTACCAGGACTGACCTGCAGGTACGATTGGCCTGGTGTTTGATGGGAATTATGAAGGCGGAGTATGAAGCCAATAACGACTCGAAATCAAAGGAACAGGAACTGGAGTTGATGGAAGCCCTGCGAATGTTGATTTCTAGAGACGATTCTGCGATAGCCTGGGCTAAGCGGAAGGATGCCCTTTGCTTTGTAAGGTTCGTGTGGATCGCATCCCCACTCCTGTATTGGGAGAATGCATAAAGACCATTCGGCAAGGGGGAGTTGATGGTGAAAGAAACTTCCTGAGGGCACTCCTGGAGCTGTATCAAGACATGCCGCTAGCCATACCAAACAAGGAGTCGAACGATATGGAGAGCTACCGTCGGCTGGAAGAAGTGAGAAGGTATTCCAACAGAGAGTTGAAAGTGAGCCGGGAATTAATTGAAGCGGTCTGGGGACAGAAAGACTATTCGACATTGGGAAAGTTGAAGTCGTTCCAATATGTGTCTGGCATACCGGGAGTGGCATATAATCCCTTCGTAAATGAGGAAGCCAGGGAAGCGTACTTCGACTATGAGCAAGTCATAGTACTTGATTTCAGGGTAGAGCGAGTCAAAGAAACTGGCATGTTGATGGTTGAACAGTCCAAGCTGGGTATTGTTTTGGAGAAACGAGTGGTCGAACCCTCGGTTCCCGAGCTGAAGGGGCAAGTGAGTTTTGATTGTGGTTCTTGGGATGGTCCCTTGAAAACCAGCTTAGTAACCATGTGGGAACTCATGAAGCCTTCTTGGTTTCCACATCCAAACGCCGGTTTAATATGACGGCAGATATTACGTTGGACTTGGATGATGACGCGAGTTTGCACGATCTGGCCATGATACACCATCTGCTGGCCATAAGAGTAACGAAGCAGAAAAACAACCCATCCACGGAACCATCCGAGGGAAGTGCATCGAGTGACTGGCTGAGACAGGGCACCTGTCTAGCTCACAATTGTGGAATGGACGGACATGTATGCATCTCTGAACATTGCTTGATTACGCTGAGCGAGCAGCATCGCCAATTGGCACAACTGTATGGAAGGTTGAGCATGTCAGATAAAAATGGAATGGAGTTGATTGCGGACTGTCATGGGGTAACGGAAACAAACTTGATCACTGCCTTGGGATTTTGCAGCATGACGAGCTCGATAGAATCGCTGGAACGCCTAGAGAGTGCCCATGAGCTAGTGACGTCCCTCAGTGTGGAAGTATTCCCCGGAGCACTACAGACAGAGCAGAAGATCGGAGGCTGGCGAGAAGCTCTGGAAAATGAAATGAATTTGAAGGATAGTGAGGCCTATCATAGACCTACTGGCTCGAAATATCTGGTGGGTTCGAGCTCTGCAACATATTGAAAAATAGATACCCTACGCACATGGTGGTGGTGGATGCGAGGACACCGCAGGTGTTGGTCGACCAACTCTTCTCTGTGCCAAAGTGCGTAAAGTTGGCCAGAATGTCGGAAAGGTCGTATGATTTATTGGCGAAGATCATTCGGGCCGTCCCGAAGAGATCTGAAGGCGAATTGCAAGACGTAGTGGGTGAGGAGTCCATGAGATTGAACGAGGGTAATGTGAGTGAATTTCAGAAGCAGAAATTGAGTGGAGCGTTACCCACTGAATTCCCCACCATAGAAGAAAAGGACGAGGTGCCTAGAATAATAATGGCGACCTGGTAATATTGGGTAAGCTCGCTCGAAGAGGGTGAGTAACTCAATGACTTTCCTAGCCACAGAGTTTCTTAGTTTTAATATCAAAAACGACTGCATAGATAACTAATTATACTTGGTGAGTGACGTTAAGTTAATTTTAACGGGTGCGTGGCCGTGCCACGTTCCAACTTTTTAATCAGCAAGAGCGAAAAGAAGTTTTATGGCAAGATGACGTAAGTAGTCAGAAAGGAAATTTTATCTAGGACACTCCTCATGGTGCAAATTTTGTGAAAATGTTGAAAGGCAGTGAGATGTAGTATGATGCCATTTGTGACACGTAGTGAGTTGAGGTGGAGTAGATAAATTTCATTTTCTTATGCGGTTTGTAAGACTGATTCTAGAGAACTGGAACACTACTTGACGATAACCCGGTGTTATGCGATCAATAGGGACATTGACGGGGACTGTCCGGGGAGTATGTGCCATTCTACCAGATTGGCACAGCGCAACCTTCCGGCGAAGCACGAATTAGAGAGAAAAGGCCTTAACAACGAAAAAGTGCTTGAAAGGAGGGTCGAAATTTTCTGGAAGTTTCAATTTCCCAAAATTTCGATTAACGAGCGAGTATTTCTCAGAAATACGAAAAACGGCCATTTTGACCAAAAAAGTTGAGAAAAACAGAACAACACCAAATAGAGTAGAAAACAGTCGCACGAGAACACAGAAAAACGAAGCCTATTATCGTGACGATCACGCACGATAAGACCCTTAGCGGAAGAAGATAGTGGGAAAAGAGGCTTCGGTGGGGAAGTGGTGGAGAGCAGTACCCTCCCGTGCCGCGAATTGGGAGAGATAACGACGATATCTCGAGGAAAACACGGAAGCGGAGGCTTGGTCCCCCAGAGACTGATATAAGGTGAAAGACTGTAGTAAACTAACTTTTTAGCTACTCTGATGCCATAGAACTTTGAATTGACATCGGTATTATTTGATATTTTAGAATATGAGTAGCTAGGAAGAGGAAAGGGTCAATCCATCTCCAATGGATTTAATATAGAACTGTCACCAAAAATATAATAAAATAGGATACTCGAGCCGTGTTTTTAATAACAATCACGTAGTCTGAGGATCCGAGACTCAGCTATGTGGTTGTGTTCGCATGTAGACGAAAGCTGATCAAAAGTCGTTTGACTGATGGCCTAAAAATAGTAACTTTTTACTTAGCCCTTAGCAGACCAGAAAATCAACTGGCAAGGTCGAGACGGTGAAAAACGAGTAGAATTAAGGTAACTGACGCCTGCCAGTCGTTAATAGGTACTTTTTCTACGCTCCGTCGCTGTGTAGTATTTGGGCGAATGTTACACTCTGTTAATCCATCGAAGCTGTCAATTTTCTCACTCGGATGCTCCTATAAAATTTCGATATTGCCATGCATTTTGGCGCCATTTTGGTCTAATGACTCTAGTTTGACTTTCTGTAGGAGGCTCAGCCAGTGTGCTTAGTTTCCTTAGGTCATGAGGCTGACTAGAATGAATTTTTCGCTATAGCTGGAAAGCGACTGTATGGTATGAAATTTGAATTAATGATGATTTAGTTATTATAAATTGCGGGTAAATGAAGTGAATAAACTATGGGAAAATTAACATTCGTTTTTAATTGAGTTACAAATTATCTTGCCATTTAAAACATGCTTTGTTTGCTCGATGGTATTTCTCGACTTTTTGAAAATTTTTCAATGTGGTTCGAATCACTACTGAAACGTCTTCGATGTGATATTTCAATCAACCAAGTCCGATGATTATTTGATACCTGATTTTGCGTGGAAAACAAAAAGAAAAAACTAAAACAGTCCTGAATTTAAAGTTCCTCCCGATTTTCAATGGTCTGAACTAAAACATCCTTTGTTGTTGTATCAAATGTAATTGTTATTTTAAGGAATCATGTTTCTATAATTATACTAGAAATCACCAGATTCTTAGTCCTGATATATCCGTGCAGTTTCGCTCGAATGTTGAAGGTTAACAAGTAAAAAAAAACTTCCATCGTCTTTTTTTTCACTGTTAACATCGAACACAGTGATTATACTTTACTCTTCCAAATCAAGAAAGTTCCTAGGGTTTTGACTGGATAATATTATGAAGGTTATTCTGACTGTTAGCTCGTTTACTATGATATTTTCAAAATTTTGGCATCAAAATTTTTTTCAGTCTTGGCATTTTTTTTGAATTTTTGAAAATGGTGATTCCAAAAAGCGCTAAAATACTCAAAAAAAACTAACGTTTCTTGATTAACAGTAAGTTTTTACGTTATGAAACAGCTCTGTGTTCGATGTTATAGCCTTCAGCTTTCAATCCAATTCAGTTCGGGAAATGGAGCCGCAGAAATGGAAACTGGAGACGCAACACAACTATTAAACCTCAATTAAATTCTTTGAAATGGGTTTGTATGCTTGTTATTATAACAGCGCTATCATGTTATGCAGAAAAACATGACACGTAGAAGGCATTTTTCAAAAATATGCGCGCTAAAGCAAGAAGATAATTAAAACTTAAAATATTTCCACTCGATCGTTAAAAAGCTCTTGCGACCCCCAGTTTTTCAGAAGGTGAACTTGAAAAATATTGTCCATTATCTAGTAATGCCGCAATGTCAAAAATTTTCAAAAACTTTGTAAAAAAAAACACTTTATATGCCAGTTGAAAGTATTTTCAGATGTACAAGTGTCAGTCAAATTGTGATGATAATTATTGTCAGATTTACCCAAATTTAGTGATGCAAAATTACGCATTTAATGATTGTATCACTATCTTACGAAATTACCATTAAAGAAATTTGAAATATCTCCATGAAGTTTTTCATAGTTTACCTCTGTTGAATCTTTTTTAAATGATAGTATACAAAGATCCTTAAAAGTTGTTTTTGCTTTTCTATACGTAAGGATATTCTTGAAATTAATTTTGTCATCATGTGACCTGTTCCAAATTGTTACTGGTTTAAAAAAGAGAGTTTTTGATGTATTGCCCATTAAATCTTTCGACATAATATAATTTTTTTTCTTAGGTTCATAGTTATGTGATTGTTTTCATATTGAATTTTTTTTGTAAGCTGGTTATAAGGGATGATTTATTCTCCAGAAGTGGCAAATTACTTTTCAGTCGATAAGACTGTTGTGTTTTAGTTTGAAATCAGATGATGAAGCGCATTTTGCACGATCACAGCAACTTTTAGTTGCCCAGCCAAGTTGTTTTTTTTTTCTAATGAGATTGTCAAATTTGTTGAACTTCCATTTAAAAGGATAGCAGGATAGTGCATGTGACTGATCACGAGTGCGTTCATTAGTAGTAGTCTTGTTTTGATAGGAAGGAATTTTTTGATCGACTGTAGTTTCCTAATCCCGCTGGCCATTTTTTTAAGATCATTTTCTTTTCGTCTTGAAATGTCGAAATTTCGTCAAATATTACTCCGAGATATCTCACATTGACTTTTTCTTCAATAAAATTTTTGTCCAGGGCAGTTGTCTGATTTTTATCATCTTTTCTAAAATGTTTTCTACTGAAGATGATAAGTTCTGTTTTTTTTTCTTGTTGGAGGATTCTGCATTAAGTTGGAGGAAGTGTCTGCGAAAGTACTGTGATAAACAATTGCAGTTGTTTTCAAGCTTTTTTTAGTGCAGTTTTAATGTTTTTATCCTCACAGAAAAGAATTGTGTCATCTGCATATTGAAATACTTTGCATGAGTTCGTCTATTGCTTGTTAAGATTCGCTGCTAATTTTATATATTAGAAGATCGAAGCTTAAATTTTCAATGCAAGAATAAAGACTTAGAATAATGGCTTTAGGTTTTGAAACATTACCAAACCCATTACTAATAAAAGGAACATTGCCCTGAAATCATACATTTGTCCTGAGCTGTCTTGCATCTTATTTTTGTTTTAGACGAATGAATTTGTTTTCAGCTTTTTTGTTTTTTGCTCCGACGACTGAACACTATGTCGTAGGGTCTTTTTTAAATTTTAAAAGAAAATTTTGACTAAATCAAGGAAAACTCGCAGCGTGTCAAGCTTGGCATCTAATTAACGATCTTTTGGTCGTGACTCAGATTTTTATTAAAAAGACAGAAAGTTGTCGCAACATGAAGAAAAAATGGTCTGTTTTTTTTTTCATTTGAAGTTAGACAAGGTTTGATGAGAGGCTGACCTCCCAAGTTCATTTCTACTAGATTTTAAACAACTTTTTTGTGCGTTACTTTAATTAGATACGCTCTTTTCAGCATTTTTCGCCCAATTTCGTCTAATATCACTCGCCAAGGAACAAAGATTATTTTGAATTTAGATTACCAAAACTGGCGAACCCGTGAAAGCGCAGCCAATCTACTCCAACTTAAAACCATTGATGATTGAATATGTTCATTCAGCTAAATTATTTGGTCCAAGGTTCGAATCCATGAGAGAAGAACTAGGTAATAATTTAACAATTTTGAACACCATTTATAGATATATCGTTCTTCTTATCTTGTACGTGAATTTACAGAAAAAGCACCTCTATTAGCATTCGACACTGAAATGATGAACAAAGCGCAAGATGTCGTTCTTTTGCAAATCGGAACTCTTTTTGGTCGAGCCTATGTTTTCGATATGCGAAAGCTAGAGTCATGTCAGAAACAGCTTTTGTCGGATTTATTCAGCGACAAATCTCTTTCTATATTTGGATCTGGATGCGCTTATGACGTTTCCTTACTTAACCAAACATGCGGGTTCCAATTATCGAACTTTTTCGACTTTATTGATTTAGTCTCGAAAGTTTTGCCGGCAAAAGATTATGATGTCCTTCTGGGCTCGAAATCTGGCTTAAAATGGATGTGTAACAAATTGATTGCTTTCGACTTTGCGAAGTTGCACTGGACTGAATATGAAAAATTTTCCTATGAAAATATCCCAGAAAAATTGATCAGCTATGCTGCTCTGGATGTTTTAACATTAATTGATTTGTATTTGAATCTTCATTTCTATCACAATAATTTGCCATTGATGACTTCTGATGAAATACTTCAAAACTGTAGCGCAATTTGTGCGTTTGGCTCTAATCGTTTTACGCCAAAAAGACACGCTTTGAGTTCAATACGAGAAAATTTCAAATATACTTCTTGATGTTTTTGTTTGCAGTGAAAGCCTCATCATCCGTAGTACAGTGCGCGTTTACCTTAGCCATTGCTTTCAGTTGGACAATTTTTGTACGGTCTAATTAGAATGAAGTGTAAAGGAAAACTTTTAAAAGCAGTTCATTACTAAGAAATTACAGTTAAAGCTTCTTTTGCTGCAAAAAAGCTGAAAGCTAGTTTTGCTGTTAAAGCTGCAAAATAAATGCTTTACGCTCTCTACAATTGCTCTACTCGTTGAAAATTGGACTTAAAATCAAACCGTTTTTTTTTACTGCGAGAAAGTTATTGGATTGTTTTTAATATCACTCGAATCACGATTCAAGAGGCTTTAGTATGATATGTTACTCAATCTTATCTGGCATTTGTTTGTGGCATCTGGTTTTTCGTGAAAAAAAAACAGTATTAACCGGTTGATCTGCAAATAAATCACTGTTCCGAGCATAGTTATTTGAAATAATTATTTTGTTTTTTCTTTTCTTTCAAAATTAGACAGGATTTTCTTGCGCGACATGGGGACAAGATCGTTATGAACTTTAGCATTCGCTTTAATTGACTACAGATGTCTTTCAAAAATGAGTAGCCAAACCATGAAAATTCTAAAAAAAAAATTAAATGGTTTCAAACTTTTTAAAAAATCATTTTTCGAATAGTTCGTTTTTCAAGTGACAGGTAAGCGCTACATTAAAACTTCAAATTAAAATTTCAGACCGGTTTTTAGTGACACAGAAATTGTTTTGACGTTCAAATTACGCAAAGGGACACTAATCTGTACATATAATAAAATGAAGTTTGTCTGTATGTCAGTGACCAAACTCCTCCTAGGATAATATTCGTATGATTTTAAAGCTTTGAATATATGCGAATTATGTGAAAAGTCATGGACTAAATGGTTTTTCCAATTTTCAAAGCTTTGAACATATGCGAATTATATGTGGAAGGTCATGGACTACACGGTTTTTCCCAATTTTTATTGACCTTTTATTGACGAATTAAGCTTTACCAAAGTCGAATTATTGACAAATCAACCCAAGTCCTTCGAACTGGTTGAACCGAATAGTAGTTTTTCCTTTTACGACGTCAGTATTTTTTTTTCATGATACTAAATTAAATGGGGCGAAGGATCTTTTTGCGGTTAAACCAATGATATCCAGCATCATTGATGAAAATGGGAAAAAGAGTTGCAGTACAAGGACTCGGGGTACTGATAAATATTTGAAGATAAAACTTACTTTGAGTGAATTACGGAATGTTTTGTAATCAAAATTAGGTACCTAGCGACAAATGGCTTCACAGCTACTACAACAGAATCATCTGAGTCCTTTGAAGGCCTAGGGCTCAAGTTTGTCCCTGATTTTTCTTTGATAACCGAAATTATTTCTTTAAAAGTTTGCGGACTATAATTTGTCTACTTTGTCTATAATTGTCGCCATAGTTGTCACAGCATGGAATTTGCGTATGATGTCAGCAATTATCAACAAATTGAAAAAAAAATGATGTATTTGTTTAATGGTGGAAGTAGTTGAGTTCCCAGAATTTTACATATCGCCTCGGCAAATGATTTTTATGAATTAAAAGGGCGCTAGAGAATGGCACAATCGTGCCTAGTATTCAAATATTTTATAGAATAACAGACACGCTTCATAATTACCCTTGCGAGAAGCAAGGGTATTGCAATCGGCTACTAGACTTTTTTTCCGTAAACAACCTCGTCCACTAGATCTGCACTTCTAGAGGAAGATACCTAAGTAGTATCTTCCTCTAGAAGATAAATAGTTGTAATTAGTTCAAAGTCGTTTCAGGTTTTTCGTGAAACGACTTTTTTCATGTTTTTGGTTTTCGTACATGTTTCTGTCGGTTCATTCTCCGTTTTTTAAACGCCATTTTTTTAAAATCTGGTTTGGTTTTTATTAGTTTACTTTTTGAAGCATGAGTTTTGTTCCAATTTAAACAGTTTTGCTATAACTGGAACTTCACAAATATTAAAAATTACCATCCCTGAGTTTTTTTTTAAATTTTTTAAAATTATTTTAACATTCAAACGATTTCAGTTTATGTTGTATCGACATAGTCAGCTTGTTTCGCGAAATTCCGCGCAAAATATATCCGTTTTGGCCTATGTGTTTCAGTTCGGATGGGCCGTGAAAACTATTTTAAAATTTTTTTTATGACAAGAGTTTTGTTTTCGGCTCATTAGGTTTCGACCCAACGTTTGTTTCCTTTGTTGTCGCTCGGTATTTGATTTCCATTTTTTAAGGCCTGTTTATGAACTGCATCCGATACAAATATGAAGTTTTTGAAGCTGTTATTTTCAATTTTTGTCAAGTTATTTTCAAGTAATTTTCTCCAACATAATTTTTTAGAAATTTTTTTGACTTGTCTTTTTTTCATTCACTATGTCGTAGCGCAATGTGTTTTTTTTTGCATCGCAAGTGTTGCGAAGCTCCGTTTCGCCTCCGTGTATTCACAAAACTTCAATCAATTTGCTCTTAAGCTTGATCTTTTTTGAATGGCAAGTGGCGTGAAGCTCAGCATTGCCTCTGTAAAATTCGGGTTTTGAACGATTTTTGGTGGTGGGAGGGGGGGGGGGGCAGGGCATTAAGGATTTTGGTGAAGATGACGTACAGTTTTTTATGTCGAATTAAATGAGTATTCAGCTATACCGAAATACTTTTTTGCCAAAATTTTTTCCCAGATGCGAATGTTTTTTTTTGCTTTCGAAACGCAGTAGGGATAGTTGTAAAATAGTACCAAAGGAAGGCCTCTAAAACCCCCTGTTGTCTGGCATTGCTAGAATACCCTATACGAATAATGTGTCGATTTTGTTAAAATAGTTACAAATATTTCAAATAGTTTTTTTTTGTTTTTTTTTAAAGTTTTTAAAAATGAGTTTAGGTAAAATTGTACAGATTTCTTCAGATTTCGAATTATGAGCAGAGGTTCCAGTGCTATATCGTCAAATGCCTCTACGAAACGAAACACATATTCAACCTTAGCTGGTGGTGATTATCTCAGCAAGGAGGATGAATACAGTCGATTGAATGCAGAATTGGAAGCGCGCACTGCTTCTCTGTTGAAGGATGCGGAGTCTGTGTTAAAACATAATGAGAAGTTGCTGGGAGAAGATGGAGATACAAGCGAAGAAGTTCATATGAGGTGAAAAATTGTTTTGATTATAAATTTTCAGTTATTTGTCAAAAACTAGAAAGACGCATCCACCAGCTCTTCAGTTCTTTGAAGAGAACCAATGTCGGGCCGATGCTTAATATTTTCATGCAGTTGTTGTGGTTATTTTTCTGGGTTTGGTAATGTTGCCTCATCCTCAAAGAAAAACGAGAACGAAAAACATCCGACCTTTTCATGGGGAGAAGTGATTATTCACTGCAAAAATGAAGATCCACTAGAGAATCAAGTAAAAATATTTCTTACGTCCTTTATTAATTAGACCGTACGTCTAATTGACTAAAAGAAAAGACGTATCGTCTAAATGATTCCTACCTTTTGTATACATTTAGAATAAACCTCCAAAATACCAATTATATTGACTAGATTTTTTTCGTTAATGCGTGGTATCAAATGAAATGTGTAATTGTTAATCTGAAATAGGTTTCGCTTGAACTAATTACTATTGTTGTAGCTGAAAAAGCAAAATGCTTTCACAAACCGCTTAAAATAGGACTTTTTCGAAGTTATTTACTCTTGTATTAATTGAGATCGATTTGTGTTTTTTTGTATCAGATCCCGAGGCATTGGATTCTCATTTGGAGATGTCCGCTACGAAGAAGAATCTTACGAGACATCACATGACACAAAGTATGACTCGTCCAATGCCTATGCAGAAGACACGAATGAAGATCCGAAATCGTTAGAAATGTCACATGAAGACTATGGAATGTCTCTTGAGGAACAACTGAGATCAGGTGGTGGAATGGGTGAGTGCTTGGACCACGGCGTTGAAAAAGAAATTGATGGAAATAATTTTAATAAATTGAATTTTAATCGATTTTTCCCGTAATTTTTTTGCTTGTAATTAGCAGGCGTTAGTCAATCGGAAGATGGGACTTTTTTGCAAATACGCAACTTGTCTAACAGAAGCATTGATCATTTGATAGCTTGTTTAAATCAGTTTAATTTCTGAATCTCATGAACGTTTAAATGGAGGTTACGTCCATACGTGGCAGTCCGAAAGGCAATGGTTCGAATGCGGCCAGGACCTCATGTTGATAGCTGATTTTTTTTAGTTTTTGGGCCTTTGAGCCAACGTTTTTCAGCTTTTTTGTGGAAAATTTTGACCTCCCATGGAAAACTAATTTATATTTAATACTACCGAACCTAACAGTAGTTTCATTTTAAAAAAATTGACCAATAGAGAACAATGAAAAGTGTTTTGAAAAAAAAATTACATGATAAAGGCCAGTTGGCTGAATTGACAGGTGGGACTCAAGGGATGCCAGGAAGTTCTGCAGGCACTGCAAGTGGTAGGAACAGTAGAGCAATGACAGCCATGGGATCCAATGGTAATGTCCTTCAAAACAAGGTCAGCTTAGCAATAACTTATTTTGATCGTTATGTATTAGACATTGTCTGAGTTTTTGAGATAAGTTTTTTGAAGAACAATTCAGGTTTTCAGTGCATGTTAGTTTGATGTGATGGACAGTTTTTTGTAATACACTTAAGTCATACTCAGTTTCCAGATATCAAGCGTAGTTCCAGTGAATCTGAAGAGTATTCCATGAACAATAGTTTTTCTCCAAAAGGCTGTTTACAAATGACGGCAAATATTCGATGTAAAATGTAAATCAATTACAAGTGCTTCAAAACGATGGGAACAGTGATAAACACTTTCCTCCTCTTGTTTATAAGTTATTGAAGTTCGTAATATCCATTGATTTTTATCTCACCAAACAAAATTCATTCCAGGGTCGACAAGGAGCGAAAAGTGCTTCCGCAGTATCCAAGCCAATTACTCCAAAGCGACCAGTCTCAGGAGTTGCCAGAACAAACAAGACCCAAAATGTCAAATCGAAAGCTGATTTTGTAGCTACTCCTAGTCAAGTGGCAGCTGCAACATTACAAAGCACGATAGCCAGGTAAGAATTAATAATTTCGAGAATTGGTGGACTAAAAAACTGTTATTTATTTCATTCGTTTGAGGTATAATAGTTTCTCAAAATCACAGAGATCCCAGATTGGAAGGGTGCATAAGAGCATACACATGTTTCAGTTACGTAACCTTGTTACTGAGTTTTCCTAATTTTTATGTGATTGACTATGCCAAACTTCGTCTCAGTTTTGATTAGGTAATTACATGCTATTCCACCGTATTTTAACCTCAAAGGGAAATTCGCTTCTTATTTCGTATTTTTATTTTTGCTTCATTAATGACTGCGGTTTGTACAGGATAGAAAAAGAGAGTGATAACACAGCAGGAGAAGCCGATAACACCAATGAGGCAGATGACCTTGGAGTTGCGAGTGAGTTGGGATCTGCAGCTGTGAACAGATTCCTGAAGGCCAAACTAAGAGTGCTTCAGGAGGAGCTAGACCGGATGTCGAGGGAGTTGAACAAAAAAGAGCAGGAGAATCTGAAAATGCAGCACAAGCTGAAGGTGGGCACATAACCAAAGAGAACAATTTTTTTGAGCTGCAGCATTTTTAGCGGGTTTTAAAAAAATCGGATTATCAAAAGTGCAGTTAATTGTCTGGTTCTGAGAAAACATATCTTTCCAGGGTTTGAACGGTTAATCTAAAGGATTGAAGTGGGAAATAAGGTCCAGTTAAGCTCGTCAACTATAATAGTGTGTCCCCTAAAAATTAGATCTGAAAGATGGGTTCCGCTTTTTTGAAGTTTTCAAGAACGAAGTAAACAATTGATGCAAATGCTAAATTTCACTTAGCTGTAATATTTTATAGCTCAATTTGTTTTCAAGAACTGAACAACCTTACGTACGTGTACCCAGTTTCTTAAGTAAGGTTCAGTGTTTTTAAGTATCGATAAACGTAGTTCAGACCTTTTTTGAGATCCTGTTAATTTTTCGTAGTTGTTCAGGAAAAGTCTTAACATCACTTTAACTCCTTATTTGATCACTATTAAACTTACTAATTTATATGATAACTTGTTTAGGAAGCAGAAGAAGAGCGTGGTAAACTGCAGAAGTCGACTAATAACCAGCAGAGTCAGGTGGACAAGTTCAAGAGGACAGTGGACGAGTGGCGGAGGAAGAGCGAGTCGGCCGAGTCACAGTTGATTCTACTCAAGAAGGAGTTGGAGGTACGAACATAGACATATGCATTTTATCCTATTATTGTTAAGATAAATAATATTCATAATAATGTTTTGTTGTTTAACTCAGATACTTATGAACATGCATTCGTTAGTAAAATGTTTCCAAGAAGGATTTAGAAGTACAAAGATAGACTGATAACATTTTGTCGTATTATATTGATAAAAATAACATTAAGATATTAAAAATAATATTAATAATAATAATTTGTTGTTCAACTCAGATACTTATGAACATGCATTGGTTAATAAGTTTTGCTTAGAAGTGCGACGATGCACGGAAATATATAAGACTCTCCTTTTTAAGATAGTATTGTAACATTCGTCTGCTACAGTCACACATGAGGCTTAAGAAAAATAGGCCCTATAACCACTGGCTCAAGGGTCAGGGACACTATCTCTTGTGTTTTCCCACCTCAAGAACGGTCGGAGCCAGTTCGGTTCGCTTGTGACATGAGACTACGACCCGTTACAGCTTAAAGGCTACTACTAAAATATCCCCCCACTCTAGAATTAAGAACGTCCCCATACTTAGGTCTCTAGATACCCAAAATACATGAACGCCGTTAAAAACCGGGTTGGAACAATCCGTTAGGTTACTTTTTATTAGACAGTGTGACTTTGATCCATTTCAGATGGATCAACCTAAAACTCGCCTTACCTCAACATAACAATCATAAAACACACTCTAGAAATTTAAATTAAGGACTCACATGTTGATGCGCTCAAGCACAGGAAGTAATTAAATGGGTGAGCAACTCTAGAATTAACTAAGGTAACTAGATAAGTTCAATGTTTATCAGTTTGAATGGTAAGGGTAAGTTTGAACTCAAGAACGAAGTTTTATGTGGACCATTGGGACACTCAAGCTGTCCACCCTTCCGTCGAAGGTTCACTCTGGTCCAGTTCGAATAATTGCTCTCTCGGGAATACTCTGTCTTCTATTTCAGATAGGACAGCTCTACTCTTGTTCACTATGATGGAAATTGCGAATAGCAATTTCCCACTCGTTTTTTTCTGACAACTTTCCCGCAATTGTTCTAAAATTGTTCTCTTTTCCTTTTTTGATTTTCAGTTCTCGCGAGAAAATCGTGCATGACATGTTCCATTCGAAAATTTAAAAATTTAAATTTCACTCCAAAATCAAGTGTTTTCTGCTCTTCTCAAGGTCAAACTTCCAAATATGACCGACTGGCACATACTCCCCGGACTCGAGATCGATGTCCTCATCGCGCGCTGTCTTCTGCCAGTGAGTCCCAGAAAAACCGAGTGTTGCTCAAGATACAGTGCCAGTGGTCATTTACAGAAGTTTGCAGCAGATTTAAGATTATCTACACCCCAAAATTCACGACCATTTAAAATTTTCACACTATTGCTAAACAGCAACCAAAATCTGCATTTACCTGCACCTTTGAATTTTCGCTTTTCAAGCCAATCATTTAAAAATCTCTTTTGTCCTATTCAATCAGGAAATTGTCATGCAGCATTTCGATTTATATAATAGATATAGTATATTAGTAACAATATTTGCTTTGTTAAAATTTCTTTTTCGTGAATCCAAGTTTCACTCGGATTCACACTCAAGCCCCCTTTCCCTCTCAAGACTCAAGATCCATCCGATTTGCCCATTCATCTCGTACTCTTCGCCTTGGAGGTACTGCATCCTGAAGTGCTAGATGCGGCAAACTGTCTCAACAGTTCCTCTTCATCATCGGAACTAATCACAATCTCCTCCCAAGCCTTCAGCTGTTCATAGGATCGCATCCATTCTCTCTGCTCCTGCAATCTCTTTGCTTGGTTGGGTAGTGCCTTCACCCTAGCTTCTCGGTTCAAGCAAAAGGAGTTGTGCAGGCTCAAGCTCACGTTCTTCGCCAGGTCTTCCTCTAGTATCGACTCCCTCGCTTTGGTATTGTCTCTAGACATCTTACCCACTCTCTTCCATCCCGTCGTGATCGCATTACGATGGGTTAGCAGGGGTCTCTTGAAAGCTTCCGGCCCAATCTCGGCCTGGAACTGTCGATACTCCTTTTGATGTTTTCTCATGTGATCTTTCGTTGCCCTGTACAGCCAAGACGTCAGTGTCGCCCGAAACCATGGAAAGTACCTCAAGCGACTCCATACGTGCCTGACTTCCGTCGGTATGGCGAATACTTTGCACGCAGTCTCAAACAACTCAAGTCTCCTGCTGTAGTCTATCGCGTATATTGACTCAGCCGTTGGCGTCGTCGCCTCCCGATACTTCGTTATATTCTCTTCTATCCATCTCAGAGCTAACATCGTACTCACTACTAAGAGCGTCACCTTCTGCCGGTGATCCGGTAGTCCGATTGACCGAATCTCTTCCACATCCCACACCAGGCAAAGGTTCTTGTGATCTGGATACCACACCGTTTGTGCCAAACAGTGGCATGGGCATTCCCCATGAGAGATCTCAATGCTCCTGAGATTACGCTCCCCTGAGGCTTCCAAGAGAGGCTCAAGCTCCATCATTTTCTCGTGCATCGTGTCATTGTCTTCCAGGTTTGGAGTACTTCCCACAGATTTCCCGATCACGTTTTGTCTCTCGTGATCGCTTGTGTTTTCTCTTTCCAACTTCAGAAGATCTTCTCCCCAGATTTCGCTTAAGTCATCTCTCAATTCTTTTGGTACTGTCACTTTGATTTTTCTCAACAACTTGTGCGAGTGATGCGACATCCGAGCCAACCTCACGCACTTGGGCACTGAGAAGGCCTTGTCCACCAGTATTCTCTGGCTGGACACTTCCACCATCGCCATGTGTAGCGGGTAGTGACTTCCGCACAAGTTGGCCATCATTGACCCTATCAGCGATTTCGCGTTCAATGGCAAGCCATAAGCTTCGCTCAGGGGAAATCCCATTTCCGCCTCAAGACCAACTTTCCAGCTCCGGATGTGTTTTTGAGTCACCTGCAACACCCCGGGCCATGATTCTACGCTCAACGCCGTCACTAAATGATGCTCAGACTCCAGTCTCTCCAGTGCCTGCAGACCACACATTCTCGAGAAGAATCCGAGAGCTGTCGCTATATTCACCGTGGTTCTCGCGTAACATTCCGCTATTATTTGCACTTCACTTTTCTCCCTTTCTGTGATGTCTTCGAACCAAGTGACCAGGTCTTCTTTTTGAAACGACAGTATCCTGACGCATGACCGTCCATCGCAGATGTGCTCTCCGTTCCCACACGTCGAATCCAGACAGCTACCCGGCTCCAATTTCTTTGCTGACCCGGGGTCGCTCGTCCTTTCGCTTGGCTCTTGCATCTGGGGTGTGATTAGCTTATGTAGCACACTCAACTTCGCCAGATCTTCATCTTCCGTTGGGGCTAACCTCACTCGCTCGGTGGTTTCCTCGATTAGACTCGCATGGGGATGTGGACACCAGGAGGGTCTTAGTAGCTTCCATATCACTCCCAAGTTCGTGGTTAACAAGCCATTTCCACCGCCCATGTTCACTTCAACTCTCTTGTTTGAGCGCGGTATGCTTATCACCTCTGGTGTTTTCTCAAGAATCAGTCCCAGGCTCGGCCCCTCTTTCTCCACCGCGTCTATCTCCATTATCCTTTCTGTCCAAAACTTCAGTAGCTCCGCTACCTCATGGTTTCTGTGGGCTCCTCCAGCTTCCGAGTCTAAGAAGGGATTGTAGGCTATTCCCATCACTCCAGACACATATTGGTATTCCCCCTTCTCACTGAGTCTCGAGTACTGTTCTGACGAGGCCAGGTTACGGTGAACATCATGTTCTTCCTCGAACTTCTTATTAGAGAACCTCCGTACCTCGTCCAGCTTTCGATGGTTCTCTAAGGATAGTCTGGAACCATCTTCTTTCTCTATTCCTGTACTCTGATATACGTTCAAGATGATCGTTGAGACTCTTCTCTCCATGGTCTTACTTCCACTTGCTCTCTGGTGGCATGCCAGGATGGTGCTATCAGACATCATTGACATTGTCCATCTCAAGAAACATGTGGCATCTTTTCTTCTAGCCAGGCTCAAGCCTGAATTGTCCCTGGCCACGTGTTGCATCAGTGCCTGATACACCTCTAGCTTCTTGCTTCCCAACTTCAGCCTGTCATACGAGGTCAATGTCTCCAACTCTACTCCCACCAGACTCCAGGTGAACATTAATTGTCCCGCAGTTCTAACGAAGGGATTCGCCATTAGTGGCGGTGCTGATGAGGATGTTCTCATCGCCTCTTCAAAATGATCCTTCAACAAACTCTGCCAGGACCTCTTCAGATGACTTGCCATCTCTATCTTATTAACCTCGGCTTTTTGCTGGGTGGCCCAATTGCGTCGCCTGCGAGCTATTCCACTGTCCAACTTCTTCAAGCAGTCCTCCATTTCCTTCAATGTTTCGAGGGCCACCCACCACGTCCGGGAAGTGTTCCTCGTCTTGTTCCTCTCCAATAGATCACTCGTCACTTGTTTGCCCATGTCCTGATGTGCCTTCGAGATCCATTCTTTGCCGATCTCCACTTCCCCTACCTGTCCGTTCGTTGAACCTCTCTTCACGTTTACCTTCTGAGGCTTGAAGTCTTCTTCTGACGTCGAACTGGTGGAAACCTCTATTTCCTTTTCTACTTCAAGTGGTTTCCTGAGCTCCGAGCTGTTCTTGTATGCCGCCGTCTTGCATCGGGCCAAAACGATGGGCGCCGTCTCTCTCAAGTTTCCTTCCGAAACAGCATCCACTGAAGGACTACCCCATCCTTCCACTTCTCTCTTCCTCTTGCGAGTCTTCACCTCTCTGCTCGAGGGTGTTGTGGCTATCATCATTGATTCGACCTCTCCATCCACTCCTTCCAACTCTTGCCTCCCCCCTGCTCGAGCCTTAAGGATATTAGTACTTTTAATCATATTACTAGTCCCAACCTTATCCCTTTTTATATCATCAACCATTTTATCCACAGTTTTTTGTTTCAGAGTAGAGCTGTCCTCACACTTCTCTTTTCTAGTCTTCGATCGTGCGTTCCTCAGCTCCACTAGCTTGTTCAGCAGCTCTTTTCTTGCTTTCTCATCCAGGCCCGTTCCTATCAGGAGCGGTTCCCCGAATCTCACTACTGCGTCCCACAGTTCCTTCTTGAACTTGTCCAGCGTCGTCTCGCTGCCCACTTCTCGATTGAATTCCTCCAGGAACTCCTGCCAAGCGTCATCCTCGAGAGATCCCAAGAATATGTCCCTGTTCCCTTCGAACGTGTTCTTCCCCCTTTCCTCCGAGCTCAAGAGTAACATCCCCATATTGAAGGTCTCACCTGCCAATGGCAACTCTAGGTTCTTCCGCGGAGACGGAATCAGGGGTGGTGTGGCAGTATCTGCCCAATTCTCCTCGCTCAAATCCTTCAACAGCTCTTGAGTGGTGAGCTCCTCCCCTGATTGCCCTGGTTCAGGCGTATTCCCCACTTCCATGTCTTCACCAGCTTCACTGAGAGTTTCATCCATACTCTCTTCTTCTGACTCATGTCTCCTTCTCTCGAGAATTTTCTTAAATCGGTCCTCGACGGGTCCGCTCCTGTTGTCTCCAGGTGCGTCCACGGACAGTGGTGATGGTGTCGCAGGATCCAGCTTTTTGTATTCCGTCAGTGCTACGTGCAGTTGACCTGCTGCATCTAGTTCTGTTCCTTCCTGTCTTACTTCCACCTGTTCCAAGCCATAGGGCGCCTTATATTTTCTCGTGGCAAATTTCATGTCGTCCACCAGTGCGACGTGCCCCTCCATCACGATCATCCTGCCATCATCCCATATGGGCAACATGTTCTCAAGTTCTTCCTTCTCAAGAGTTCTCAAGACCTTCCTCACCTCATACCCTGGGGGCTGCGAACCTCTACTCTTTTTCGCTTGCGTCGTCCACGAGTTTACCTTCATCTCGCTGGTGTGGAAGTAGACCGCCGCCGTGTAGCCAATGAACAGGGGGTCCCAGCCATCAGTGAAATCCTTCTGCATTTCCTCCGCCGTCATCCTCGCCATTATGGAGGGAACTACCAAGGGACTATTCATTCCTAAGGTCATCCTCCTGACTGTCGGGAACTCAGGCATGGTGGCTGGTAGGATTTCTTTCTCCATTATGGCCTCCAGCTCCCTCTTGACTAGTGCAAAGCACTCCTTCCAGGCGGGGATTCTCAAGACTTCTCGTCCGTTGGCCGTCAATGGGTTTAGGTTCCAAAACTTTGGATACATTTCAATGGGGCCCTCTCGCTTGCCTCCCATTCTACATTGCATTTGTCCCCTGAAGTTGCACACCATCATCTCGGCATTTTTCACTTTTCCGAAGAGTACCGTGTTGCTCATACGCGCCCTGAGCACCTCCTGCTGACACCAATTCAGCGCTGTACCATCCAGTACGCTGATGAGACTCAAGTGCGTCACCGAGTGACGATACGTTATCACCAGGGGATCTGGAAACGCGTACGTCACTGCTGGACCATAGATGCAGGTCACCACCTCCTCTAGACCCCGGATTATCCCCATTGGGTCCGACCTCATTGCCAGGCACAGGTCCGTCAACAGAGGCATCCCTCTGTTCGCCTTCTCCCATTCTTCTCTCGAGGTTGGGTTCTCATCTTCACCCGTCATGTATCGATTCTGCATCATGAGGTATTGCACCAGCAGTGTCTTCAACCCTGCGGCACACTTGTAGGAGCTGGTTTCAGTGCTCGTGTGGACTCTCCCCATAGACAGAGGTTCTCCATATTCCATTAACCGATGAAACGACACCAATTCCCCATGGGTCAAGAGTATTAGTGCCAGATACCCATCAACTCGAAGTGTCTCCACTCCTCGACTAAACATGTATGCTGGGCCCATGTTGAACAAGTATCTGGGGTAAACCAAATACAGAGCCAAAAGCAGGCTGATGGACATGCCCAGTATCTCCTGTACGAAGGCTCCGAAGATAGTCGCCGTGGTGCCGAACACTCCTGCCAAGAATTCTCTCTCCCAGCAAGGACTCAAGAACTTGAGAATCTCGTAATCTCTCCTAGTCTTCAATTCGCCGTTGGCGTGCTCTCTCCAAAATCCTCCGATCGTCACTTCATTGGCGGCCGAGACAAATCTAACCACCGTCATGTCTCTCGTTTCCGCTAGCTCCAGTTGCTTCTCTAGAAAACTCCAGATTTGTTTCACGAGGAGTGGTGCTTCCTCCCTCGTCTTATTCGTGACGTTCTCCAGCCTTGGTGTCAGGAATGGCCACCAGCCATTCTCTTGAGTCAAGCGATATTTCATCGATTCTAACTGTTTCTCCGTCTCGACCACATTTCTTCTCTCGTTGTTGGGACCTCTAGTCCTGCTGGTGGAATTTGCAACTTTCACATCCATACTTCGGAACCACAGGCTGGCCGTCAACTGGTTTATCGCCGGGTGGTCGTCCCCGATGACTGGGCTGAACTTGAGTTGTCTAGCAAAGTTCGATATCTCTAGCAAGAGTACCTCATCCAATACAATCAGGACGTCGGCCAGTCTGTAAAAGCCCCTCAGTGCATGAGATATGTCAGCCCATGCCGCTGGTAATTCTGATTTGTAAAGTCTCAAGTTCACTGGCTCTAGCTCTCGATTGGGGGCTGCCATCAGAATCCGCCATTCACTCCCTTCCGCTATCAAGATCAAGACCGCATACACGAATTGCAGGGCGGGTGGCATGCTAGCGTATCCTGGGGATGTGGTAAACACCACCTTTGTCTTGGACCCAAATCTCGAGGCTACATTCTCTTGTACCTCATTCATCGCCGCAAATAACGCCTGAATGGCCTCCCAGATCTTCCTTGATGTTGGAACCTCCTTGCCTTTCAGTTGCTCAAGAAGTCCCATCGCATGCAGGTGGTCATTCATTCCTGCAAACAATAGCAGCTCCGGTTCACAGGGCATCTCCGACTTTATTGCCACCACTAGGGTCAACATCTGGTTCAATTCGGCTCCTGGCAAGGAGTATACCAGAGTCTCCGGCCAGAACAACTTGGGAGACGTTCCTTCGAAGTCCGATCCCGCCACAATGACTACTCTTGCAGCAGCTGGATCTGCTCTATCGTAAACTGCCAGAGTTTTGGCCAGTTGGGTGCCACCACAGGGCTTCCCGTACCTGGGATCTTCTGCCAACTTCGGACCTTCGTAAGCGGCATCAGGCAATTCCATTCCTCCCGGATTGAGTAGCTTGTCTACCACCTTCAACTGTGCCGGGGTTGCCAACCTGATTCTGGCGATGCTGGTTCGGTGCTTGGGAGGTTCTGCTATAAGTCCCGGACTCCCCAGCAGCTTGAGAGGTCTGTAATTAATGGGTCCCATGATCGTTTTTGTGGGAATTCCCGTCAGGTCTGTGGTCTCCATCAACTTCGCTCTCGAAAAATGCGCCTCGTGTGCTTTCAACCAGTCTACGCAATGATGTCTATTCAAGTCCTCATGCGACACTCGTTCGATCCCCAGGGTTTCCGCCAACTCTCGTCTGCATTCCAAGGTCTCCAGATCCAGTTCCTTCACCTTCTCAGGATATCTCAAGCGGGTAGTCTCCCTAGACTTCTTTTCTCTCCTGTCATCTGCCACCACCACGGAGGACATCGCCGAGGCCGGAGGTGTTGATGACTCTACCTCCTCCGACTCCATTGGTGTGGCACTCTGCAATCGGGTCTGATTGCTCCTCGAGCTGTCTCTAGTATCAACTCTCGCTCCCAATCGACCAGCCAAGGCCCTCGAGGCAAGGAATGGTGGGTTGGGAGGTGGCCCTAAAGTGAATTGGGCTGTCTCCAGCAGGTCCGCTTCTAGCGTGTTTATGTGTTCCTGGAAGACGTCGTTCAGCCACTCAGCTCCCCTTGGCCTATCGAAATGGATTCCATCTTTCGAGGTGTCTTCAGGGAATCCCTTGTTCTCCATGCGTTCTGCAACGTCCAACAGCCTGAGAGGAAGCACACTGTTTCGGTGTATTTCTCGGATCGCCTTGTTCAGGCTCCGCACCCTCTGGTTCATCTCTAGGGAGTGTTGATCAAACATCATGTTATAGGGGACCGTGCATATCGTCAGCAGGATGGGATCCATTTGGATCCTCAGCTCCTCAAGAAGGCAACTCATCTTGTCGCACAGCCTCGTCACTTTCCTTGCTTCTCCTCTCGACACGTCGTTGGTCCCAACCATCAAGGTGACTGTGTAAACTTTGGTCATTCCTAGCATGTCCAGAGTTGCCAACATCTGTGGCGTAGCAGCTCCAGCGAAACTCAAGACTCCCGTCTGCCAATGTGACCGGATCTGGGTCAACACCCGCACCAGGCTGTCCCCTATAATCAGGTGAACCGCACCCTCTGGCACACGAGGTGGCGCTAGATACTGCACCCAGGCTGCGTCGTGGAAGCAGTCCCTCCTGGCTTGCTGTTCCGCATTCCAGTCCAGCCGACTATGCTTGTGGTAGTTCCCCTCTGTGTTCTTCTTGTAGCTCGCGATCACGACGTTTCTGACCGGCTGTTCCCTCCAAGTTGGGGGAAGCTCTGGCCTTGTCGATCTTTCACGACTCTGCTGCTGCAATTTCTCGCCCAGCTCCTTCAGGCGCGATGAGGCGCCACTCACCTGACTGCCGCTCGAGGTCGAGGTTGGTGTATATCCTGGTAACACCACATCCATCAGAGGACGTACAGGTTGGGTCTCTAGATTGCGCAAGGAGGGCGTCGCGTCATTCGGTATCCAGACCTCCAAGCCTTCACTCATGTGTTCCCTGGCCTCGCGGTCAAGGTTGAACCGTCCTCTAGCCCTGGGAGCTTCATCCACCTCCATGCGCGACTCCGGCCTCGAGCTTGTCACCACTCGTTCGTTAGACCTGGCTCCCTTTTGTGCGTCAAGCTCGCGTTGTCGCTGTTCTATCCTTTCCAACTCCGACTTTAGTTGATCACGATTCGCGACGTTCTCCCGCACCCTTAGCTCCTGCTGATGTTCAGCCCTCAGCATCTCAAGTAATTTCAACGTCTGATCTCGCTCGTCGACTGCCTGGTCTCTCTCCAGCTGAAGCTTCTCCCTGTCCAGCTTCGCCTGATCCCGATCGAGGTTCGCTTTATTCCTCTCCTTCAGCGCCTTCTCGAGCTCTTTCTTTAGAACCCCCAGATCCGGATATGCCTCTGTCGTCTGTTGCGCTCGCGACATCGACGGCACCTTACTCGAGCTCTGGCCTGTGGATCTTGCTGTTGGTCTCGTCGGTAGCGGAAACTCTCCTGCGCCGTGTTCGGTGTTGTTACTCAGGCCAGGATTTCTTGCCAAGTCAAAGCCCCTTACTCCTCCATCCGCATTCCAAGATAACCATCTGGTCTGTTCTCGATTTGATATGCCCTCGGTGGTGTAGCCGACCATCAAGACAGCCTCCGTCGCAGACTCCCTGCACTCACCCTGGTCCTCCAACTGGAGGATCGCATTCAGCATCACCGCCATTCTCTCGTCTATCTGGGTGTAGTCCAGGTCCCTCAAGCGTCTGTACAGCTCGTCAAGAGTGGGCTTCTTCAGAGCCGCGGGCACGGAGTTCCAGAATCGGTCTGCCATTTTTGCAACTTCGGGATGTATATAGGTAGATGTTAACCAGCTCAAGAATTACCTTACCAACTCAAGAATTACCTTACCAACTCAAGTATTACCCAATTCAAGAATTCTCTAGAAATGTTCTCTTGCAACTACTTGCTGTAGATTCGGATTGTCGCGTGTTCAATCAAGATTCTCTCTTTTTGTTTCTCGCTTGAGTGTAGTTGGATTTTCAACTTTGTTTTTCAAACTCGATCTGAAAACAGAAAGCTTATTAAAACTTAGCATTGTCACGTTCCTAACCTAGAGACCCCCCTTTTACCCATATGATTAAAATCCTATCATTCACATATCACTTAAAACAATTCGATTGGATTTCCCTTAAGAACATGCAATTTCATTTTATGTTTTAGCACCATCAATTCTTTCTTTTAAAATTCAATTGTCATGCCAATCATGTCTTAAGATCCCTTTACCTGCGCCGCACCCCAGTACCTAACTCAAGACTCCTCCCTCACACCCGACTCGATACCTCCATGTACCCGACTCAGGCGATGCTCAAGTAGTACTTCTTGTGAAGATGCACCATTATCTCGGTTTCTGCAAAGACCACATGTAGGATAGCATACAATTCCCTCGAGCTCAGTTTGCCCCTGTTTGGGTCGTACACCGGCATCGAGACCTCCACTATTCCTCTTTCAATCATGAAGTCACGTAGTCTTGTCAGTGCCAATATCACGTGTTCGGGATCAATTGTGTTTCTGTCGTTGACTCTCGTTACTAGGAAGCAGAGGTATTTGCCCGGGACTTGTGCCACTGACGGTGGAAGCGCTGCTATGCCTCCCAGTCCTGGCCTCTGTCTGAACAGAAACTCTACGTTCTGGTACTCTCTTTTGAAGTCAGCCTCCAATCTTGATTTGAAACTCATGTCCGCCGTGATGCAGATCGCGCTGGTCCTGTTTGACAGGATGAAGTCGCTATCCGTTATCATGATGTTCTCTGAGTATTCATTGGGTATTTCGAATTTCGTTTTGAAATTCCTTCCTATGGTAGGCTCTGGTTCTTCTTCCTCCAGTTCCAATCCGCTTGTTTCCCTCACTTCCTTGAGCTTCTTTATCATCAAATTTTCGGTGTGGGTAAGTCCTACCCCCACTCCCCGGACAAAAATATTTATCGACGTCCCCGTCGATGTAGTCGGGTCTGAATTGTCCTTGGGGATGTCCAGTGGCCTGTCTGTTGCTGTCCATCCGAAAAGAGGGTCCTCTGTCTTCATGTAATTTGCTGCTGATACATCGATTTGCTGAATGCTTTGTCCTTCGCGGCTCTCGTCTTTGACATCACGCATCCACTCTAGAATCCTCAAGTTCGAGTTCTCCCTCCTTTCTATTTCACTCTGCTCGAGATCCGTCTCCAATTCTGGCGTCGAGTAATCATCCTGCGGATAATGTCCACCATCGTCAATCACTTGCCATTCCTCTTCGGCCTCCAGTTCACCTGCGCTTAGTAGTTCATCGCCCAACTTGTCTGGCTGTATCTTATCGATCAAGAAGTCATCCCCGTACCTATTGTACCTCATACCTGTTCGTTTACGATTGCCCGTTCTGGTTTCCGGTGGTGTTGGTCGATCCGGTTCCATCCACTTCGGTACCTCGTTTTGCTCGGGATCGTTCCAGTCTTCTTCTACAAATGAACCTGCATCCGACTCCACCTCTATCTTTTCGTTGTCGTCCAAACTCAAGTTCTCATTACCATCATTTTTCTCTCTAGTGCCTTTCTCATTCACTTCGCACGCTGGTTCCACCACCAGGTACTCAAGACCTTCCATGTCTTTTGGCAGGCACCAATCCTCCGGAGACGGAATGTGAGGCTTCAGATTTTCGTAATGTGCTGCTCGCCCTGTACTCAAGCGATAGAACCTTCCTTGTTGATGTACTTCCGTAATCATGAACGGTCCTCTCCATTTCTTGAGTAGTTTCTTTGTTCCCTTGGGCGGTATGACATTTTGGAAAACCCACACGTATTGGCCCACTTCGTATGGCTTTGCTCTTAGTATCTTTTCGTCATATTTCTTGCGTTGCCTCATTTGCGCTTGCGCCGTGTTTCTCCGACATAGCTCGTTTAGCTCTTGTTGTCTTTTGATCGCTTCCTTCACGTATGCTTGAGGTGACGTCCTCTTCCCCTCGTACTCCGGGTAGAAGAATGTTAGAGGCATTGCCCTTTCCCTGCCTGTCAACATCATGAAAGGACTGATACCCGTCGTTGAGTGCTGAGTACTATTATAGGCTCCTACTACTTGTGGCAGGTATTTGTCCCAGTCCGTCATGTATCTCGAGCAGTACACCCTGAGCATGTTGACCAGTGTCCTGTTCTGTCTCTCTACCAACCCATTGGTCTGTGGATGATAGGTCGTCGAGTGTGCTTGAGCAATGTGTGATCTCTTCATCAATTCTTTTGTCAAGTCCCCCACAAAAGCCTTGCCGTTGTCTGACTGGAAAGTCATTGGACAACCATATCGCGATATCCAATGCGTTATCAGGTGATCACATGTCTCCTCTGCTGAGGCTGTCTGGCACGGAACCGCTTCCGCCAACTTGGTGAAGTGATCTATTATAACTAGTATTTGGTTATAACCCGACTCCGTCATGCAGATTTTCTGATGGTCTATCTGCACCACTTCATTGAATTCCGAACTCTCGACAGACTTGAGGGGAAATTTCATCTTCCTTGGGTCTTTTACTTGAAGGCATGCTAGGCAGGCATTCACCCACCTCTCGCAAGCTTTTCTCATTCCCGGCCAGTCAAACCTGTGAAGTATCCTTTGTTGTACTTTATCTATCCCCTGATGGCCCATCTGGTCGTGTGATCTGAAAAGCACTTCCGTTTGGTACAGTTGTGGTAGTATGATGAGGTTGTGTTTGTGTAATATTTTTTCCTCATCTCTTCTCTTGCACGCTACCACCCCTTCAGCTGTGTGATAAAGTAAATCTCTCTTTTCTTTGTAGAACTGGCTCAAGATCTTGTAGCTGTCTTCCTCAAGTTCCCCCTTCTCCTTGACTCCCGAATGGATCCATTTGGAGAGGTTACTTGTCATTTTGTCATTCCTCTGGGCCCTTATTAGGTCAGACAGCCTGTATCTCGCCTTAACGTGCTCCTTTAGCGCCATGATCTGTCCATTCATTTCACCAGGGTTGTGGATGTCATCGCTCAGCTTCACACATATCATCCTTTTCACGATTTTCATGTCGTCTTCTGGTACCAGATTCGTTCTGACGTTTGAGTTGCACGATAGTTCCCTTAGTGGTTTTCTTGAAACTGCTATTTTCTCGAGCTCTTCACCACCTCGTACCTCTTGTATTTCCAGATTGTACGTCCCTGAAGATGGATCCGTCTGTAATTCCCTGTCGTGCTGTCTTATCTTCTCTTCCGCCAGTATCATGCATAGACTGTCTTGGTCTTCGCTGCTCTCATCCGAGTCTTCATCCCATTCTTCACGCTCCCCGGACAATTTCCCTTCTCCGGTTTCGTCTTCTTCCATGAATCTGGACCACTCCCCGGACTCTTGATCTAGTCCCAGGTGTTCAACTTCTTCTCTGAATGTTACTTTTTTATCCCTGACTTTTGTCTGCTCCAGAATTTTGTCGGGGATTTTTTCAACTAGTGATCGCACAACTTCCTTGCTATCAGTGATGCTTCCTTTTGAGACGTCAGTATTGTTCACTGTTTCTTCTCTCCGAAGTATGGTTAGTTCCGGTGCCTCCTGACCTTTCCCTTGGATCACGGGCTTGTCATCTGATAGTTTCTCAAGCAACCTCATTAAGTCTTCATCTATTCGGACCGTTCCCTCCTCTACCTGGGTGAGATCATAACCTTTTGCCTTGAGTGTCTCCCTCACGATTTTGGACTTGAGCATTATTCCTATCGGAATCCCACTGCTTTTCTTCAAGATGGTCTTTTCAAGAGTTTCTTTCGGCAATTCGGGATGATCTTCAATCGGTTTGCCTGATTTGTCCAGCCATCTCGTGAGTGGAAGACTGTCGTACGTTTCTTTGTCCATGAAGGAGAAGCCATCTTTGATCTCAGGTCTGTCCGCCTCTCTTTGTTCTTGCCTCTCGTAGAACTCCGTCTTCTTACTCAAGCTGTCAGCATTTTGATGTTTATCTCGTGTTCTGTGCTCAATTATCATGTTGTATCCATCCAAGCGAACTATCCACCTCCCAATATAGCTCTGGTCCATTGAGTACGTTTTCAGCCAGCTTAGTGCTCGGTTGTCGACTCGCAGCTTGAAGGGCTCACTGCCTAGGTATGCTCTGTATTTTTCGACAAAGGTGACCACCGCGAACATCTCTGCTTTCGGTGCTCCGTACTTCATTTCTGTGTCACTTAGGACCTTGCTCCCGTATGCTATTGGTCTCAAGACTGTCTTCCCATTCCATTCTTGTTCTTGATGGAGAATCCCAGAAATAGCGACTACTGACGCGTCCGTGTCTAGCACGTACATCCCCTTCTCTGTCGGCATACCCAGTACTGGTGCCTCACATAGCTCTTTCTTTATTCTCTGGAATGACTCTTCTGCCGCGTTGTTCCACGTGAACTTCTTGCCCTTATGTCTCATTAGTTGTTGCATCGGGTATACCTTGTCCGCATAGCCCTTGATGAATTCTCTATAATAGTTGGCGAAACCCAGGAAGCTCATCAGCTGGTGCTCCGTCTTCGGTGATTTCCAGGTTAGGACTGCTTCCACGGCGTCTGGATCAGGTCTGATGCCGTGCTTATCTACCATCCTTCCCAAGTATTTAATCGAGTCCTTGAGTATCTCGCACTTTGATGGTTTACACTTCAGCCCCGATCTTTTCATGCACGCGAACACCTCGTCAAGCCTTTCGATGTGGTCTTCTAGTGTCGGCGTTGCTATTACCACGTCGTCCACGTAGCACATTACCAGGTTGCCGTACTTCTTCGTCACGCCTATCAACGCGTGTGCCATCAGCCGCTGAAACGTGGCTGTTGCATTGCAGAGTCCAAACGGCATCCGTTTCCATTGAAACAGACCCAACTCGCAGGCGAACCCTGTCTTGTCCCTGTCTTGCTTCCTTAATGGTACCTGCCAAAAGGCCGAGCCTAAATCAAGAGTCGTAAAAAATTTCGCATCACCTAACTTCGAGAGGCTCTCATCAATTCTAGGTATGGGATAGGCATCCTTCACCGTGACGGAGTTCAGGTATCGAAAGTCACAACAAAACCTTAACTGGTCGCCTTTCTTTTTGGCCATCACTACTCCACACGCCCACGGTGACTTGGATGGTTCTATCATGTCATACTCTAGTAACGTTTCGATTTCTTTTCTACACGCGTCCGATTTGTGTGGGGTCATGCGCCTCGCCCCCTCCCTGTGTGGTACCGCGTTTTCCTCAAGTTCAATTTCATGTTCAACAAAATTACAACACCCGATATCCGCCTTATGCCTTGAAAAGACCTCCTCGTTTCGCTCTAGTACGTCCTTGATAGCTTCGAGCTGTTCATCTTTCAGTTTGCCCCTTAAATGTTCAATCTCCGGCAGAACCGGTTTATCAATTTGCATTTCATCTAGTGTGGGTCGCTCTGGAAAGTTCGAACAGCTCGAAAGCCCATCGTCCGTTTCTGACTTAAGTGATTTGATAAGACCTGAAGAATCTTTTATTCTCTGCAATCGTCTCAAGATACAAATTTTGTCCCTGTGGTTGGGACAATCAACAACTTCATTTTGTTTTGAGTTTTCAATTGTTTCATATCGAGTTTTAACCGGTAAAGCATATCCCAGCTTCCTCCCTCTCTGTATCGTGATCGGTATATCAAGGGTATTCAACAAGACACTGACGCAGAGGCCGCTCTTCGTTATCGAAAATGATCTTCCTAAAACAGCAGCGCTTTGACTATTGGGATTCGGAACTATACACACTTGCTTGTTGTCACTTAGTTCATTATAATTTTTCATCCTCAAGCTTACGATTGCCGCTTCATTAGCTTTTAACCTCACTCTCCTACTCAAGAATACCGGTGCTTTGTTTTCATTCGCCATTATTAAATTTACCGGTTTGATTGCGTACCTCCTATCCGGGTTCCGTATCCTGAACATTGCATTATTTAGATCAATCGTTACGTCGAAATTCCTGATGAAGTCTCTGCCCAAAATGAATTGGTCAGATTCATCTAGGTTTTCTACCACGATGAAGCTCATCCACAGGTTACGTTCCCCCAAATTGAGGGCTATTATCGGCGTCCTGCCCAGCACCCGTAGGGCCCCTTTGTTTGCAGCTGACAGCCGTATTCTCGAGTCTATCAAGTCACCTTTGTCAAAGCCCATCTTTTCCCATGTTTCGATTGGTATGACGCTCAAGACTGCTCCCGTGTCAAGTAATCCACGCAACTGAGTCTTTTTGCCATTTATGTCTAGCACGTGCCCTGTCACGTCTGCTTCCGTCCCGATGTGCATTGCATCTTCTTCAAGCATGGCACAGTGTCCGATCGATCTTACTTTCAATTCTTCTTTCCCTACATAGATTTGTCCAATTAGGTCTTCGTCGCATGTTATCATCGTCTTGGTATAGATGTTGATTCCATCTATATTTAGCATGACCTCGTGTGGACCATAAGCTTCAGTGTACCTATTATCAACACGTACCGATTTGCTGCCCCCTCTCGTGAGTAGTGCCCTGAGCGCTCTAGAAGTCGTTTGTGGACTTATTCCACTCAAGTAGTCTGCATACACGTCAATGTGCATTATCGTCTGGTCGCTCGGCTCGCTCAAGTTTCTGGTTACCTCGTGTCCGCCCACTGTGATTATCGACATTATTCTTGCTCCGATTTTCGATATTCCAAAAGGTTTACCTGTCACCATTTTCACGGTGTTACAATTCCCGGTCTTCATTGAGCCCGTTCTAGCCTCTGGTATTGAGTTCGATCCGGTTAATGCTCCGTTAAAATTCTGTCTTTCGATCTCCAACTTTAGTCGTTGCTCTATTTCTTTCGCAGCCAGATCTTGTTTCACTTTGGCAATTGCTTCCGTCGCCGCTTTCTCATAATTTATCTCTAGAGAGCTTCCGGCCGCGGACTCTAACGCACCGCTAACATGTGTCACAGCTTTCACTGTCTTCGTCGGCAATTCGGTGTTTGGTGCCCCCAAGTTCCTAGATTCAAACTCGTTTTGCCTGTTCCGCTGATTCTGCACCGCCGCTAATGCCAACTTATGTTTGGGGTGATTCTGGTCCTTGACCGCTTCCCAGAACAAGGGACAATCCATTCTGAAGTGCCCCTCCTGGTTACAGAAGAAGCATCTGGCGCCTATCTTGATGATTAAGCCGTTATAGTACTCGTGTTCCTCCATCTGGCTCATATCCTCTTCATCCGGTGCATAACCTAGGCTCTTCATGCCTTGTTTGTACGTTGTGCAGTCAGCCACATGATGATCCGCTGACCCGCAGTTCGCGCATGATCTGCGCTTGTCCATATCATCTCTAGGTTTGTACCATGATGACCTCTGGGGTTGGCTTCCCCCTTGCGTGTTCCTGTTTTCGGAATATGAGTACTTCTTAGGTTTCATCAGCATGTATTCTCTTGATTTCTGTCTCATTTCTTCTGGGGTGGGTGCGCTGTCCTTCGACAATGTGTAGTATGTTGCTAACATTGTCCTTAAGTCATCACTTTTCACCCCATCGATGAACTTCGAGGCAATGCTAAAGTTCCGTCTATTTGTCGACTCCTCTGGGTCACTCCTCCTTCTCAAGCTCTCGAGGTCATCTAGGAACCGATCTATTGACTCGTCGTCCCTCTGCCTTCTCTTTTCAAATCGCATCATCGCTTGGTGACCCTTCATGCCTGACCCGAACCGATTCAGCAATATCTCGAAGATCTTGTCCGCGGTGTCGCGTTCTTCCTCCTTCTTTGCGACCACGCATTTTAATGCCGTTCCTTCCAAGTTGCTCAGTATGGCTGTACATGCTTGTCTTTCGTCACTCAAGTTGTCTTGTTCTAGATGTAATCTCATCACTTCCACCCAAGTGTCAATGCATCCATCGGAGTCGTCCTTGAATTCTTTTGGCTTCTTGAATGTCTTTCTTGATTTTCCCTCTCTCCTGTCGCTCGAGTCAGTGTTCCTCGTGGCGAAGGCCTCTAGAGTCCTGTTCATCATCTCCCAAGTGCTGGCCCATGTCATAGCATCTGGTCCTGTGTTGCTGTTAGCTGTTGAATCTCCCGGAGCAGCCGTTGTATTCGACGTTCCATTCTTCATTATTGTTTTCGCAGTTGTTGGTGCTATGCTTATCGCATCCCTGGTTAAGGGCAACGGTGTCGATTGCCGTTTGTTCCTTTGTGGTTCTACAAAGTCAACTCTGGTGCTTTGCGTACGATCCGCTGCCGGTCTTTCTTGTGGAGTAGAACCTCTCAAGATTGCATCCAACTTCGCCTGTATTGCACACGAACTCTCGGCTTGACTCTTGCTCATTGTGTCCATTCTCCTTTCCAGGCTCCCTAATTGGCTGTTGACATCATCATATCGGTTCTTCAACTGTTGCATGTCTGTTTTGATGTTCTTTTCTCGTTCTTCATTGGTGGCTTCTACCTTGTCTGACATCTCCTTGAGTCTCTCCTCTGTTGCCTTAGCCAGGTTAAAATAACTGTCTAGATACTCGTGCTTGTTGTATCTTATCTCCTTTTTTATCACCTCTCTGTCTTCTTCACTGTTCTTAAGTCTTTTGTCGATCTGATTTAATTTCGCCAACAAGTCGCCCAGCTCAATGGTAGTCTCTTCATGGTCAGCCGTGAGTTTCTCTTCGGCCTTAGCCTCTGCTTTAGCTTGTTCCTCATTCTGGCCGGTTTCTGTCGTTTTCGTGCTCACTGTACCAAATGTTCGTGCTCTTTCTGCTTTTGGTTCTTCAGTCACGTTTTCTTTCGTTTTTATTCCGAACATTATTCCCAATTTTTCCGTAAAAGATGTCCTCTTTACTTGAGAGTCTTCTTTCACCGTTTCTTCGGTGTTGCCTATTGCATCTTCCGCGTCATCTATCGGTGAGAACTCTATGGGTTTCTGGTTCGGTTCCTCTGCATTGGGCATTGGAGTTGACTCTGTCGCCATCTTCCTTGTTTCATCCACACTTTGATCTGGTGTCTCTAGATCAATCTCGATGGTGGGTTCTACTCGCTCCCCTTCCGTGCCCTCTTTCGCCCTGTTCTCCGCTGTACTCCTTGTGCTGACCATGTTAACTGAAAAGTTCGTCTTCGTTATCTTTGGGCCCGTTGATGTCGTTCCGCGCAGCGATGAATTATATTTCGTGTTTGATCCACTTGACCTTTTTTCGAGCACCGGTACCCTACTCCGCCTCATTATTTCTATTTACAACTGCTTTTATTTACAATTTTATTATATACACGATTCTATTCTAAGGGTAAAAAAAAATATTTTTTTTTTTTTTTTTTTTTTTTTTGGTCACAAATTCTGTACAACGTGTTAAAAACCTTATCCAATTCTCTTCCTAAAACCTCCGAAAAATTTTCCTTAATTTGGTCTTAACCCTACCTATTTCGATTTGTCTTATTCTGTCTTAAAACGCACTTGTTGTAATTTGACTTCAATTTCTATACCGTCCCAAGACTATTCGTCACTATCACAGTACTCTCCGTTAGTGTCCTAAGACCCTTGTACCAAGACCACTGTTCCAAGACTAGTGTCCCAAGATTACTGTCCTAAGACCAGTGTCCCAAGGCTAGTGTCCCAAGACTACTGTCCCAAGACCAGTGTCCCAAGGCTAGTGTCCCAAGACCAGTGTCCCAAGGGCAGTGTCCCAAGACCAGTGTCCCAAGACTACTGTCCCAAGACTAGTGTCCCAAGGCCAGTGTCCCAAGACTACTGTCCCAAGACTAGTGTCTCAAGGGTAGTGTCCCAAGACCAGTAGCCCAAGGCTGGTATCCCAAGACTAGTGTCCCAAGACCAGTGTCCCAAGGGCAGTGTCCCAAGACCAGTGTCCCAAGGCTGGTGTCCCAAGACTAGTGTCCCAAGACTAGTGTCCCAAGACCACTGTCCCAAGACTGTCCCAAGACCACTGTCCCAAGACCACTGTCCCAAGACCACTGTCCCAAGACCACTGTCCCAAGACCACTGTCCCAAGACCCTGTCCCAAGACCACTGTCCCAAGACCCTGTCCCAAGACCCTGTCCCAAGACCACTGTCCCAAGACCACTGTCCCAAGACCCTGTCCCAAGACCACTGTCCCAAGACCCTGTCCCAAGACCCTGTCCCAAGACCACTGTCCCAAGACCACTGTCCCAAGACCCTGTCCCAAGACCACTGTCCCAAGACCACTGTCCCAAGACCCTGTCCCAATACTCGTCACGGAGTGTCTTCCTCGTTGTAGGGTCTTCTTGAACCACCGTACTTTGTACCACCACTCAAGCTCTAGTAAAATTTTCCCAAAAACCCTCTCTTAAAAGCCAAATGCTGACCCCCCCTCTTCTTTTTGGTTGTTTCTATTTCAATGTAGGTGCGCAGGTATCTTGTGATCACCTGTTCGTATAAAACCAAACACAAATCCTCAATAAAATGCAACAAAAAATTTTAAGTAAGAAAAATAATAAAAACAGAAAAATGAGCCCCACCTAAAATTTAAAGGTGACCAATGTCTACCTTTCGTCTAAAAAAAATTGTCTGGTACCTAATTGCCACGCGTTTTCCTCCCCCCACTAGTGATCTTATGGGGTATCACAAAAGCTGTCTATATCCGGTCCCCCCTACCAAACCAACCAGCGTACCAGTCTTAACTCGAGTTGAATTTTGGATCTCCACCTAATATTACCAACGCGTGTTAATTTCTAATGTAACTAAGTCAACGATGTCGACTAATTAGTTACTCTAATTTCCCCCTTTTTACAATTTACAACCGCCAACCTCTAACTTAACCAGCCCCCCTTCTAACCTCCCCCCTTTCTAGCCCCCCTTCTTAAGCCTAAAAATTACTTTAAGCGCCGGGTGCTAAACTTCTCAAGAGAAAACCGTAGACCTGTTTCCAGGCCTGCTCAAGTAAAAACGTTCCTCAAAACTGGGGGATTTCGCTTATCCAATTTTACACTTATCTCCTATAATGTAATGTGGATTCTAACGATACCCGTTCTGCCCAACTCGAGAACTCGAGAATTGCCAAATCCTTCTTGGCTGCTTTCCCACTCGACTGGTCACCTGTTCCAGTCCAGTCTCCTATTGGTTCAGCCAAGTGTCCCTGAAACACTTTCCCACTCGGCTGGTCACCTCTTCCAGTCAAGTCTCTTATTGGTTCAGCTCAAGTGTCCCTGAACCACTTTCCCACTCGGCTGGTCACCTCTTCCAGTCAAGTCTCCTATTGGTCCAGCTAAGTTCCAAGCTATCTGAAAACCCTTGACAACGCCCCACTTCGGGCACTTTATTCAGTTTACTGGTTTAAATTGCTAGGTTGATCGAAACGATCGAACTTGTAAAACAGTATGGGTATACTATTTAATTAATATAAAGGTTTGATCCAACTAATCTGGTGTCAAAGTCACTGTCTTTTTTCGTTTTATGGTTTTTGTTCCTTTTTCTAATCTTTTTTGGTTTTTGTTTTGCTTTTTGTCTTTTTGCTCGTGTTTTTGTCCCCCTAGTTGCCCCCCTTTACTCGGTTAGCTAAGCCTCGTTCGGAGAGCGTACCAGGAAATTTTCTCGAGTTTTCTTAAAAAGCTATCACGGTACAACCGGAAGGTTTGCACGTTCCTGTCGAACCGTACCGCCGGTACTCTAGAATGGGCATTCAGCCCGAAGCTGTCTCAAGTGGGTTCGACTCCGTAGTCTTGATGTCGTAAACACCCAGGAGCGCCATAAAAACACTATGTAACATTCGTCTACTACAGTCACACATGAGGCTTAAGAAAAATAGGCCCTATAACCACTGGCTCAAGGGTCAGGGACACTATCTCTTGTGTTTTCCCACCTCAAGAACGGTCGGAGCCAGTTCGGTTCGCTTGTGACATGAGACTACGACCCGTTACAGCTTAAAGGCTACTACTAAAATATCCCCCCACTCTAGAATTAAGAACGTCCCCATACTTAGGTCTCTAGATACCCAAAATACATGAACGCCGTTAAAAACCGGGTTGGAACAATCCGTTAGGTTACTTTTTATTAGACAGTGTGACTTTGATCCATTTCAGATGGATCAACCTAAAACTCGCCTTACCTCAACATAACAATCATAAAACACACTCTAGAAATTTAAATTAAGGACTCACATGTTGATGCGCTCAAGCACAGGAAGTAATTAAATGGGTGAGCAACTCTAGAATTAACTAAGGTAACTAGATAAGTTCAATGTTTATCAGTTTGAATGGTAAGGGTAAGTTTGAACTCAAGAACGAAGTTTTATGTGGACCATTGGGACACTCAAGCTGTCCACCCTTCCGTCGAAGGTTCACTCTGGTCCAGTTCGAATAATTGCTCTCTCGGGAATACTCTGTCTTCTATTTCAGATAGGACAGCTCTACTCTTGTTCACTATGATGGAAATTGCGAATAGCAATTTCCCACTCGTTTTTTTCTGACAACTTTCCCGCAATTGTTCTAAAATTGTTCTCTTTTCCTTTTTTGATTTTCAGTTCTCGCGAGAAAATCGTGCATGACATGTTCCATTCGAAAATTTAAAAATTTAAATTTCACTCCAAAATCAAGTGTTTTCTGCTCTTCTCAAGGTCAAACTTCCAAATATGACCGACTGGCACATATAAATTATATATATAAAAATAATAATTTTTCAGCTGAGATACTTATAAGCCTGTATTGGCCAATAAATTGTTCCCAAGGAGTTAGAAGTTCGAACATGATTGGATACGTTTCTGCCGATTGATAATTTGTTGTAGCCCGAAGATTAGGTATAGAAGAACAATTGGAGATATTCGTTTGAAAATATGTCCAAACAGTGTCGGCATTCAACCTATATTTGATATGAAACAGCAAGAAAGATTTACATAACTATCATTTGGGCTAAATTGAATTGATTTTATACAGTTTGGCCAAATGAAAACCGCTAATTATTTCGATTTTTAACTAAATGAAAATGGTGAAGTAGGAATACAACGTTAGCTACGAAGGAAAACCCACAAGAGCCCTTGGTTGCTTTCAGTTTCTCTCCTTTTCAAGAAATAACAATATGAAAATGCTTAACAGTTCACGTTATGTTAAATTTAAAAGGCATATTGTTAAGGATTAATTATAATAACTAAAACCATTTTTTAGCCTAATTGTTGTGATAAACTTATTAAATAGTTTCAGAGGCAGTAAATGATCATGACTGATACCCAACCTGACAATATCCCTAATGCTGATGCTGATTCAAACAACATATTGCAAATGCATACTGAAGCTGAAACCAATACCGAAGATATTCCCGCACTAAGGTACCAAGGTATGACGCCCATCCCAAAGTCATGCAGTAAACGGGGATGTGCGGTGCTGAGCCCCATAGAACAGGAGACAACTGCTGATAACAACCTAGTGCAATTAATCCAAACTACCATCAAAACATCAATCAACGAAATTATCCCAATAATGTTTGGAAACCTGAAAAATGAGATGAAAGAGCTGATGAAGACTATGGTCACGGATGCTACGGAAGACATGAAGAAACAAATTCTCTCCGAAGTTAAAGCTCAATTATTTGCGCAAGAAGCACGCTGCTACCTCAAAAGTCTGTCAGAAGCTGAGATGGTGGAAAGCTACACTCGAAGAGAAAATATCCGGATTATCGGTGTAGCGAGCGATACCGGAACGCGAGAATCCAATGAAGAGACAGCAAACAAAGTGATAAAAATTGCAAATGAAATCGGTTCAAGCGTCAACAAGCAAGACATATCTGTTGCTCATCGCCTGCCGGGTCGGGGCACCACAAAGCCAATAATTGTTCGTTTTTGTCGCAGAACAGCTAAAATAGATATATTGAAGAAGAAACGCCAGCTAAATGAGACTGAGGGCATGAAAGAGGTGCATGAAAGAGGTGAAAATATTCGAAGATCTTACCAAGGCGAGACTCAACTTTCTAAAATTGATGAAAACAGATGAGCTCATCGCTTCCGCTTGGTCCAGAGAGGGCAATATATTCTTCCAGTACAGAAATGACAACTATACAAATAAAATTACTGGGCTCTATGAGGGTGGTCACACACTTGGTTACTATTATAATGATGTTATAAATTGCTTCACTGGTGTTTTCAACCAACCGGAGGCCCCCTCCGGAACCTAAATTTTCTGTGCTACATATAAATGTTCGCTCTTTGAAAGGTCATCTTAACGAATTGGAAGCACTAGTATATAGTCTTGAGTCTCCTCCCCCCATTCTATGCCTATCAGAAACGTGGCTAACAGAAAATGATGATAATAAATGATGCTATCTCATTGATGGTTACAATAAGTTTGCAACATGCAACCGTAAAACTCGCGGAGGCGGAGTAATGATACAAATACGCAAAGATTTCAAGCTTATAAAACAAATCAGCACAACCCTCGAGGAATGCATTCTAGTGGTTATTGAAAAAGATAACTACCAATTCAAAGTAGCAGTAATCTACAACCCACCTAGAATTAACAAACTACGGTTCATAGATACATTCGAGAATTTTTTAGAAGAAAACTATTCGCCATCAACTCCTTTTATAATATGTGGCGACATTAACATTGACATATCAAAGATTAATCAACTATCGAACAATTACATGAACTGTATTTTTGCTAATGGATTCGAACTAGGTGATACAAAAGCAACAAGAGTTACTCAAACATCAAACACTTGTCTAGATCATTTCATTTATCAAAACCTGAATGAAGCCTATCAACACACTTTAGAATACCAAAATTTCTCTGATCATTTTCCTGTCCTCTTGCAATGGACTCCACCTAGTTTAAAAAATGAAAAAACTCAGACTTTTCGTGACCTTAATTTTGTCAAAGATAAAGATAAATCCAATAAGTACATAAACTCATTGCAAATTGAACTGAATGAAAAAGAGTTAGAAATCTGCAATATTGCAGATCCATCAGCAGCATTTAACATTTTTTCTGCGGTTTTTAATAAAGCTACCACAAATTTTGCACCCATGCGTGAAAACACAATTACTGATTTAAAAAAACCGAAATGGTTCAACAACAAGTTGAAAAATTTAAGAACCAAAAGAAACAGAGCACATCGTTCATGGAAATGTCAACCAAATAATTCCAATTTATTGGAAAATTTTAAGAACTTAAGATTTAAGCTAGAAAAAGAAATTAAAGGGGCAAAACGGAAGTTTTACCGTAACAAATTCTCTGCTTGTATTGGGGACTCAAGACAAACATATAAATTACTCAATGATTTAAGTGGTAAAAATATATATGATGCAAACGTACCAATACTAGAGTCATGTCAGCAGCACTCTGTAACTCCATAAACTTTTGATGTTGCTGAACGATTTAATGTTTTTTTCTCCGAAATTGGCACTCAACTTAAAAAAGACATGGACTGTCTACCATTACCACCTCTTAAACAAGTGGGACACTCAATGTTTCTTTATCAGGTTACTGAACTTGAAGTAGAACAAATAATTAACAAACTTGATAATAAATCGTCGTCGGGTGATGACAATATTAATAACATTTTAGTTAAATTGTCGGTATCTGCTACCGTTCCGTATTTAACCCTGTTAATAAATAAATCCTTCAGCCAAGGCATTTTTCCTGATAAATTAAAAAGAGCAAAAGTCATACCCATGCATAAAAGTGGTTCCAGAGTTGATGAGAATAATTACCGACCAATATCGCTTTTAATTGTCTGGAGTAAAATATTTGAAAGAGCCATGTACACTCGTATTTACAATTATCTTGAAAAATTCTCACTTATTTATAGTAGACAATTTGGGTTTCGGTCAAAGCATAGTACAATAGACGCGCTCGTTGATTTTACTGAAAAAATGCGGTCATGTGGTAATCAAAATGTTGTTACTTTCTTTTTTGATTTGAAAAAAAGCATTTGATACAATTGAACATTCTCTTTTATTACAGAAGTTAGAGTCCTATGGAATCAGAGGAATTACTTATGATTGGTTTGAATCGTATTTAAAGAACAGAAAACAACGTGTAGAAATAAATGGCGTTTCTTCAAACTGGTCTTCTATAAAATGCGGTGTTCCTCAAGGATCAATTTTGGGTCCCTTACTCTTTCTTATATATATAAATGACCTTCCTCATGTTTGCAAATCATCTGAAGTTGTCCTCTTTGCAGACGACACCAATGTCACTGATTTAGGACAAGTAAATGTTGCAATTGAAAATGACATCTCTTACTTGAACTACTGGCTAAATGCCAATAAATTAGTTATTAATATGGATAAAACAGTACAAATGAATATTAAGACTTCCAATTCAATGACCTTTCAATTAAACAGCTGTGCTATTAAAACTGAACCTGTTTGTAAATACCTAGGGATATATGTAGACTCAAAATTATCCTTCTTTTCGCAAATTGATTATGTAAGAATGCGATTAGCGAAACAGTCAGGCATTATTTCAAAATTACGGTATTTTGCTCCACGTCATCAGCTTTTAGACTACTATCGAACTAACATTAAATCAACTATCCAATACGGTATTCTTATTTACGGTTGTTGCAGCTACTCTTCTTTAATGCCGATTTACATACTTCAAAGAAAGATCTTAAAATTGATTTACTTCCGAAATCGTCGCGAACAATCGGATGACATTTTTATTAGAA
The DNA here is from genome assembly GCF_963678635.1 of Symsagittifera roscoffensis. Lineage (NCBI taxonomy): Eukaryota > Metazoa > Xenacoelomorpha > Acoela > Convolutidae > Symsagittifera > Symsagittifera roscoffensis. The sequence continues at coordinate 42,364,750 of NC_087071.1, forward strand.
ATCAACTGCTAACCGTGCACGAGCTTCATGTGTATGAATTACTAAAATTTGTACTCCGATCAGTAAACAAACTACACAGTGAGGATTTTTTGAATAATGTGTTTGAATTCGAAAATCCCACTAAAGTAACGCGTAGGGCTAATTTAAACCTCCTTAAAGAATCATTTAGAAAAAAACGATTTGAACGGCAATCAATTGCCTATCGGGGGTCTAGGCTTTACAACGTATTGAAAACTAGAGGCTTACTCGAAGATGGGATAGAAATTGCAAAAATTGGAAAAATTACAAGTTTTTATAATAAATTTAAGAATGGATACCTGCTAGGTAACAACGAGCTGGCAACTTTAGTTTTCAGTTTTTAATTTTTGTGTAATTTCAGTACCTTGGTTAAATGCTAAAGGACAATCAACTATAGGTTGCGATTTATGTGAAAAAATATGACCCTCCAGAACCTTTTAGTTTAGGAGATATGGCCCTTTTTATGATTTTTTGAAGCGACGTGTTCCCATGCCGGAGCATCAGCTGAACTGCTATAGGTAGCGCTATGAAGAACAATATGTTTTCAATTAGGTAAAAATCAAAATCACGTATTTTTTTGTTTTTTTGTTAATTTCTTCTTAAAAAAAAAAAAAAAAAAACTTATTTTCTTTCTTTTGTTTGATGTTAAATTCAGTATGTGTGCTATATAAGGGCAACATTTATGTGGACCAATGGTCTCGTTAGTTGTCCATTCCGATGATAAATGCATTGATGAAATTACTTTTGTTTTGCTAATGACTATATTTATCAATCGGAAAAATAAATTCTTTCTTTCTTTCTTTCTTTATTTGAAACATTGTTTCGGGGATTGAAAAATCAAAGGTCTGAACATTCAGAAGGTGCGAAAAATTTACAAGGAAACTGAAAAAGAGCCGATATTTTTCAACTGCTGCACACCTATCTGTTTAGGCAGTGAAGCGTGAGGCGAACAAGGCGGGGGGAGGTGCAGGGGGCAAGTCAGTGACAGAAGTGAGACTGAACAGAGCCCTGGAGGAAGTTGAGAAATACAAGTTACGTTCATTTTAGTCTACACATGTGTCGTCCCTCTATGTTTTAGAGGCACTTTTCGCTTCTTGCAGCTTTTGCTCATAATATTTCACACTCGAAGTCCGCTAAAAATATGGGGGAAAATGAAGAGTGGACAGGGGGTGAAGCTTTTTGTACCAAAGAATACTTCATCATTTTGGTGTTTATAAAAACTGAGGCGTTGATGAAGCAATGTGTCAAGTCGTTATTGAAAAAAGTGTCTTTGTTTAAATTGCTGGTAACATTTCATTCATTTCAAACACCGTATGCCCGGCGTCATTCTGAGATTTCGAGCATCTCGGACGAAAAAAAAACTTGATTGTTTGAGAAGACGAAATATAGTCCAGATTTAAAAACCTAAAATAGTCACAATTATTAGCCCAAATGGAGGTTCACTAGCTGAAAAAGGACGAAATGCCGATTTGGGAGCAAATTTTCTTTATTTTAATGCAACAAAAATTTCTCTTCAAATGAGATTGTTTTGCAAACAAATGTTATCAATTATATTTATCCCAGTACCATCAGAGTTCTTAATAATAATAATTTGTTTCCACGTGAGGTTATTCCTTAAACAAATTTAGAAGCAAGGAGTTTTTTAACAGTACCATTACTTGAGAGAGCACCATTATGATATTTATTTTGCCCTTTGAAGTAATTTTCTTTGTTTCAGACACAATTGGCAAAAGTTAACCAAAATTCGAAAGAAACTTCAGACACAGAGCGAAAGAGAATGGAACAGCTGATAAACGAAAACAAGAAACTAGAGAAACAGAAGTCAGAACTGATTGCGGGGTTCAAAAAACAACTCAAGTTGATAGATTTGCTGAAGAGGCAGCGAATGCATATCGAGGCTGCAAAGTTGCTGCATTTCACAGAAGAGGAGTTTATGAAAGCGCTTGATTTGGGCTCTTAATTTTTAGATCTAAACTTAGATCGAAGTTTTAGCTGCTGCGACCTCTCGCTTTTATTAGCATAAGGTGGTTTTTGGTGTATCATATGAAGATAAAACCAGCTAAGCCTCATCTGATAAGTTAAGAGAGTACTACAAAGAAAATTAATTATTTCAGGTACCTGAAAAAAAAACAAGACGGCAAGAGAACTTCAAAAAATACTGAAAAGCCCAGTCTTAATTATTTACCCTATTTATATTTCAATTTACTTGAGGTTTTTGTTCATAGTAGGTGTATACGGGATTCCAAATCTCCAAAACCTACCACCTTCCGAAAATTGCGAGATACTTTTTAGTTAAAAAAGAGGCGGTGTCGCACCTAGTTAGTCGTTAAAACAGCTTTCTGTCGTTACTTTAAATTATTTGTAATGATGTGCCAATTGTTTTAGTTATTTGTAAAATAGCTTGAAAGAAAGAAAATAGTGTAAAAGTGTAAATAAAGAGCTAGTGTTAAATGTTTTGATATATTTTTTAAGATAATATATTGATTCATGATAAACCAAGTGTTGGATCTCAATTAGTTAAAACAAGCATAGTCTGTTACTAAGATTTCATTTCCTTAGCGATAGCCAAGATTGTACGAATACGCGTCTTTTTCTTTACAAAAATCATCATCATCTTCGTGGTTGTTTATACGCTCTTTCATAATACTCAATGGTGTGATCTTGTTAGCTTTTCTTCCAACATTAGGTGGGATAATTTGTAAAGGTTCACACACTCCATGTCTCTAAAATGAGCTCAAATTTTCTCGTATTTCATTTTTTGTTCTGACTTCTTTTAATGGATATCAATGTTCCAAGATGAGCAAGATTTAAAATTCTGTGGCTCTTTAATGAGCTAAACTGCAAAAAGTTTCTGCTTAGGTTTTTGTGGATTTGTTACCGCTTGGTAAGTTTTGTTCCGATACTAATTTTTTATTCGGTTGTCTGGTCTTATTTTTTTGACAACTATTATCATTCATTTTGATAGATCTAGTCGTTTTGCAAGTGGTGCGAAAGTAGCTTCGCCTCAGTGGTAGAAGTGTTAATAGTTCTGGACAAAAATGTGATTTCCAAGGGTAAAAGTTTTCAAGGAGAAAATGTAATGAATCAGCTTGTTCACCCGTTCATTCTACTGATTTGCATTCACGTGTTACCAGTAGAATTTTCACCTTTTTGAAGGACATATTAGTCAGTTGATGTCTAAATTTAAGATTTCTAAAATCTTTTGAACTACGTCTGTTTGAGGCCGCTTTCTATTGTTTTTCTGAATGATGTTGCTTTTTCCGACTGCATAAGTGTCTGCTATAATAGCATGAAAGAAAGGATCAATCAATGATATATGCTGGAAAATGATATTCCAACCATGAAAAATGTTTTTTTTTGGTAGTTTTTTTGGTGCGCCTAATAGTTCTCTACGAACATTAACTTGGTTACAGTTTAACGTTTGTAGATGACATCGAGTACTCTTAATTGAATCTAATTATTGTATATAAATATGTCAACATATTATCCGAAAACGAAGGTTTCCAGCAGAGTTTGTCGCGTCTGTTTTTGAATAAATATCCGCTGGACCTGTGGCACCAAACTGGATGTTGACATTTCCAGGCCTGCACTTCACCAGAAACTGGGGGTCGTTGAGATCACGTGTCCTAGGAACACGACGTCTCAGGTGTTTCGGACACGTGCAACGTGCCTCGTCATGCATCAACTCCGTCACCAGCATAGAAATTCCTGGCCGCAGAGGTAGAGGGAGACCCAGAAAGACGTGGTCAGAGTGTGTGAGTAATGATGTTAGTGTCTGCAACCTGTCTGGCACCGATCCGCGGGACAGGGAAGGATGGAGAGCAGGAGTTAGACTGTGCCAGGTGTTGCCAACCCCAGTGACTGAGACTACCGCAGCACCGTAAATACCAAAACCGGTTATGATATGATGATGATGATGATCAGAAGTTTATCCGGATTTTTGAAGAGGAGTATCAATTGAAAGACCGCTTATTCCTCTGTGTGCTTGCATGTCGGTGGCGGTGTCGCACCTAGTTAGTCGTTAAAACAGCTTTCAGTCGTTACTTAAAATTATTTGTAATGATGTGCCAATTGTTTTAGTTATTTGTAAAATAGCTTGAAAGAAAGAAAATAGTGTAAAAGTGTAAATAAAGTGCTAGTGTTTAATGTTTTGATATATTTTTTAAGATAATATATTGATTCATGATAAACCAATTGTTGGATCTCAATTAGTTAAAACAAGCATAGTCTGTTACTAAGATTTCATTTCCTTAGCGATAGCCAAGATTGTACGAATACGCGTCTTTTTCTTTACAAAAATCATCATCATCTTCGTGGTTGTTTATACGCTCTTTCATAATACTCAATGGTGTGATCTTGTTAGCTTTTCTTCCAATATTAGGTGGGATAATTTGTAAAGGTTCACACACTCCATGTCTCTAAAATGAGCTCAAATTTTCTCGTATTTCATTTTTTTGTTCTGACTTCTTTTAATGGATATCACTGTTCCAAGATGAGCAAGATTTAAAATTCTGTGGCTCTTTAATGAGCTAAATTGCAAAAAGTTTCTGCTTAGGTTTTTGTGGCTTTGTTACCGCTTGGTAAGTTTTGTTCCGATACTAATTTTTTATTCGGTTGTCTGGGCTTGTTTTTTTGACAACTATTATCATTCATTTTGATAGATCTAGTCGTATTGCAAGTGGTGCGAAAGTAGCTTCGCCTCAGTGGTAGAAGTGTTAATAGTTCTGGACAAAAATGTGATTTCCAAGGGTAAAAGTTTTCAAGGAGAAAATGTAAGGAATCAGCTTGTTCACCCGTTCATTCTACTGATTTGCATTCACGTGTTACCAGTAGAATTTTTACCTTTTTGAAGGACATATTAGTCAGTTGATGTCTAAATTTAAGATTTCTAAAATCTTTTGAACTACGTCTGTTTGAGGCCGCTTTCTATTGTTTTTCTGAATGATGTTGCTTTTTCCGACTGCATAAGTGTCTGCTATAATAGCATGAAAGAAAGGATCAATCAATGATATATGCTGGAAAATGATATTCCAACCATGAAAAATGTTTTTTTTTTGGTGCGCCTAATAGTTCTCTACGAACATTAACTTGGTTACAGTTTAACGTTTGTAGATGACATCGAGTACTCTTAATTGAATCTAATTATTGTATATAAATATGTCAACATTTTATCCGAAAACGAAGGTTTCCAGCAGAGTTTGTCGCGTCTGTTTTTGAATAAATATCCGCTGGATCTGTGGCACCAAACTGGATGTTGACATTTCCACGCCTGCACTTCACCAGAAACTGGGGGTCGTTGAGATCACGTCTGTCCTAGGAACACGACGTCTCAGGTGTTTCGGACACGTGCAACGTGCCTCGTCATGCATCAACTCCGTCACCAGCATAGAAATTCCTGGCCGCAGAGGTAGAGGGAGACCCAGAAAGACGTGGTCAGAGTGTGTGAGTAATGATGTTAGTGTCTGCAACCTGTCTGGCACCGATCCGCGGGACAGGGAAGGACGGAGAGCAGGAGTTAGACTGTGCCAGGTGTTGCCAACCCCAGTGACTGAGACTACCGCAGCACCGTAAATACCAAAACCGGTTATGATATGATGATGATGATCAGAAGTTTATCCGGATTTTTGAAGAGGAGTATCAATTGAAAGACCGCTGATTCCTCTGTGTGCTTGCATGTCGGTGGCGGTGTCGCACCTAGTTAGTCGTTAAAACAGCTTTCAGTCGTTACTTTAAATTATTTGTAATGATGTGCCAATTGTTTTAGTTATTTGTAAAATAGCTTGAAAGAAAGAAAATAGTGTAAAAGTGTAAAAAAAGTGCTAGTGTTTAATGTTTTGATATATTTTTTAAGATAATATATTGATTCATGATAAAGCAAGTGTTGGATCTCAATTAGTTAAAACAAGCATAGTCTGTTACTAAGATTTCATTTCCTTAGCGATAGCCAAGATTGTACGAATACGCGTCTTTTTCTTTACAAAAATCATCATCATCTTCGTGGTTGTTTATACGCTCTTTCATAATACTCAATGGTGTGATCTTGTTAGCTTTTCTTCCAACATTAGGTGGGATAATTTGTAAAGGTTCACACACTCCATGTCTCTAAAATGAGCTCAAATTTTCTCGTATTTCATTTTTTGTTCTGACTTCTTTTAATGGATATCAATGTTCCAAGATGAGCAAGATTTAAAATTCTGTGGCTCTTTAATGAGCTAAACTGCAAAAAGTTTCTGCTTAGGTTTTTGTGGATTTGTTACCGCTTGGTAAGTTTTGTTCCGATACTAATTTTTTATTCGGTTGTCTGGTCTTATTTTTTTGACAACTATTATCATTCATTTTGATAGATCTAGTCGTTTTGCAAGTGGTGCGAAAGTAGCTTCGCCTCAGTGGTAGAAGTGTTAATAGTTCTGGACAAAAATGTGATTTCCAAGGGTAAAAGTTTTCAAGGAGAAAATGTAATGAATCAGCTTGTTCACCCGTTCATTCTACTGATTTGCATTCACGTGTTACCAGTAGAATTTTCACCTTTTTGAAGGACATATTAGTCAGTTGATGTCTAAATTTAAGATTTCTAAAATCTTTTGAACTACGTCTGTTTGAGGCCGCTTTCTATTGTTTTTCTGAATGATGTTGCTTTTTCCGACTGCATGAGTGTCTGCTATAATAGCATGAAGGAAAGGATCAATCAATGATATATGCTGGAAAATGATATTCCAACCATGAAAAAGGTTTTTTTTTTTGGTAGTTTTTTTGGTGCGCCTAATAGTTCTCTACGAACATTAACTTGGTTTTAGTTTAACGTTTGTAGATGACATCGAGTACTCTAAATTGAATCTAATTATTGTATATAAATATGTCAACATTTTATCCGAAAACGAAGGTTTCCAGCAGAGTTTGTCGCGCCTGTTTTTGAATAAATATCCGCTGGATCTGTGGCACCAAACTGGATGTTGACTTTTCCACGCCTGCACTTCACCAGAAACTGGGGGTCGTTGAGATCACGTCTGTCCTAGGTACACGACGTCTCAGGTGTTTCGGACACGTGCAACGTGCCTCGTCATGCATCAACTCCGTCACCAGCATAGAAATTCCTGGCCGCAGAGGTAGAGGGAGACCCAGAAAGACGTGGTCAGAGTGTGTGAGTAATGATGTTAGTGTCTGCAACCTGTCTGGCACCGATCCGCGGGACAGGGAAGGAGGGAGAGCAGGAGTTAGACTGTGCCAGGTGTTGCCAACCCCAGTGACTGAGACTACCGCAGCACCGTAAATACCAAAACCAGTTATGATATGATGATGATGATCAGAAGTTTATCCGGATTTTTGAAGAGGAGTATCAATTGAAAGACCGCTTATTCCTCTGTGTGCTTGCATACAACCCTAGAGTCTTTTTATACGTGTCCCCTCTGTCTGCAGCCTTCAAAAAAGTGTGGGGGAAAATGTGACCCTTATTTTGATTTTTAAGTTTTCTCGAAAAATACCCCTCCCAAATCTGAGTTTTCTGGTTTCATCGAAAAGAAGGGTTTCTAAAAGCTCCATGCATGAGCTGCTACGCTCGAATTTTTTCTACACAAAGTCATGGCCCTCGGAATCGTCAAGTTTTTGATTTTTGATCGTTTCTTAAACTATGAATATTCTCGCTCGAAAACTACCCTGCCGTTTTTGAGTTTTTGCATTCGTTTTAACGAACGGGTTTTGGGAAGTTCATTTGCTTATGCGACTACTCCCCAAAATGTTTTGTGACACCAAAAACTACGCCCCATCGAAATTTTGACATTTCTCGAGAAGTTCACTCCCAAATCTGAGATATTGAAATCAAATTAAAAATACAGATTGAGTGAATCTCTTCGGCATTAGCGACTACGCCCTATTTTTTTTTTTATAAAACAAAAGGCTATGATTTTTGATTAGTTGACCGTTTTTTGTACTTTTCACGCTAACTGTCCTGCTAAATCTGATGTCACAGGTTTTAACGAAACAACAGGTTGTTGAAAGCCTAATTTTATAATTGGCTAGGCCTAGTTTGTTTAAGTAAAAAAGATATGACCTTCTAACAACTTAAAGCAGGTTGCTTTCGTATTTCCTTCTGCAAGAAAAAATTTACGTCTTTGCAAGTTTTTGTAATCTTTTTCACTTTATTTGAAAAATAACCTGCCAAATGCGAGGTTTAAGAGTTCGATCGACAAAAAAAAACATTTCATGGGAATCGTTCCGCAATAAGTGGCTCCTCCAATACGGGGTCAACCGAAAAAAACATGATGCAGGAAACTTCCCTGCAGAAGCAGCTATGCCCTAATCGTTGTACATGAACAGAGGTACAGATAATCTTCTGATCTATCTCATCCTCTGTCGATCAGCTCATTCTGCGGACGTTCAATTCGTCATTCGAGGAAGGATGTATCGTACATATCATTTCCCGGTGTTTATCTAGCCTCGATTTGAATAAGTTTATTTGAATGCTTGAAGTTACAGACTCTGGTTGTTAGTTCCTGTCGTTTATGGCTGCTATAGTGAAGAAGTTAATTCAGTTACAGTCTCGTGACATCGTGGTTATCAATTTGATTTGAACTTAAGAAAATGAAAACTTATCGTTCGTTTTTTGGGAAGCTTTTTTTTCGCAAAAACTAGCCCGCTAATTCTGAGGTTAATGGTTCAATTGAAAGAACTTAGCGCAACGATCTTCCCTGCATAAAAGTTTCATCCTTTTTTTCAAAAAAATTCTGAGGTTAATGGTTCATTGAAAGAACATAGTGCAGAAATCTTTCCTGCATAAGAGTTCCATGCTGTTTTTTTTTGAGATCGGCCGGCCCAATTTCTGTTGTTTTGATTGCGATCCGAAACCGCGTGTTTTTTTAAATCAGACTATATGAATGGTATTGTTCAAACTAAACTTTTTCAGGTTCGCGTTTTTCGTTCCAATTTTAGCGGCTTAATTTCCAATTCAATTTTCTTCTTACCAACCGTGTAATCTAAGATAGTATGATACTCTGAGCTGAAGATCTTACCTTGGTTTTTCAGAGAAAGAATGGAATGTTCGTTTTTTATATGCAAGTTTGTCTTTAACTAACAGTTTTTGAAGGAATTTTTCTTGAAGCAGTTGAAATATGTTGCTATCTGTGGTTTCGAACAAATTTTCATCCAGTTGAAGTGGAATTAGAATATTAGCCGGAAATTAGCAAGTATTTTCAAATTATAACAATTAGTTTTTCCAGCTTAACAATTTGCCAGGTTAACAATTTGTCCAGCTCATTCGCAATTCACTGAATCATTGAATAACTGGTTTCATAATTAATTCTACTTTTTTCTATGATGATGTTTAACCTTAGGTAACAAACATGCCTGGCACTATGAATTTCCAGTTTTCGAATCCAGGATGGACCTGTTTTTTTTTGCAACGGAAATTGATTTTTGTCGGCTTAATGGTCACACTTTCTCTGCTCATCCGATATAGAGTTAAATACCACGCTTAGCATACAAAGAGTTGGGGTTCGGGTCCGTGAAGAAAATGTACTTTGTGTCAACTGAAAATACCATTTGTTAAAGTTATCGAACTGATATGTCTGCTTCTTCCATCAGATTCATCTTGCGAGCATTTTTTCATAAGCTTTTCTATTATATTTGCGGGTAATCATAATAAAAATTAATGATTCGAAGTTTGTCTGAATTTATTGTAATTTTCTAATTTTGATCTTGGAAGTTGTGAAAAAACTTCATCACATTTATTTACGCTTGAGATTAGTAAGCGTCATCAGATCGGAATATAGGTTTTTTCCATGTTCATTATTAGTTTAACTGAATCAGTTGACAAATCGGGTCATTAAAAAAACAAAATCAAGGAGTGAATCCGCAATAACAGTGCACATGCCTGAAACTAAAATTGTGTCTTTGTTTGGTTGAACTGTTTGAAAGAGTTTTTAAAATTTATTAAGAGATATTTTATATATCTGGCATATTTTTCTGTATCGAAGGAGCTGCGAATCTCCGCTGTGTTAAATTTTTGTTATCTTCAAAGTTCGTCAGGTCAGTTTTGACTCCTAATGATACAGAAATGGTGTTTTGGTTCAAATTTAATGCGATTCGGCCATTGTTTTATCTCCAGTTGATTTTTTTTCAGATAATATATTCTGAGTCATGGCTGATTGGGAATTTAAAATTGGGAAGCTGATTTTTACCTTCATCCAGTGATGATGATTCTTAAATTGATTCCGATACTATAATGAGTGCTATGTCTGAGAGCGAACTTGAGGCTGAAAGTGTTGGTCCAACCAATTTCGAGTCTTCTCGGAATGATTTTGTTCCGGAAACTGAATCCGGACCATTAATTAATCAATGTGAATCTTGTTCAGAACAAACTGAAACGGATAATCTGTTCAAATGTTCAACTTGTATATCAACGGCGGATCTCTCAGGTACTCCACTGTACTATTGTGATACGTGTATTATTTTTCTTCATGTGAAGAAAGGTCATGAAATACTTACTTGACTATAATTCACTCAAGCCGGAAATTTGTTCTGAGCACAAGATGATATGTGCATTGTTTTGCACAAGCTGTACAGAAATTCATTGTACAAAGTGTGTTTCGAAACATACGAATCACAACATCATGTCGCTGAAGGAGAAGGCTTCCGAAGTTCGGTCAAAAATTTTCGAAAAGTTGTCGGAGTTGGAAAACAGCGAAAATTGCATCAGAGAAACAAAAGAACATCTTATTGAGAATCGGGATTCACACATAATTGGATACGAAAGTTTAGTGCAAAAGATTTCATCAGAATTGGACAAAGTTAAACAAGCTGTACTAAATCGAATCAAAATTGAGCATGACAAAGTCATGGGTGCTGGGAAAGAATCTGATGATAATTTGGAACTGCTTTTCAAAAGTGAAAAAGATCTGCGTGGCTTACTCTCCCAATCAAATGGTCTTATGGTCACTAAGTTCCCGGAAATTAATTTACAAATTAGGACTGTTCATGAAGTTCAGCAAAGTTTAGTTAGCCTTGAGGTCAAAGACATTGAGCACAAATTTGAGGCATATGGATTCGAAGCAACCGCGCAAGACTTCTTGAAACAATGCATTGAAAGAATTCAGATGCCTTTACTGAAAAATATCAGTGAGCCTGAAGTTTTGAGCGAGGATTCAGATAATCAACTTTTGGATCAGAACGTGACAAGATTGAACTTATCGGACGATCATTTCGTCTATCTCCGTGATCATGAAAGTATATACAGCATCTGTGCAGTGGAAAAAGAAGTGTTTGTCTATGAACATCAGTTTGTCGAAAATGAAAATAATGATACAGTTAACGCAAACGGAAGCGCCAATGCCTCTCCGCTGCAGTATCCAATCCCAGCCGTATTCGGAGCTGCAAGAGCAGCTCCGCTGCCCTCTCAAAACCAAAACGCATTCGGAGGTGCCGGAATTTTTACGTCGGTAAATCCACCACTCCAAGCTCAAACATCTACAACGAGAACATCGTTGCGCAACTCGTGCCACGTTTCAATGAAAAGACTTGCATTGGGAAAGTATACGTGCCCAGAGAAAATAAAGCAACTCATTGTTTATCCTCATTTGTCCTCAAGTACAATTTATATTTTGACTGATCTATTCAATTTAGTTTTTGAAATTGAAACCAAGAACTTTAGATACTTCAATCTAGTCGATAATTCAGATCGCGACAAATTGTTGGTAATAAGTGATAAATCTCAAAATGGATACAAATGGAGTTTGGCGACGAAGACTATAAATTGTACCGCTGCAGAAGTTGGTGGCTCATTTCCATGCGAATCAAAACCTACTGTCAAAATGTCATACTACGATACAAGTTTGCAACTGCTTTGTGCGGTTTTGACTACAGAGAATGACGTAGTCTTGCTCTTTAACAAAAACGTTTCATCATTTTCTTTGAACGAGCCAAGACGGCGACCCCCGACAACTACTCCCCAGAGAACTATGGTTTCAAAAACTGTCAGAGGGAGCGTTCACAAAGTGAAACAGATTGACGCTGTGTCTATAGTCAGTGGTAAAATTCTCATTTGGTCTCTGCTCACCAAAAACATCACTATCATTAGTAATACTGCGTTTCCTACTGTGGAAAGCGTTGTGCCGTTTAAATACGAATTCAGATATTTTTCGATACCTTACTTAGGGACAAATCTTCTGTTCCTCGTGAAAGCCAAAATGGAAAGACTTCAAAACGAAGATAAAGAAGTTTTTATGGTCAGAAAACTGTAATATTATTGTATATATCCAACTTGAACATAAGCATTTCGTAATTTGCATAATTACCAGCATCATGATCGGAAAAATAGCTTCAGATAGACTATTGTTGCGATAATTTTGTAATTACGTACAGCTTGTACATAATTGCAAATTTTTTAAGCGTTATTTAGCGTTATTTTCTTATTGCACTTCATAGAGCTGCTTTTTGTCGTGTTCTCGCTTGTGTTTGCGAAGCGAAGCTTTGCCTCTTTGTAAAAATTGTTGTCTTTATTGGAAAACTTCAGGATGGTCTTATGATCACCAGATACCCGGAAGTTAAGAATCAAGTTAGGACTTAAAGAAGTTCGGCGGGATTTAGCTGGTCGTAAAAACGAAGGCATTAAGCATAATTTAAAGGCAGATGGATTTTAAGCAACCACGCCAGACTTCTTGAAGAAATTTTTCGAAAGAATTGAGATGCCGTTGCTGAAAAACATCAATGAGCCTGAAAGTTTGAGTGAGGTGTCAGATAACCGGAATTCGAATGATACTGAGAAGAGTTGATGGGACGATCATTATGTATATCTCAGAGGTTGTGAAAGTATATACAGCGTCAGTGCAGTGGGACATGAGGTATTTGTCTATAAACTTCAGTTTTTCGATGATGGAAATGATGTTATTACTTCACGCCGAGACGTCTACAGAAATATGAGTGCATCTCTGCACTTCCTCTGACCGACGACGCCAGACGCACTACGAGAGACGCAGGTTTCATTTAAAAGACCTGCATTGGGAATGTATACGTGCCCAGAGAAAATAAAGCAACTCCTTATATATCCTCATTTTTCAAATGCAATTTATTTTTCGACTGATCAATTCGATTTGGTTTTTGACGTGAGCCCCAATTGCTTTAAGTACTCGGACATGATACTTGATCGCGACAAACTCTTAGTGATTAGTGACTCTTCTCGTAATCAATATGCGTGGAATTGGGAGACGAAAGCTATAAATTGTACTGATGCAAAAATTGGTGGCTCATTTTAGTGCGGATCAAAAGCTTGTGTCAAATTGTCATACTATGACTCCGACAAGCTCGTTCTTGTGGCAGCAGATAATGATGCGATCTTGCTTACTAGCAACTATGAAATTGTTCGTTATAAGAATAGTATTGAGTCTCAGACTCCCCAGGAAGCTATCATTTCAGAAACTGTCGACACAGAGAGTGTTCATAAAGATTGACGCTGTGTCAATAGTCAGTGGTAGAATTCTCATATGGTCTCTACTCACCAAACATATCCATTAGTTAAACGTCGTTTGTGCGAGTTTTTGTGCCGTTCGAATGCGAGTCCAGCTATTTTTCTTTGCCACACTAGACAAATTCTTTTCATTAGGACCATTATCACTGCCTCGTCAAAACTTAAATTGAATCCTCTAATCAGACGAAGTTCAAAGATAAAGAAGTTACTGTGTTCTGAAAACCTAAATACTTTTGTTTCTATAGAAAGCTTGCACATTGAAGCAAATTTTTTATATAGCGTTTTATAAAGATTTTGTTCTGGCTAGTCTATCCTTGTAATAATGAAGTTTTTTTTTCTATTTGTAGTCTAGTAGTTAGCGTGAAATGAGGCTATTATTTTTGTAATTAGCTCACGAGCTGAGCTGCGTTCAGCTCCTGGTTTGAAAGAAAGAAAGAAAGGAAAATTCAATTTCTTTTTTTGTTTTGATCATTTGAAAGATGGGGAGGAGCTTTGTATTCGGGTGTTTTTTCTTTCGTTTACTTTTGAGCGCTTAAAGCAACCGTGTAGGCTTATTTACGGTTATTTACAGCCTTTTTGAGTTTACAACAGCTTGTTTATGCTTAATTTCAGTTCCTGTTTCATAAAAACAGGTATTATGAAAAAGTTGATGGGATCGCGTTTTTTTATTTCTTTTTGAGACGCTTTGCAGTTTTTTTCCTTTTTCTGTAACCGATTTAAAAAATGGTAAGAATGAAAAAAAAACCTGCTCCGCTGGGTGCTTGCATAATCCCCTAGTCTCTTTCGTACTACCCATTCTACTGTGAGGAGAATATTTGACACAAACAATTAAAGAAGATTTTGGATTTTGTTTTCATTTTCTCATAAACTACCCTCATAAATCTGAAGTTTAAGTTAAATGGATAGAGCGGGTTGTGGGATGCTCCCCTGCCTAAGCGGCTACGCCCAATTTTTTATACACAAAAAGTTATGGACCTCGGAATATCGATTTTTTGGTTTTTTTTAACCGTTTTTTGATAGTTTTTGACCTTGCTCAAAAGTCATCCTCCCATATATGAGATTTTGCAATCGATAGGAAACGTTGGAGTGAAGTCCAAATTTTTTAATTACCTATTTCATCCCACTTCAGTAAAACAAATTCAAAAATTGTCAAACAGGTACATTCAGCTGTAGCTGGGCCCCTAGTTTTCGAGTTGTTTTTGTTCAGCCAAATAGATCCCTTCAACATCCGAGTCGGCTAGTTTTCCTCTTATCGCAACGTGTCAACTGTCTTTGATATTTACCCCCGCGACGCTTTTAGCAGCGGGTTCGAGACAGTTATCCATTTTTTTTTTCAAAAGTTATTTCAATGCACAATTTGTGTGCTAACTTTATTAAATCTTTATTTTTTGCTGATATAGCCCTGTGTGCAAATTTAAAAATCTTTTTAATCTTGATTACTTTTCGAAAAGTTGTGGAATTCAGTAAACTTGTTTGTTTTTTATGCGCGCGCAAGAGCGACTTCTTTAAGTGCGATCTTTCAATCAATCTAGAGCGATCATTTAGTCATTCCAACTTGAATTTAGGCAATCAATGGTTCAATATTCTCGAATGTTTTTGAAGTATTTTTTTTGAGATTTGATCTTTTTGTCATTTTTGCTTCTCTTTACTGATTGCATATAGGAATGCATTAATTTTCTGTATACTTTCAATTATTTCCTTTGAGAATATCAAGCGAGAATTGACCCGGGTTTTGTGTAATGAAATCTAAGCTGTGTGGATAGCTACATTTGGAAGACCGATGAATTGTAGATTCTTAGGACTAGTTTTAGAGGCGTCTCCTGCTCTCTCCGTTATAGAATGTAAAAATGGAGGGAACATTTTAATGCTTAATTCTTCAAATTGGAATTTAAGTTTAGAATGTCCTACAGTATAGATGATTAACTGTTGATCCACGGAGGGAACGTTTTGATGCTTGTTTCTTCAAATTGGAATTTAAGTTTAGAATGTCCTACAGTATAGATGATTAACTGTTGATCCACGGAGGGAACATTTTGATGCTTGTTTCCTCAAATTGGAATTTAAGTTTAGAATGTCCTACAGTATAGATGATTAACTGTTGAAAAATGTGTTTTGTGTTGTTTTAAACAGTCTTTTTGCAAGCAAGTGGTACGAAGCTGCGCTGCCTTCTCTTCAAAGTTCGTCATGTCAGTTCTGACATCTAATGATACAAAAATGGTATTTTGATTCAAATGTAGTGTGATTCGGCCATTGTTTTATCTCAAGCTGAAATATTTTTCCAGATAATATGTTTTGTCATGGATGTTTTGGAAGCTTAAAATTATTTTTTGATACCATCTTTACCTTCACCCAGTGATGATGATGATTCTGAAATTGATTCCGATCCAATAGTGAGTGCTATGGCTGAGAGCGAACTTGAAGCGGAAAGTGTTGGTCCAACCAATTTCAAGTATCCTCGGAATGATTTTGTTCCGGAAACTGAATCCGGACCATTAATTAATCAATGTGAATCTTGTTCAGAAGAAACTGAAACGGATAATCTGTTCAAATGTTCAACTTGTATATCAACGGCGGATCTCTCGGGTACTCCACTGTACTATTGTGATACGTGTATTATTTTTCTTCATGTGAAGAAAGGTCATGAAATACTTGACTATAATTCACTCAAGCCTGAAATATGTTCTAAGCACAAGATGATGTGTTCATTGTTTTGCACAAGCTGTACAGAAATTCATTGTACAAAATGTGTTCCGAAACATACGAATCACAGTATCATGTCGCTGAAGGAGAAGTCTTCCGAAGTTCGTTCCAAAATTTTCGAAAAGTTGTCGGAGTTGCAAAACAGCGAAAGTTGCGTCAGAGAAACAAAAGAACGTCTTTTTGAGAATCGGGATTCATACACAGTTGGATATGAAATTTTAGTGCAGAAGATTTCATCAGAATTGGACAAAGTTAAACAAACTGTACTAAATCGAGTCAAAGTTGAGTATGACAAAGTCATGAGAGCTGGGAAAGTATCTGATGATAATTTGGAACTGCTTTTCAAAAGTGAAAAAGAGCTGCGTGGCTTACTCTCCCAATCAAATGGTCTTATGGTCACTAAGTTCCCGGAAATTAGTTTACAAGTTAGGGCTGTTCATGAAACTCAGCAAAACTTAGTTAGCTTTGAAGTCGAAGACATTGAGCACAAGTTTGAGGCAAATGGATTCGAAGCAACCGCGCAAGACTTCTTGAAACAATGCTTTGAAAGAATTCAGATGCCTCTACTGAAAAATATCAGTGAGCCTGAAATTTTGAGCGAGGTTTCAGATAATCAATTTTTGGATCAGAATGTGACAAGATTGAACTTATCGGACGATCATTTCGTCTATCTCAGTGGTCATGAAAGTATATACAGCATCTGTGCAGTGAAAAAAGAAGTGTTTGTATATGAACATGAGTTTGTCGAAAGTGGAAATTTTGGTGTGATCCAAGCCAAGCCTCCAAGCCAATGCCAATTCGGAGCTGCATACGGAAGTGCCAGTTCCTCTATGTGGTTCAATCCACCACGCCAAGCTCAAAGATCTACAACGAGAGCATCGTTGAGCAACTCGGGCTACGTTTTAATGCAAAGACGTGCAGTGGGAAAGTACACGTGCACAGAGAAAATAAAACAACTCATTGTTTATCCTCATTTGTCCTCAGATACAATTTATATTTTGACGGATCAGTTCGATTTGGTTTTTGAAGTCAAATCCAAGTCCTTTAGTTATTTCAATCTAGATGACAATTCATATCGGGACAGTTTGTTAGTGATAAGTGGCGATTCTAAGTATGAATATAAATGGAATTGGGAGACGAGAACTATAACTTCTGCATATGCAGCAGCTGATGGCTCATTTCAGTGCGGATCAAAACCTGTTGTCAAAATGTCATACTATGATCACAGCTTGACACAGAGCACTTTTGTGATTTTGACAGCAGATAACGATGTGGTCTTGCTTGTCAACAAAGTGAAGTTAGGTAAGCCGATTGACACGAATAGTCAGCGTCAAACCCCAAACAACACTCTTCTCAGCGTCAAACCCCAAACAAAATCCTCCTTTTCTTGGAAATGTAGTATGCATTCACAAAGGGTCAGAGAGAGTGTTCACAAAGTGAAACAGATTGACGCTGTGTCTATAGTCGATGGTTATATTCTCATTTGGTCTCTGCTCACCAGAAATATCACCATCCTTAATTCCAGTAATTTTACTGTGGCTTGCGTTGCGCCGATCCAAGCTGAGCTCAATTATTTTTCAATACCATTCCTTGGACCTGATATTGAATTCCTCGTGAAAGCTAAATTTGAAACCTCTAAAAACAAGTTCGAATATAAAGAAGTTTTTATGGTCAGAAAAGTGAAAAATGAAACTTTGTAAATATAAACAGCTTGTGCATAACTGAAAATATGTTATATAGAGTTACACATTGTTGAGCATTTCAAATAATTTCATTGTCATGAGAAAGGTGTTCTTGTGAGTCTATCCTTGTAATAAATAATAAAAATTTAATCTATTTGTTAACTACTAGTTACTATACTAAACTACTACACGTAGTGAAACGAGGTTATTATTTGTAATTAGCTCACGAGCTGAGCTCCATTCATTTGCTGATTTGAAAGAAAGATTGAAATTATGTTTTCCCTGCTCTGATCTAAACATGCTTAGTGCTAAATAAAGAACCCTAATTCTGTTTTTTTTTTTTTCAGATGTAAATATGGTGGAAAACACTGCCTCTTTCAAACTACTCCAGGATGGGTATGAAGGAGTGGCTCTGACAAAAATGTTCCCCGCTAAGGGATTCTACCCCTCTACATCCAGTGGGGGTGGGGCATGGTATGCGGCTAAACTACTAGACGAGCAGCAGAGGGTGGGAAAGGAGAGTAGAGAGACGGTAAATTACTTGTCATTTTTTGACAATTCATATGATGGTTTTCAAGACTCAGTTGCAATTTTGGTGTTTGTTTGGGTTGCATGTTTTTTAGTTGTATTTTTTGTATCAATTTCATAATATTTTCTCTATGGATATGGGCAGTGTTCACAAGTTTTGGAACGTTATCAAAACGAGCTTTCAGATGCTACAAAACTTATGACCAGGCTTACAGGTGTCGAAAGTGTCGTCCGCCTCATCAAGGTGGGACCTGCTACAATGAATTGGATGACACCAATTTCCCCGACGGAATAAAGGCCCTAGTTAGAAAGGGAGATGTAGGTCTAGAGGCTAATAAAAAAACGAAAGGTCTTAAGCTGTTGTTTGTTAAAACTTATTATTACTCTATGAGTAATACCCGGAATACCACTCCGTGTAGATGTCGAATCCGTCTAATGAATTTAGTCATATATATATTGTCCTACTAGTAAATGTAAATAGCCGTACTATGCTTCTTATGTGCTAAACCATATATATTTGGTTTAGCACAAAAATATATGGTTTCGAAAATAATAAATATAAAATATATAATCCGGACGGATCACAGCTGTGGTAAATTGGGCCTGATATGAAGTTCTATCTACTGTTCAATTGTTTGCTCTTTTTAACGTGTCGTGGATTTGGGTCTTGGATTAATTTAAATCGTTTTTTTTTAATTCAGCCAAATTGAGTTTCCAAGCTGTTCAGTATATTTGTAAGAAAAAAAACGTTCCGGAAACATGAGTTTTGGCTGCTTTTTTGTGAAATTTTAGCCTAAAAAATGCAGTTTTGGGCTAGACTTTTTCTTAAGTTGTTTTTTATTGTTTGCAAATAGTAAAATTGGTGTCACAAAGAGTTTAGGGTATAGGGTCAGTCTGAGTCCTAAAGGGTGTCCGAAGGGGGTACAAATGGTTCTTCAAGTAAGTGGCGAGGGAGTCGAACTCCTGTTATGGAATTTCACCACTCCTAAAATTCGCTACTTCTCTGTCGGAATATATGAGTTTCTATGATTTTTCTGCTTTGAATAGTTTAGCCACTTAATTGGTCAAAAATTGATGATTTTTAGGTTAATTGGTGTTTTTGATATGATTTTTTTTGCTTATATGTGCAAAAAAATAACGACTTAGAAAAAAAAGAAACTTAACGACGTTGAAATGAGCATTTTAAGAGCATAATTAACTTGGTTCAGACTCGTTGAGCTAAAAGAATATGGCCAACAATTTGGCATTGCCAATAATTTTATTGTGTTCACTTCTATAGGCTCTTCAAGTGCGCAGTTATTCTCGTCTGAAGAAGGAGAGGGTAAGAATGGCCAAACTGAAGAGACTGTACGAGCAGGGACAGATGGATGAGAATGAGATGCCGATTGAAGAGACTCAGAGTCAAGTTGACGAGAGGGAGACACACTTGGACGGGTTCTATTTGGTGAGTTATGACACCCTGACACCCCCCCCCCCCCCCGCACACACACACAAACACACGAACATGCACAAAGACACTTTTTATGATACATATTACTTTAAAGGAACGGTTCCTTTCACGCTCAACGGTTAAAGATATGCAAATTTTGTATTTGGTAACAAAAAGTTTTGGCAATAGAGTAGTGGGGTTGATAAAAATGCTTGTGCCATGACATATCCATGACCATTCCATGGCATAGCTTTTCGAGCTAAGCATGGACCTCCGAATAGTTGACATGGGTGTTTTGATGAAGATGGAATTGTCTTTTTTTTCAGTTGCGCACCCATGGAGTGAGTGACCCTGGAGATTTGAGTGCCATCGACATCTCCGCAAGACCACTCGAAACTGTTAGTCCTCAAAGTTTTTATGGCTACTGGTTGTATTTTAGTGTTCATTCTTATGAACAAATATAGGGACGGCTTAAATTGGAATTTTACGATCAAAATGGCGATAAAGGCGTCCATAATGAAACCTGTTTTCAAAGCCTGAAGGTTCTCGCCTTAAATTGACTACATTCCTCCCGGAGAAAAGTAAATATACTTGTGTAACTATCGGAATCTTTTTGAATATTTTTGCGTTTCTTTGGAGTCTTGTAAACAAATGTTTGTAATTATAGCGAGTAGTTCATTTTTTTGTTATGTTTTAGGCCAATGATGAGGATATGGAGTTATTTGAGAATGTTATTTACATCAATGCAGCTGAGACTCTGCTACCATTTGGTAAAAAAATATCTCATTAAAGGTTTTAACTTAATAGTAAAGTTTAGTACAAAAAAATCAGTTATAAGCATCACCGACGAAACTTTTAAACATCACCGACAAAACTTTTAAGCATCACCGACGAAACTTTTAAGCATCACTAGAGGGCTTGAGAATTAGTTTTAGTGCGTAAATGGGATACTTAACAATATCTTACAATATTAAGTATCACGTTTACGTACTAAAACTAATTCTGAAGCCGTCTATATTTCTTTGAGATCTCGATAAGAATCTTGCGGTGTTAAGTATCATCGAATCTCTTCCCAAATACCTGATCGATTAGTTAAGCTTACGCTAATTTTTCATCTAGTCAGTTTTTCGACTCGAGTATGTGTTGTCTCCAAGCATGTAATATCAATTAACCCTTAAGTTAATTTCTTTTTCCCAGAAACCTTCAACCACTTCCCCTCCCTCCGAGAACTAGAGACCCCCCTGTGCGCCATCAGATCCATCCGAGTCAACATGAACGACTTCGACTGTCTCGAACTCCTAGACCTCTCCTACAACAACCTCTCGCCTGAAGATGTGGCTTCCCTCTCTATTCTGCCCAAATTGAAGGCACTGTACTTGACAGGGAATGAGTTGACCTATCTGCCGGAGTCACTTTGTTCCAATGTCAAGTTCAAGTCGTTAGTATATATAGTTTGCTGGATTAACTTGATTTCGAAATAGGAAAACAACACTCCTGTTGTTTTATCTAGAAAATAATAGCTCAAATTCATATTTAAACCAGTACGTGCACATGTAAAAACAAATTTTTAAGCGAGCTACAGTTTTCAATCGTCATAATATGTTCTTCTTTTTTGTATAAACGCCGCAGAAAACCCATAAATACCGAAGGTTACGATTTTTCAACTGGCAAAAACGATGTTGAGAAAATTTTGTATTCTGTTTCAGAGATGAAAATTCGGCTGCAAGCGCAGTCGAAGTTGAAGCTTTCCAAAACTTGGAAGTTCTTCACCTAGACGACAACCGATTCCAAGACGCTAACACGATTGCGATCCTAGCTGGGCTAAGACATCTGAAATACCTTTCTCTGGATAACAACTCAATCAGCGCTGTTCCTCATATAAAGATCAAGAAAGGAAAGCCAATTGAAAGAGTTCACGTGAATGCGGTCGAATTCAACGTGAATGATAACGATGACGAATTAGACGATGACACAATCAGCGGCAAAAGTCAGAATCTTCTAGAAGGAATCGATGACATAACTGCGGCCAATGAAGGTTCATTGAGTGATGCGAAATTGACCAATAGTCTCACAGGAGTTGATTTGACTGCTAATTCTAGCGGTCAAAATGGAAACAAAGTCGAAGGGTCTATAGGCCGAACGATTCCAGAGGAAAGTGAATCAAACGAAGAGGGAACAGTGGTTCCGGTGAACAGTTTGATCAACTCCACAGGGGCAGAAAAGAGTGAAGGTGAAAGTCAAGAGCAGATTCTAACGGCGTTTGAAGAGTTGCGTATTTTCAGCATCGCAAACAACCAGGTAGGTGTAGTACTATAGAACTTGATTGTTTGAAAAATGAAACATATTACTTGAATTTTTGAAGTTTTTCTGTTTGACTGGACTTAACAGGAGATCATTTAATAAATTTCTTTGATAGCGAAACATCCCTCCTACTATTTTTGCCGTACACTTCAAAAAAAACTATTTTGTCAGCCGCATTTTAAACTAATTATTTGCGGGTGTTTGCTATTTAGACGGCGGTTTCCTGTATTGAAGATACAATAGCAATCCACTCAAAAGAAGAATTATTCCACTCAACATTTCAGAAAAAAAAAACAGTTTCAGAAGCACTAAGTTTTTGTTGAAGTCAAAATTTAGCAAAAAATGAAATTTTTCACTGGATAACTCGTAAGTGGTAATTAATTACGGAAAGTGTGGTGTGGATACGCTAAGGGTTTAATGGAAACCCACTTGGAGCTTACCCTGGTAAAAAATAAATTTAATCAACATGCTATCATCAGCTTTGAAACTTATTTAAGATTGAGGCTGATTTCTTATGTCTTAAATTGGTGTTCACAGAAGTCAAAAATTATTAGTAATCTATTTCCAACAAATCATGAAACTGTTTAACGATTTTTGCGCCTGTATTTGAGATTTAATATGAGACGATTCATGTCATGAATATAATGGAAAAAAAACTAAATAAAAAAAAAGAAATTTTGAATTAACGCCCCCCGTTTTAGACAATTTTTCGAGTTCCTGAAAATGACTATGCTCTTTGATGCAAAGTGAAACGACCCAAGGCTTTATACTGCTTTATCTTTCCCTTTTTTGTTTCAAGATTTTTCTCCTTTATTGCAATTTTTTAATAATTTTTTTGACTAAAATAAAACTATTTTTTGAATAAAACGATCTTTTGCTTTGAATCATAGTCATTAATTTTTCTATCGCAAATAGCGAGATGCTCAGATTCGTCTCTGTGTTTGAACAATCGTAATGTCCGTTTTTCTGTGCAGAGTGCATCGTCCTTTTTTTTCTGCGCAGATTGCGAGTGAGGACGGAGTGTTGCCTGTGGTGGGGTGGCCCATGTTGCAGCAGGTGAACATAGCGGGCAATCCACTGGTGGCCAAACACAATGGGGAGCCCCCTCTGCTGAACAGATACCTCACCAACAGACTAGGAATCACACTCAAACGGTAAACAAAACTTAGTTGATTAGATACATCATAAGATTTAATCCATTTGGGCTAGCTAAAACTGTTAGCACATGTACTATCCATATCAGAGGTAGGATCAATTAAGTGGTGTCAAATATGAAGAATATTCGAATTTCCAAATAGATATATCGATAAAGCAATCTGATTTGCACTCAAACGGTGAATTGAACTGAGTCGATTAGAAATGGATTAGAAAAGGCAATTTCCTGTGCAAACTTGGACAATAGCCACTCACAACTATGGCCAAGTTTGCGATGTTAAAATAGGAAACGGTTCGAATCTTTGAATATATACATCAGTAAAAGACCCTGGTCTCCACTGAAATGGCAGAGCATTCTGGATAATTGGATTCGATGCTTTAAAGTTAACTCAGGTTTGTCGTGCCAATTTGAACAAACAAATTGAAAATTTTGCCTCTTATTTGCTGAATTTAATTCCAATTTCGAGAAATAGTTGCGCAAAACATGCTCGAGCAAAACATGCGAGAATGGTTTTCAAATTGACCTTGTTTAGAAAAATGGATTGCGTATCCGAGTTCCGTGTTCTATTGAATATGATAATGTTCTTCTACCATTTAGTTTGATTGTGTTTAGATTTGACTTGCCACAGAAATCGAAAGTGCCTCACGATCCAATCATTGACAACCCGACATCGAAACCGCCTACTCACAGAAGGGTCTGTATTTGTCTTTTTCTTTGTAGTCTACTAATAATTGTTCTATATTTCTCGCTAGAATTAATAATGAAAAATAAATTGCTTCCCAACGATATCTACTTACGGAGTTTTTTAATTATCCTTGCGATAAGCAAGGGTTTTGTAATCGGGTACTAGACTTTTTCCCGTAAATAACTTTAGGCACAGGACTCTCTTTTCATCTGGACTAGTTTCCTAGAAGCCTCGGTTAGCAACAGATTTACCGCTACAAATTAATTTTTTCTGCATGTTACCATTTCAAACATCTATCAGATACGAATTTATCGCTTTATGTTGGTTTTAATTTAACCAACTCGTTTTGTTTAAATTTCATTTTTTGTTTTCTTTTTTTTTCGGCTTGTTAGGTTTCGGCGCTTTTTATATCGGCTTAGTGGCCTCATATCACATTGTATCGTTCGACGAGCGGATTTTGTGATTGTATGTGTTTTGAGGGTGAGGGGGACTTGATAACTTTTTACTCGGGGGTCTTGAATTTTGTTCGGCTTTTTTTATTTTCTTTTCGTTTTGACTTAATTGGTTCACTTGGCACATTTTGTTTCAAAACTATGATAATTCATTTCGATAGATCTAGTTTTTTCGATATTTTCAAATTTCCGATTTTTTTTCGACGTAGCCGTTTCCTTCTTTTGTATCGCAAGTGGTGCGATGCTCAGCTTCGCATCTGTGTGTAAATTTACAAACACAAATCTGAACCGTATTAGAGAAAGCAGTTGGGCCAGTACGATTCGTTTCCAACACGACCCGAATAGTACTTATGAATGATTTATGTTCAAACAAGGTAATCTGACATTGAAAATTGTCTAGTGCACTTCGCTCCTAAAGCTGATTGAATTTGAGTTTGGCCAAATAATAATTTCATTGAGTACAATAAACTGCTATGATTGCTATATTTATGAAGAAAACTGAAAGATTCAAAGTTTTGCGTGCTGTGCCGTTGAATGTGATGTTTTTACTAATAAACAAATTTATTTCAGATTCCAGAAGTTGTGCCTCCCAAAAAACGACAACCCATTGACTTCATGGCCATCGAGTATCCAGGGGTGTTTGATCCCCTTCCCAGCAAGGAAAACACTCTGGAAATGATTGAAACAAGGAGGAGGAATCTACACCAGCAGTTTATTCCAGAAGTCAACCATGAGGTGAGAGAACGAAGTTAAAGAGCTATAACAGATTGAACTTTTAACTTGACAGATTGAACTTCAGATTGACAGATTTAATTAGTTTTTTGTTCGGCTTTTTTTGCTCGCCTGGATGACGTTGAATTTGCGTTGTTTCTTTATATTTAGCTCTTGCTTGCATCTTTTCAAAAGGCAAACGTCCAATTACCCAAGCGATCGATAAGCAATGGTATTGCAATCGGTTACTAGACTTTTTCCGTAAAGAATTTTGTTCCCGTTCACGGGATGATCTCAAATTTAAAGATCTCCCTTTTCAGCACGTTTAACACCGCGAGTTAGTGTTTCAAGTTTATGGGTTACTGGATCTACTGGTAAAAGTTTTACAGATGTAAAGTTGGTTTTTCGTAGGCATAATTGATTTCGGCACAATTTTTGGAAGTGTTTTTTTTAAAGCCGTGTTTTTTTTTGGAAAATTCTATTCAATTAATTGTTTAATTCAAATCAAAGAACATAACACGCTCAAAGGTTTTACATACACGTTTTTATCAAGCTTTTTTATACACGCTAAAACTTTCAGGTTTGAAAAGAAAAACTATGGAAACAATTTTTTGTTTGATTTTATTTTCATTTTTTTTTGAATGCATGGTTTTTTGTTCTGATCGTATTCAGTTAGTTGAAAAATAAATTGCTTCCCAACGATATCTACTTACGGAGTTTTTTAATTATCCTTGCGATAAGCAAGGGTTTTGTAATCGGGTACTAGACTTTTTCCCGTAAATAACTTTAGTCACAGGACTCTTTTTTCATCTGGACTAGTTTCCTAGACGCCTCGGTTAGCAACAGATTTACCGCTACAAATTATTTTTTTCTGCATGTTACCATTTCAAACATCTATCAGATACGAATTTATCGCTTTATGTTGGTTTTAATTTAACCAACTCTTTTTGTTTAAATTTCATTTTTTTGTTTTCTTTTTTTTTTCGGCTTGTTAGCTTTCGGCGCTTTTTATATCGGCTTAGTGGCCTCATATCACATTGTATCGTTCGACGAGCGGATTTTGTGATTGTATGTGTTTTGAGGGTGAGGGGGACTTGATAACTTTTTACTCGGGGGTCCTGAATTTTGTTCGGCTTTTTTTATTTTCTTTTCGTTTTGACTTAATTGGTTCACTTGGCACATTTTGTTTCAAAACTATGATAATTCATTTCGATAGATCTAGTTTTTTCGATATTTTCAAATTTCCGATTTTTTTTCGACGTAGCCGTTTCCTTCTTTTGTATCGCAAGTGGTGCGATGCTCAGCTTCGCATCTGTGTGTAAATTTACAAACACAAATCTGAACCGTATTAGAGAAAGCAGTTGGGCCAGTACGATTCGTTTCCAACACGACCCGAATAGTACTTATGAATGATTTATGTTCAAACAAGGTAATCTGACATTGAAAATTGTCTAGTACACTTCGCTCCTAAAGCTGATTGAATTTGAGTTTGGCCAAATAATAATTTCATTGAGTACAATAAACTGCTATGATTGCTATGTTTATGAAGAACATTGTTTCAAGTTTATGGGTTATTGGATCTACTGGTAAAAGTTTTACAGATGTAAAGTTGGTTTTTCGTAGGCATAATTGATTTTGGCACAATTTTTGGAAGTGTTTTTTTAAAGCCGTTTTTTTTTGGAAAATTCTATTCAATTATTTCTTTAATTCAAATCAAAGAACATAACACGCTCAAAGGTTTTACATACACGTTTTTATCAAGCTTTTTTATACACGCTAAAACTTTCAGGTTTGAAAAGAAAAATTATGGAAACAATTTTTTGTTTGATTTTATTTTCATTTTTTTTTGAATGCATGGTTTTTTGTTCTGATCGTATTCAGTTAGTTGAAAAATAAATTGCTTCCCAACGATATCTACTTACGGAGTTTTTTAATTATCCTTGCGATAAGCAAGGGTTTTGTAATCGGGTACTAGACTTTTTCCCGTAAATAACTTTAGTCACAGGACTCTTTTTTCATCTGGACTAGTTTCCTAGACGCCTCGGTTAGCAACAGATTTACCGCTACAAATTATTTTTTTCTGCATGTTACCATTTCAAACATCTATCAGATACGAATTTATCGCTTTATGTTGGTTTTAATTTAACCAACTCTTTTTGTTTAAATTTCATTTTTTTGTTTTCTTTTTTTTTCGGCTTGTTAGCTTTCGGCGCTTTTTATATCGGCTTAGTGGCCTCATATCACATTGTATCGTTCGACGAGCGGATTTTGTGATTGTATGTGTTTTGAGGGTGAGGGGGACTTGATAACTTTTTACTCGGGGGTCCTGAATTTTGTTCGGCTTTTTTTATTTTCTTTTCGTTTTGACTTAATTGGTTCACTTGGCACATTTTGTTTCAAAACTATGATAATTCATTTCGATAGATCTAGTTTTTTCGATATTTTCAAATTTCCGATTTTTTTTTTGACGTAGCCGTTTCCTTCTTTTGTATCGCAAGTGGTGCGATGCTCAGCTTCGCATCTGTGTGTAAATTTACAAACACAAATCTGAACCGTATTAGAGAAAGCAGTTGGGCCAGTACGATTCGTTTCCAACACGACCCGAATAGTACGAATAGTACTTATGAATGATTTATGTTCAAACAAGGTAATCTGACATTGAAAATTGTCTAGTACACTTCGCTCCTACAGCTGATTGAATTTGAGTTTGGCCAAATAATAATTTCATTGAGTACAATAAACTGCTATGATTGCTATGTTTATGAAGAACATTGTTTCAAGTTTATGGGTTATTGGATCTACTGGTAAAAGTTTTACAGATGTAAAGTTGGTTTTTCGTAGGCATAATTGATTTCGGCACAATTTTTGGAAGTGTTTTTTTAAAGCCGTTTTTTCTTTGGAAAATTCTATTCAATTATTTCTTTAATTCAAATCAAAGAACATAACACGCTCAAAGGTTTTACATACACGTTTTTATCAAGCTTTTTTATACACGCTAAAACTTTCAGGTTTGAAAAGAAAAATTATGGAAACAATTTTTTGTTTGATTTTATTTTCATTTTTTTTGAATGCATGGTTTTTTGTTCTGATCGTTTTCAGTTACTAACTCAAGTTAATTTTAAACTATTATTTGAGCCCTTTCATTTTAAATCAATTCACAGTGATGGCACAGCGTATTGTTTAAGTGCTTAAATTTTTTCTAAATTAGTCCTTCTCAAATAAACTTCCGGAAAATTTTGTTTTTATATTTTGATTTGATTGTCTTCTCTACGAAAATTTTTGGAGCGTGTTGTACGATCTTTTAAAATCTAGTTGTTTCTGATAGAATTGTTTTGAAAGTTATGAAGTTGCGTGTTTTTTTCTCTAACTGGAGTCTTTTTTCGTCTTTTTCATTTGTGATCTTATTGTTTGCTGGGGTTCAGCTACCTTACCGACCATTTGAAAATTGGGGAGGGACTTTGTATTCAGGTATTTTAGTTTTTCTTTTTTTTTGTTTTCCACGCAAAATCAGCTGCCTTAAATAATCATCGGAGAAAGTTGAGTGATTTATAATTTTGAAGCGCTTACAGAAGTGATTCGAACGATTTTAAAAATTTAATTTTTTTTGTGTCGAGAAAATTGTAGATTTTTTGGCTAGTTTTTATTGAGGGAGCAGACTTACAATAGTGTGTTTTAATAACTTTAAAGCTTATAGTAGCTCAGTTTAAGCAGTAAAACCTAAAATTCAAAAAAAAATGAAAGATTTTTTTGATTCTTTTGTTTTTCTGGTCATTTCTCTACAAAAATTGATTTCCAATTTGCTTTTTTTGACTGTCGAATATGCTTGTTTCTCTCAGAGCCTTTTTTCTCACCACCGAGAACAAACTACTAAAATTGGAAAAACTTTTTATTGTTTTTTGTAAGACTATGATCGGAACATTCTATGCTACTCGCACCGTAACCGTCTGTCCTTGTTTTAATCTGAGAATGTTTCTTTGACTGGCCAAATAGATTATATTATTGCTGCAGTATTTCTGTGTAATTGTTTTTGGATGGAAAGAATTTTTTGACGCGTTGGCTCATCTGAAATAACTGCTCGAGTCCTGAGTTTTTATGAGTTTTTACGAGTCCCAATATCGTGGAAATAGCTATTAATCATTTTAAATAGTGGATAAGGTATTGTTTGACGAGTTCTAACTGTAATCGACTAAATCTCAAATTTACGGCAGAAAATTTTCAAATAGCTCTTAATAGCTGTACTTAGCATTCGATGGAGGTCGAATATAATAGTTAGCTTCTGATCAATTTTAATTGAAATTATCTCAAATTTGATGGTAGGACGGCCTTGAACATTCAATCAATTTGATGTTTTAGTTATGCAGTTTTTTTGATCGAAAATAGTTTTTTGGTTTGGAGCAAAATCGATAATTTTTCTAATACATGGTAATAAGTATATTACATCAATGAATTTGGTGGGGTTTCTCCCTCCCTACTATAAGTTAAGAGGGGTCAGTATTTGAGTATTTTAATGTGCTAGGGTTCTATTAAAAAGTGTATCTGTTTTGGTTGGATTAAGTTTTGCTGAGTAGTATTTTGGGAGTCAGGAAAATCAATTTGGTCGACATAAAAAATTTTCATAAAAATGTTGTAATTTTTTAAATACCCCTCCTCCTAGCAAAAAAGCCAGGTTAAGCCTGAACTTGGAATAGAAAATTACTACTGCTTGGTCGTTGTATTAAAGTTTATGGTAGTTTGTTAAGCTGAATTTTTTGATTTGATCTAATTATCATTTTAGGCAGTTCCTCCGTCATTGCGAGCCATGTCCGCCAATCAGAATGCGCCCTTGCCTCCGATTAGTTCGACCAATCAGAATGGAGAGGAGAGTTTGAGGCCCCAAAGTGGACCCGATAACATGCAACACATGAGATTGTGAGTAATTGGTTATGTATTTTGAATATTTAAGAGGTATTGATGAGTCATGGAATTAGAATTTGGGAAATTTCCTTTTTGCTTTATTGTATTTACGAAACTAGGAATGTCCATTCATTTTGGGTATATTAGTATTGGTTGAAAATAATCTATTTTAAAAATACTTTTATTGAGCTCATGTTATTGAATGAATTTGAATTATTTATCTCACTCAAGTGAGTTTTTTCTCGTTTTAATTATTTCTCTTTATTTGTATTTTTTGGTATTACTTTATCGTTAGTTTATGTTCCGAGGCTGTGATTATTCAGGAGGTATTATATATGCTTAGTTTTTATGCCCTCGAGTTGATAATATAATTCAAATTTTTAATGGTCGCATAAATAATTTTTGGATTGTGATCATTCTTTGGTTTTTCGTCCTATTTTATTATTTTAGAGATGAGCATATTAAGTTTATGTTTAACTTAGAAAACTGTTATGTATAATCAAAGAAGGGTGAGGATAATATTAATTTGATTCATATTTTTTCTTTCAGTGCTCCGAGTGAGATGGAGAGACTGGCCACTGAAGATGTCCTCATTCCCAAAGGGGGTTACCAGAGACCCAAAATGGCACCCATAGTAGACGAGGAGGGAGAGGGAGGGGAGGCTACCGAGGAAGACCAGGAGAATTTCTTCATGACTCAGGTTGGTCGATAAAATATTGTCACACAAAAAAGTTCACTCATGAGGTGGTTTCAGAAAATGCAGCTTTTACTTTTAGTCTTTCCGCTGAGTTTTAAGTCAATTTATTGCAGAGATTTAAGTAATTAGTTCTGAAATATGTTATGAATAAGTTTTTTTGGCCAAATAACAGTCTTTTTAGTGTTTCAAGGAGAGCGCGCAAATTAGTTTAGTCGTCTAAAATGTCAGAATTCTTCAAAATTTTTGAAATCCCTCACCCCGCCGTCACGAAAGTCATAGATCTCTCCGGTATATGATGGTTCAATCGCAAAAAAAAACAGGTAGTTTGCATATAATATAGTTTGCCTAACTTTTTCCATGATTTACAGACTTTGTTAAGTTCTGTCTGTGAATATCAATAGAAGATCGTGGTTTAGATAATTCATGAAACCCAAAAAGCAGTAAGTTATTTAGAGATGTCGGATATTCAAATACTAGTGTCTGTACTACTCCTTCTTAGTTGAAGAAATTGGAAAAACTCTGTTTGCATCTACAGGGATACCTTGAATTTTCTGCTATAGTTCTGTCAACTGATAGCGTAGCGATGAAGTCAGAATTGAAATGGTTCATAAGCGAAGTGAATTATCTTATGAATTTTTTTTTTGTGAGCTGCAGCAGTTTTGGACTCAAGAGTTTTTTAGGCATTACAAAGTCAGGGAGGTATGAAATGGATGTTTAGATTATTAGGTTGCTACAACAAGATTTCTAGCCTTTGAATATAATTTACAAAAAAAATCGATTTGTCATTTCGCCTAATTTAGTTTTTAAATGAAAATTTGAATGTGTTTCGGAGGGTGATTTTTTTTCCATAATAGAACTAAAATTTTACATTACCAGATTGACGATGAATATGCAGAAGGTGGATCGAATCGTTCTCAACAAGGACAGAATGGGGAAAGAGTCACAGGCTCTAAACAGACTGGAGGTTCGAAGAGCTCTAGCAAAAAAGGAGCTTACCGGTTATTGTATCAAACTAACGAGGATGAGGAGAAATTTTCACTCAATTTACCTAAAGGTTGGAATTGACTTATTGTTGTTTTAGGACATAACTTCTTTCTGCTTTTGAATATTTTTTCTAAATATTTACTTGCATTAACTTAAACAGAGCGAAAAATATTTCAAATCTAAAATCTAATTTTTAGGAATAATACTTTAGTAATTTTTGCTCTTTTCCAGTGAAACCTTCTTTGCTTTCGATGCTCAGTTATGTTTTAATTTTTGCTGGTATTTGAAAAAAGTTTCACTGGCATTGAAACAATTGTTAAAGAATTATTTGAATATGTTTGCTATGTTTAATCGTTTGTTTCAGACGTGCAGAGCAATGTGAAGGCGTTGAAGTATGCTCTGAAACACCCAGTGTCCTTCAGTGATGCGCCTGCTTCCCATGAGAGGATCATGCATCTATACCAGCCAGACAAATACAAGGTGGGTCGTATTGACGGATTTTTTTTCGGGCTTAGTATTAGTTTTCGACACTGGCGAAGTGGAGTTCCGCACCACTTGTGATACGGCCTTAACATATCCTGAAGTCGATCTGCCAGAAAATGAGACAAAATCCTCTAAATAGGAAACTTAGCTAGCAAAAACAATATGAAAACTTAAATCTGCCAAAATTTTCATGCGTCGAGCTCGATTTGTCTAGTACGAAAGTCAGTTTACAAAAAAAAGTATTTCGATTATTACAAATACACGCTAACAGAGAATACAAAGCTTATAGTGCCTGGGCAGCCAAAATATTACAATAAAAACTTGAGCGTTACCGTGGTGTAAAATTTTGAGTGACGTGGTGGAGGGGGAGGGTTCTCATGCTTGAAGGACCGAATGCTTGAAAAATTTCAGCCAATCAAAATCTCTAAGCGTTTCTATTGGCTAAATGCCTTTCTCACAAAATCGAAGTCAAAATTAACAGAAAACGTATTAAATCAGTGGAAAGTAATCAAAAACATTACAATTTGCGGATTACAACCGCAATACTTTTCAGATAATTATCAAGATTAATGAGGTCAAAATCATCAGAATTTTTTAGTCATGAAAACTCATCTGCTTATTATTTAATCGGTCAATATTAACACGAATGGCCTGGATTTATTTTCTTACTTTGAAATTTTTGCGATTTACTTTGGGATTTTGAATACTCAATTTTGATTGGCTGAAAGTAAGCTGAAATTAATTTCAAGCATTCGGTCCTTCAAGCATAAGGGACGCCACCGTGGTGGAGCATAAACACACACAGTCTAATTTGCTCTTCAGAGAACACAAATGAGGTATTTAAGCCGAGGTTTTATAAGCCGAAATCGTTTAAGTCGGTTGAACCTTTAAGCGAATATAAAAATGAAATTCAACAAAATTGGAGTTGTTATATTTATAACTATGACAAAAGAACAAATTCGAATAGATTGGGATTATTTAATTATTCTATTGCCCGCTGGTTGATCAAATAGCAGAATTGACAAAACAGCCGACAAAACGATTCAGTTAGTTTTCTTGAACAATCTAATTGCAAGAAAACAATATGCATTAATTTAATGATGCTTGCTAATCGCAAGCGTAATTCAACGTTTCAAATTGTTTGATATAGAATAATTTTATCTAGTATCTCAAAAGGAGCATAAAACCTCGAATGTCGAACAAAGACTAATATAGGCCATAATGTTTTGTTTTATTTTTCCGGGAAAAAGTCTTTAAATTATTCACGCTCAAATTAGATTATAGCGGTTTTACTTCTGATTAACAGTCGATGAACGTAGTTCAGACATTTATACAGTTGGCGTTGATTCTCTTCGGGAAAAGTCTTAACAATTTTTTCAGGCTTAAATTTAATTTTTCGCGGCTTGATTTAGTTTTTTTTTCAAGATCAGCTCATTTATTTTGCTACAAGAAAGGCAAATTCCACTATAGCAGCGAAAGTTTAAAAGATCACGAAAAACGTGATGCATATCTAATTTCGGAAACTGAATTTTTTATCCGATTTTCCAGCAAAATTAAAAATTTACCGTTTGGTTGTTTTCTCAATCTAGGACTATTTTTAGCTAAAAAGTGTCAATTATAATTATTTCTGGAAAATCAAAGAGCTTTAATGTCATCTTTTTTTGAAATATCGAGATTTTTTCATAAAAAAAGTCAGCTTTTTTTTTCTGTTTACTTGCGTTCATTGATTCTTTCTGTTGGCTGTATTCTTTTTAAATTCATATTTTTTTTTTTAAAAATGAAAGAAAAACAAAAGTGAAAACTTCTTGTTTCAAAAAGGGATTTCAACTTTCAGATTTTCCAACTTGAAAAGTGATTGATTTAAAGCAGCGGAATTTTTGTTTTTGATTTTTTAGTGGAATGAAATTTGAGTCAGTTTTATGATAAAAGATACTTGCAATTCAAAGAGCTTTGAGGTGCGAAAATTGTTGATTGGCATTTGGTTTTAGAATTGAGTTTACTATGTACTTCGCTGCGAAGTTTTTATTCGCAGCAAAATAAAAAACGAATTTTGTTCCAGTTTCATGAAATTGGAATAGTTTTTATCGAAAAGTGTCCGCCGTAATTTTTTCTCCATCTTTAAGGAACGGTCAAATTTGTGAAGCTCCAAAAAAATAGAAAATTGTTAATCAGTAGTTTGCTGGTTTGTTTGAGTTCATTAACCTTTCTCTTTCTCCCTGTTTACTGTTTTTTTCCCATTTACAGAGGCCCTCTAAGCCGAAGAAAGTGCAACAGTCGAAGGCTGATTTGTTTTACGACACTCTTTCTGACCTGAAACACAGAGTGGCATACGTGGAAACTAACTTGGAAAAGGCTTTAGTCGAGACAACCAACGACTCCAGGAGGGCGAAAGAAGTTAACACACTTGTGAAAGAGGTCAGTTTCGAAATTGGGTCCAAGTCTGATAATTGGGTCCCTGAAAAAAGCAGTTATTAAATATGGGTCAAGCGATTTTGGGAGAAACTTTAAAAACTACATGCACGCAAGTGCTCACCCTGTTTCTATAAATTTGAAGCACGAAAGTATTTCTTGGACCTATCTAAGGTTTAGCGACCCAACTATCATACTTCTACAAGTAATTGAATCGACTCTGTTGAAATGAGGTAAATTTATTGGATGACAGTGGTATCAAAGCTAGGAATATGATATACTGAGGCTAACAAAGAATTGAAATTGGACTGAGCTGGGGACATTTTATGAAATTTTAATGATATTGAATGTCTTGTTCATGCTGTTTGACTCTATATTTGCACTAATAAAATCTAGTTTTGCACTTAATAAGACGGACGGTTAGGGTCCGCACTAGTAATGATCTAGTTTGGTCTTGACAACTTTTTTGAATTTCGAAGTTTCATTTTAGATCCAACAAAACTACAAGAACTCGTCTGGCAGCAAAGCGGTGAAATTATAGATGTGATGGAGTAAAAGAGAGAAGCACTTCCGCATAGAGATCTATCTACTTACTTAGTTAAATTGTCAATTGTACATTTGTAAAAAGAATCCAGATTGTATATTACTTGAAATCAAATTCAAATTTATCAAGATCACTTTTTATTGTTGAATAAAATCTGTTCATTTTGTATTTCTCTCTACACTAAATGAATGACATGGTTTTTGTGCTCATAATCAGAGATCGGGAAGAAAATAATTTTTCGGTAGCTAAAAGTACTTACTTTTTGGTGGCCTAAAAAGTAAAAAGAACACCATTTAGTCTTATCATCGCATGAATCAACTTTTGCACGCTTGCCATCTGTATTTTCTGACAGTATTTTCTGAGTTTTTGCTTCAAAATACTGGACAGTCTGAAAGTTATCCGCGCATGATGGAATTCGGCAGGATTTTTATCACAATTAATTTATTGGTTTTTTTCTGTTTTTCTGCTTTTTTCAGGACAAGTTAAAGCAAAACTATGTATTTTTGCTTTTTTCAAGGAAGAGCGATTTTTTCATCGATTTTTTTTTCATAAGTATTTACTTTTTGTCCGCACTCTGCTGATAAGGCGCAATGGGTTAGGCTGCTGCTGTCGAGAGTAACTTTCGAAAAATTTCTGCCACCTAAGCTTGGTAAGAATGTTCTGGTAAGCTAAACATTCTGAATCAGAAATGTTGTAGAATTTTTAATGATAACGCTTCAGACAAGACCAACTCGATTTAAGTTTGATGCTAGACCTACACGTTTTTTTTCTAATGGCAAGTTGTCTTTTCTAAGACGAGTGCACTAAAATCAAGAAGCCTATCTATTATGAATAGTATTTTTCATTTATAAGACGAGCCTGCTAAAAACAACAACATTCCCTCTTTCGTTAAATCGCATTAATTGAGCTAAAGAGCTCCGTAATTTATTAAAACAAGCTTTCGAAAGACATGTGAACACTGAAATTGAATTTACGCGTTTTTGCTTGAAGGTTGATTTGAAGCTCTTAGGAACATACATAGGTACTTTATTCTTTCAAAGGTTTTGATTTTTTAAGGGAAGTTTGTTTACGATCAAATTTGATTATTCACGGTTCGACTTATGATTAAGTTCAATTTGTTTGTTATGTTAATTACAGGCAAACTGAAAAAATGCCTCAAAAATGCGAATGACTTCTAATTTCAAAAATGGACTTCATTTTTCTGAATTCGCAGCGAATTGAAAAATTTACTTTCAAAAATGGACTTCCTTTTTCTGAATTCGCAGCGAAATGAGAAATTTACTTGTTGATGCAATTTTCTCTAAATTAATGAAAGTTAACGAAACAATTGTCGCTAATTTAACAAAACAATTGTCAATCATTAACAGTATTCAAAATTCAAAGAGCTTTAACCTGACATTTTTTTCTTAGGAATTCGAAAGTTGAATAGCGTTCAAAAAATTTAAATCTACTTTTTTTTCGGTTTTCTTGTGCTTTTCCAACAGTCTATTGGCTATGTTTATTATTTCAAGGCAAAATTGTAGTTAATTTTAAAAAATTCGGTCCTTATGTTGTATGCTAGTTAAACGTCATATTTTGAGTACAAAAAAGTTGAATTTAAGGCAATATTTTCGTTAAGTTCAATTTTTTTGTGGTCCGAATGTTTTCTGCTACTTAAACGCCAGGTTTCGAGTATGAAAGTTGAAAACTGCAAGTATGCGACGAAGTTAAAAGTTAAACTTGCGGGTGAAACAGTATAACTAGAACTATTTCGCCAGGAACCATAGTCCAGGATATTTCGCAAATTGATTAGAAAAACTCTGGTAATACAATTTGTTGTGTTTTAAAATGCATGATACTGCAGTCCCATACCCATCAAAAGCTGACAATTTGAATAGAATTTTAAATAGATATTCCAACTTAATTTTTTTTTTGTACAGAAAATATTTTTTTCTTATGTAACATTAGAAATATACAGTTTTCTTTAAAGAATAATCAAAATCAGCTCACTGCTCAACTGCAACGAAATAATTTAAACTAATAAAAAAGAAAATCATGTACGGCAGAGTTTTTGTTGTGGCTGATCAAAATTTATGAATTTTGAATCTGAAAAAACTCATCAGATCGAACTATGTTAAATGTTTACCTGCTGACCAATGTTCTATCATTTAGACAAAGGGCAAGAGTCGTGAACTCGTTTGCAGCTAATCCTATCAAGCAAGCTGTACAGCATAACTATATTCTCTTTCCGACTTTCGAAGAAAGTGAGGAATATATATGCACGGGGTGGTTTTTTTTCAACTCAGACAGTTTTCAAAGGAACTTTTTTCTCGGAGGAATGATCCATGATTCTTCGTGGGCTATGCTGAGTTCGCAAATACCATATTAAGCTGATACGATTTCAGCTAAACTGCTCGTTT
This sequence comes from Symsagittifera roscoffensis, assembly GCF_963678635.1. Classification (NCBI taxonomy): domain Eukaryota; kingdom Metazoa; phylum Xenacoelomorpha; order Acoela; family Convolutidae; genus Symsagittifera; species Symsagittifera roscoffensis. The sequence goes on from NC_087071.1 coordinate 42,402,271, forward strand.
TATACTTTGATGCTGAAACTGTAACGCACATTGATTACGCAAGTCGAATTATCCCGTACTAAAAATCGCTCCAACATGAATGGAGGCAAGTTATTTGGTCTTATTAATTCCATACACGACTCAATTTTTAACTCAAATTTTGATATTATCAGGTAATAATTCACAGTTCATCATTTCTTTTTCAACCAAAACCTATTCAGGGCTAGATGAAAGGCAGTCGGATCAATCAAGGTTTTGCCCTGAAACGAGTAGTCCTGTTTGTTTTTAGAGGGAAATGCAAAAAATGTTCAGGTTTCATTCTAAAAAGGTTTTCCGAAATACTGTTTCTTTAAGGTCGTCTGAAACATCGAAAATATAATCATCCTTGATGACGCGTGTCGAATTATCCTGCACTACAAATTGCTTCAATATGAATTGAAACAAATTAATTGTTCTAATTATTTCCATACACGACTCGTTTTTTAACACTTGAAATTAGATATTATCAGCTTATAGTTCATAGTTTGTCAGTATTTCATTAACCAAAAAATATTCGGGACAAATTGAAGGACAGTCAAAAGGTTCAGGGCTTTGCCCTGAATCATGCAGTCTTGTTTATTTGCTTAGGACGATGCAAAAAAAATGTTGAGGTATATTCTAAAAAGTTTTTCAGAAGTACTATTATATGGTAGTCTGAAACATCTAAATTATAATTTTTCGAGGACCTACATTTTAACCACACCATAAATTTTAAGAGCTGGTGTGTGTATCAGAAATACACGTCGATCGAAGATGAATGAAATGTCAATTTAAGGCCCGTGCATCGTGAATCGGGTTCCAAAAATATTATTTTACAAAAGTTTGTAATTTGTTGCAGAATCGAGAAACGTTTTGTTATTTAGACCAATCTACTGCTAGATTGATCATTAGCGTTTTTAGAAGGGGATCGGTGGTGGCATGTGCTCGACACCATTACCACCCCTCGGCGTCTTTTTTTTTAGATTACAACTCTCTGATTTCAAATGCTCCTTTGTCGCCAATACGCACTAAATTTGAGAGGTGAACGCCCGCCAAAAAATGCGATTTTTGGTTGAAATATTCCAAAATGCCCAAAATATTGATTTTGTATGTTTTTACGCACAAACTCGCCTGCGGTGCAGAATTTTCTAGGTGAGCTCGAAATTTTTTGAAAATCCGAAATTGACGAAACAAACAATTTCTTTTAGTTTTTTTGCAGCTTTCCTGTGTGCGAAACATTCTGTGCTACTTGCACGGCTCCCGACTGTCGTTGTTGCTCTTATAAGGTAATTCTGATCCTCGTTCTAAAAACTCAGTACAAATCTTTTACCTCTTAAATCACCCGTTTTCAGATTGATTGACTAAAATGACGAGTCTGCATCTCTTTGGTGGGTCCAAACTGCGTTTTCTGATCTACACTTCATTTTTCTCGGGCACTGTAGTGTATTACGGGGCCTTGAACAAACAGCAGAAAAGAAAATTCCATACCAACAAAGCTGGTATTGGACGATTTTTGCTGCTGTCTTTTGGTGGGATGACAATTAAGAGGGATTATAGAAAGAAGTAAGGTCACACAAGAAATGTTCTTTTGAATGAAGTTTCATAATAATTTTTCAATCATTCATTGAAACCTAGGCCATAAAATGTATTTTTAAAAGTATGACAATTAAATTTGAAAACGCAAAGGGCGATCAAAAATTGAATTTTTCTTTGAATCAAAAATAATTTTTGTGCGATCAAAAACTTAATTTTTGATTAATTTAAGTTGGAATGAAGAAACTGGCCCAAAAATTGGAAATATTGAAGTTGAAACGCTGAGTGGTGAATTGACGTTAGGTGTAAAGTCATGATATCAAATTTTAGGACGATCTGGGTTAGGAACCTCGAATTTCACTTAGATCGAAAGGACTTCCATGAAAGAAAAAAGAAACATTTTATATCGTTCAAAATAGTTACCCAAATTAAAACAGGTAGTTTTTTTTTCAAAAATGAATTTTCAATGACGTTAATAGTATTTGTTTTCTAACGAAATTGCAATCGTTCTAGCCACAATCTATTGCATTTTCATAAGGTGAGGTTGACCGTTTTTTTCAGTGTGATTAAACTGTCAGAAGGAACAGAAGCCTACAACTTAGAACTGGAAAAATTCCACGAGCGCACAGCAGATTTGATTTACAAAGCAGGTATGTTATGAATGGCAATATAAAGATACAATTAGAGTTAATTTTCCCGTTAAATATCCCACTTGTGAAATTTTAAATGATGATGTCTAAAAATCGTTAATACGGCAATTTGCATAGAGACCATCAGAATTGGTATTTCAGTGAATAAATCAATTTTGTCGACCTTTGAATGGGTTCAATTTTCAATTTTTATTGGGTTCCTTGGGAAGCTGGTGAGCGGAAATTACTCTTTATTCCCCGGAAAAAAGACAGAAAACTAACTGAAAGAGTCATGTGGTCCGTTGTCAAAAAAACGGCTTAATGTTCATAAGTAGTTTCGAGCTAATGGTCGAAATACGCCAACAAAAGAACTGGTTGATCCGATGAAGTGGTTGATCCGATCTAAGAACAGGTTCTTCAAAATGTTTGGTACCTTTCGCTAATTTAGTTTCCGGAAAGACGTTGAAAAGTTGTTTGGTGAAAATTGACCTTCTTTCGGTTAGAAAAACGAGAAAGAAGTGCCTAATAGGCTGTTTTTTTTTCATCTTCTTTTTTCCATTGATGTATTTAATGAAATTGCGTTAATCGGGGAAAAAACGCAAAGAGATGAAAGATAGTGGTATGCTCTTCAGGGTCTTTTCAAAAGACATTTTCATATGTTAATTTATATGTTTTTCGATATTATATAAAGGTTTTTGGAATGATTTTTTTGCAGCTCTTCAAAATAAAGGTCTATACATCAAATTGGGCCAAGCAGTGGCTTCTATGAATCATGTCTTCCCACCAGTTTACGTAGAAAAACTATCTCAGCTGAATGATATGGCTTTGGTATCAAAAGAAGACGACCTAGATCAGGTATCTTTTGAAATCCTTTATTCGATAAATGCGACACTTCCATAATAGTATTTCAAATCTAGAAGAGAGTTTGCTTGTTCTACTTTCATTTTGGCGCAAATGTATTTCTATTAACAGACATATATATTTGAGCTCAAAATAATCAAAAGACAACTGATTGTTAATTGAATTGAGCATCCTAAACCGGTTTCAAATTTGTCATGGGTTATGTTTTAGAATTAATTTTGTAACAAGGGAGTCGAATCATTTAGGATTTGAATGAAATCTGGCCTCTTGCAAGAATTTAAAGTCCACCTCTTTTTAAATAATTGATGCCTTAAACATGTCCTAATTTGTTTATTCTGTCGAAAATTATATTATCGAGAACTTGTTGGAATAGTTCCTTGTTTAAAAAGCTGAAACATCTAATTGGCTGATGCTAATACGAATTATAAACCAGATAATATCTTTTGACTGTGTTTTTTTTTTCGGATTTAAAACTTGCAGAAAACGAAGGCGGTTTTAAACAATCGAAAATGCAACGGAAAAATTTAATAACACCAGGATTAACATAGCTTAATCGTATACGTTTTAAAACATGGGTAACTATATCTGGAAGCAGTTTGCTGATTAGATGTTCATGGAAGACTTCAACCAAAGTCTGAACCAGATGTTCATCGAGTTCAAACGGGAGCCAATAGCATCTGCCAGCATAGCTGAAGTATTCGAGGGTAGATTGAGAGACAGTGGGGAGAAAGTAGCTGTGAAGATGCAGTTCATTGATTTACAAGACAGATTTGCGGGTAAATATACGTAGAGGTCAACAGATTTCGTGCTAAAAAATTTATAGGTAACAGATCTACTGGTAAAAACGATAAAGTTTAATATATTCGAAAAACAGAACAGCTAATCATCATAATTGGGAGACTTATTGATTTTTAGGGTCTCACACACTAGTGAATATGAGTCCATATAACGCCACCGCTTTCCGTAATGTTTGATACTACAATTTTATTCAAGTGTTCCGACCACTCGGAAATAGACCGCAGTCTTTTTTCCACTTGCAAAAGTAAGTGTCTGGTAATCGGGAACTAAACTTTTTTTCCCGTAAACACCTTTTCTTACAAATTTTCAACTTGCTTTTCTGTTGAATCTTAACAACTTCCAGTTTCGTTTGCACTTGGCGTAGAGGTAACGCCGCAGCCTTTGCGCCATAAGGCCGTAGTTGGAATTCCGGTCGGCCTTGATTTTTTTTAGTATGAATGGAACAAATTTACTGGTTGCTTGAACATCTTCTGCATAAGTGGCTACGTCCTTTTTTTTTACAGTAAAAGGTATGATTCTTACAAAAGTCAATTTTTTAAACCGTTTTTTGAAAATATTTGAGTTTCTGGGTTCAATCGAAATTACAGGCTGCGTGAGTTTCTTCTGCATGAGCAGCTATGCCCAATTTTTGGATACTGAAACATGTGATTCTCGGAAAAATGAGTTTTTTTTTTGATTTTTTGACCATGTTTTGGAAGTATTTTGTGTTTTCTCGATAACTATCCTGCCAAATTTGGAATCAAGGGTTAAATTGAAACAACATGTTGTTGAAAGCCTATCTTAATAAATGGCTGCAACCATTTTTTTTTTAGAAATTTTTTGAAATTTTAACTGTTTTTTTACTTTTCTCCAAAACTAACCTGTCAATTCTCAGGTAAGTGTAACAATGTCTTCTAGTATGTGAACGTAACGTTCCTGTGAAACTTGAACAGCACCTGAATGTATTGTTAGTTTTTTATTTCGAGTTTCGAAGAAAGTAACAAAATAATCATGTTAGAGCATTTTTACAGAAGTTTTCGCACCATCTGAAAGATATCGCTGTACGGTGCTCAGTTTAAAAAAATTATTTCCTCTGTTAACACTTTTTATAAAGTTTCGGGTGTTCGATTTTGGAATTACTCCCGCGAATGTGTGGTCAATTAGAGGCACTTGTGTGGTAAATGCGAGAATGAATCCAGCTCATAAATTATACCAAAATTAGTTGAGGAACGCTAATTAATCCAGGTATCGTGTTTATAGATGCGAAATATATCACTTTGCTTCTCGTGTGAGGGGTGCGGAGGTGAGACTTTTAACATTTTTTGAAATAATTTTCGAAATGTTGAATTTAAATCTTTTTCAAACATCCGAAGGACAATCGGAACATTCAGGACTTCGCCCTTTAGTTTTGATGAAGTTTGCTTTTTCCTGTTTTATGAAGGTAATCTAACCACTGCTTGAATGGCAGCTGCTATAGTTGCTATAACCGGTGAACGTTGACAGTTCATCATTTCTTTTTTAACCAAAACCTATTCAGGGCTAGATGAAAGGCAGTCGGATCAATCAAGGTTTTGCCCTGAAAAGAGTAGTCCTGTTTGTTTTTAGAGGGAAATGCAAAAAATGTTCAGGTTTCATTCTAAAAAGGTTTTCCGAAATACTGTTTCTTTAAGGTCGTCTGAAACATCGAAAATATAATCATCCTTGATGACGCGTGTCGAATTACCCTGCACTACAAATTGCTTCAATATGAATTGAAACAAATTAATTGTTCTAATTATTTCCATACACGACTCGTTTTTTAACACTTGAAATTAGATATTATCAGCTTATAGTTCATAGTTTGTCAATATTTCATTAACCAAAAAATATTCGGGACAAATTGAAGGACAGTCAAAAGGTTCAGGGCTTTGCCCTGAATCATGCAGTCTTGTTTATTTGCTTAGGACGATGCAAAAAAAATGTTTAGGTATATTCCAAAAAGTTTTTCAGAAGTACTATTATATGGTAGTCTGAAACATCTAAATTATAATTTTTCGAGGACCTACATTTTAACCACACCATAAATTTTAAGAGCTGGTGTGTGTATCAGAAATACACATCGATCGAAGATGAATGAAATAACAATTTAAGGCCCGTGCATCGTGAATCGGGTTCCAAAAATATTATTTTACAAAAGTTTGTAATTTGTTGCAGAATCGAGAAACGTTTTGTTATTTAGACCAATCTACTGCTAGATTGATCATTAACGTTTTTAGAAGGGGATCGGTGGTGGCTTGTGCTCGACACCATTACCACCCCTCGGCGTCTTTTTTTTAGATTACAACTCTCTGATTTCAAATGCTCCTTTGTCGCCAATACGCACTAAATTTGAGAGGTGAACGCCCGCCAAAAAATGCGATTTTTGGTTGAAATATTCCAAAATGCCCAAGATATTGATTTTGTATGTTTTTACGCACAAACTCGCCTGCGGTGCAGAATTTTCTAGGTGAGCTCGAAATTTTTTGAAAATCCGAAATTGACGAAACAAACAATTTCTTTTAGTTTTTTTGCAGCTTTCCTGTGTGCGAAACATTCTGTGCTACTTGCACGGCTCCCGACTGTCGTTGTTGCTCTTATAAGGTAATTCTGATCCTCGTTCTAAAAACTCAGTACAAATCTTTTACCTCTTAAATCACCCGTTTTCAGATTGATTGACTAAAATGACGAGTCTGCATCTCTTTGGTGGGTCCAAACTGCGTTTTCTGATCTACACTTCATTTTTCTCGGGCACTGTAGTGTATTACGGGGCCTTGAACAAACAGCAGAAAAGAAAATTCCATACCAACAAAGCTGGTATTGGACGATTTTTGCTGCTGTCTTTTGGTGGGATGACAATTAAGAGGGATTATAGAAAGAAGTAAGGTCACACAAGAAATGTTCTTTTGAATGAAGTTTCATAATAATTTTTCAATCATTCATTGAAACCTAGGCCATAAAATGTATTTTTAAAAGTATGACAATTAAATTTGAAAACGCAAAGGGCGATCAAAAATTGAATTTTTCTTTGAATCAAAAATAATTTTTGTGCGATCAAAAACTTAATTTTTGATTAATTTAAGTTGGAATGAAGAAACTGGCCCAAAAATTGGAAATATTGAAGTTGAAACGCTGAGTGGTGAATTGACGTTAGGTGTAAAGTCATGATATCAAATTTTAGGACGATCTGGGTTAGGAACCTCGAATTTCACTTAGATCGAAAGGACTTCCATGAAAGAAAAAAGAAACATTTTATATCGTTCAAAATAGTTACCCAAATTAAAACAGGTAGTTTTTTTTTTCAAAAATGAATTTTCAATGACGTTAATAGTATTTGTTTTCTAACGAAATTGCAATCGTTCTAGCCACAATCTATTGCATTTTCATAAGGTGAGATTGACCGTTTTTTTCAGTGTGATTAAACTGTCAGAAGGAACAGAAGCCTACAACTTAGAACTGGAAAAATTCCACGAGCGCACAGCAGATTTGATTTACAAAGCAGGTATGTTATGAATGGCAATATAAAGATACAATTAGAGTTAATTTTCCCGTTAAATATCCCACTTGTGAAATTTTAAATGATGATGTCTAAAAATCGTTAATACGGCAATTTGCATAGAGACCATCAGAATTGGTATTTCAGTGAATAAATCAATTTTGTCGACCTTTGAATGGGTTCAATTTTCAATTTTTATTGGGTTCCTTGGGAAGCTGGTGAGCGGAAATTACTCTTTATTCCCCGGAAAAAAGACAGAAAACTAACTGAAAGAGTCATGTGGTCCGTTGTCAAAAAAACGGCTTAATGTTCATAAGTAGTTTCGAGCTAATGGTCGAAATACGCCAACAAAAGAACTGGTTGATCCGATGAAGTGGTTGATCCGATCTAAGAACAGGTTCTTCAAAATGTTTGGTACCTTTCGCTAATTTAGTTTCCGGAAATACGTTGAAAAGTTGTTTGGTGAAAATTGACCTTCTTTCGGTTAGAAAAACGAGAAAGAAGTGCCTAATAGGCTGTTTTTTTCATCTTCTTTTCTCCATTGATGTATTTAATGAAATTGCGTTAATCGGGGAAAAAACGCAAAGAGATGACAGATAGTGGTATGCTCTTCAGGGTCTTTTCAAAAGACATTTTCATATGTTAATTTATATGTTTTTCGATATTATATAAAGGTTTTTGGAATGATTTTTTTGCAGCTCTTCAAAATAAAGGTCTATACATCAAATTGGGCCAAGCAGTGGCTTCTATGAATCATGTCTTCCCACCAGTTTACGTAGAAAAACTATCTCAGCTGAATGATATGGCTTTGGTATCAAAAGAAGACGACCTAGATCAGGTATCTTTTGAAATCCTTTATTCGATAAATGCGACACTTCCATAATAGTATTTCAAATCTAGAAGAGAGTTTGCTTGTTCTACTTTCATTTTGGCGCAAATGTATTTCTATTAACAGACATAAATATTTGAGCTCAAAATAATCAAAAGACAACTGATTGTTAATTGAATTGAGCATCCTAAACCGGTTTCAAATTTGTCATGGGTTATGTTTTAGAATTAATTTTGTAACAAGGGAGTCGAATCATTTAGGATTTGAATGAAATCTGGCCTCTTGCAAGAATTTAAAGTCCACCTCTTTTTAAATAATTGATGCCTTAAACATGTCCTAATTTGTTTATTCTGTCGAAAATTATATTATCGAGAACTTGTTGGAATAGTTCCTTGTTTAAAAAGCTGAAACATCTAATTGGCTCATGCTAATACGAATTATAAACCAGATAATATCTTTTGACTGTGTTTTTTTTTTCGGATTTAAAACTTGCAGAAAACGAAGGCGGTTTTAAACAATCGAAAATGCAACGGAAAAATTTAATAACACCAGGATTAACATAGCTTAATCGTATACGTTTTAAAACATGGGTAACTATATCTGGAAGCAGTTTGCTGATTAGATGTTCATGGAAGACTTCAACCAAAGTCTGAACCAGATGTTCATCGAGTTCAAACGGGAGCCAATAGCATCTGCCAGCATAGCTGAAGTATTCGAGGGTAGATTGAGAGACAGTGGGGAGAAAGTAGCTGTGAAGATGCAGTTCATTGATTTACAAGACAGATTTGCGGGTAAATATACGTAGAGGTCAACAGATTTCGTGCTAAAAATTTTATAGGTAACAGATCTACTGGTAAAAACGATAAAGTTTAATATATTCGAAAAACAGAACAGCTAATCATCATAATTGGGAGACTTATTGATTTTTAGGGTCTCACACACTAGTGAATATGAGTCCATAAAACGCCACCGCTTTCCGTAATGTTTGATACTACAATTTTATTCAAGTGTTCCGACCACTCGGAAATAGACCGCAGTCTTTTTTTCCACTTGCAAAAGTAAGTGTCTGGTAATTGGGAACTAAACTTTTTTTTCCCGTAAACACCTTTTCTTACAAATTTTCAACTTGCTTTTCTGTTGAATCTTAACAACTTCCAGTTTCGTTTGCACTTGGCGTAGAGGTAACGCCGCAGCCTTTGCGCCATAAGGCCGTAGTTGGAATTCCGGTCGGCCTTGATTTTTTTTGTATGAATGGAACAAATTTACTGGTTGCTTGAACATCTTCTGCATAAGTGGCTACGTCCTTTTTTTTTACAGTAAAAGGTATGATTCTTACAAAAGTCAATTTTTTAAACCGTTTTTTGAAACTATTTGAGTTTCTGGGTTCAATCGAAATTACAGGCTGCGTGAGTTTCTTCTGCATGAGCAGCTATGCCCAATTTTTGGATACTGAAACATGTGATTCTCGGAAAAATGAGTTTTTTTTTTGATTTTTTGACCATGTTTTGGAAGTATTTTGTGTTTTCTCGATAACTATCCTGCCAAATTTGGAATCAAGGGTTAAATTGAAACAACATGTTGTTGAAAGCCTATCTTAATAAATGGCTGCAACCATTTTTTTTTAGAAAATTTTTGAAATTTTAACTGTTTTTTTACTTTTCTCCAAAACTAACCTGTCAATTCTCAGGTAAGTGTAACAATGTCTTCTAGTATGTGAACGTAACGTTCCTGTGAAACTTGAACAGCACCTGAATGTATTGTTAGTTTTTTATTTCGAGTTTAGAAGAAAGTAACAAAATAATCATGTTAGAGCATTTTTACAGAAGTTTTCGCACCATCTGAAAGATATCGCTGTACGGTGCTCAGTTTAAAAAAATTATTTCCTCTGTTAACACTTTTTATAAAGTTTCGGGTGTTCGATTTTGGAATTACTCCCGCGAATGTGTGGTCAATTAGAGGCACTTGTGTGGTAAATGCGAGAATGAATCCAGCTCATAAATTATACCAAAATTAGTTGAGGAACGCTAATTAATCCAAGTATCGTGTTTATAGATGCGAAATATATCACTTTGCTTCTCGTGTGAGGGGTGCGGAGGTGAGACTTTTAACATTTTTTGAAATAATTTTCGAAATGTTGAATTTAAATCTTTTTCAAACATCCGAAGGACAATCGGAACATTCAGGACTTCGCCCTTTAGTTTTGATGAAGTTTGCTTTTTCCTGTTTTATGAAGGTAATCTAACCACTGCTTGAATGGCAGCTGCTATAGTTGCTATAACCGGTGAACGTTGACAGTTCATCATTTCTTTTTTAACCAAAACCTATTCAGGGCTAGATGAAAGGCAGTCGGATCAATCAAGGTTTTGCCCTGAAAAGAGTAGTCCTGTTTGTTTTTAGAGGGAAATGCAAAAAATGTTCAGGTTTCATTCTAAAAAGGTTTTCCGAAATACTGTTTCTTTAAGGTCGTCTGAAACATCGAAAATATAATCATCCTTGATGACGCGTGTCGAATTATCCTGCACTACAAATTGCTTCAATATGAATTGAAACAAATTAAATGTTCTAATTATTTCCATACACGACTCGTTTTTTAACACTTGAAATTAGATATTATCAGCTTATAGTTCATAGTTTGTCAATATTTCATTAACCAAAAAATATTGGGGACAAATTGAAGGACAGTCAAAAGGTTCAGGGCTTTGCCCTGAATCATGCAGTCTTGTTTATTTGCTTAGGACGATGCAAAAAAAATGTTGAGGTATATTCTAAAAAGTTTTTCAGAAGTACTATTATATGGTAGTCTGAAACATCTAAATTATAATTTTTCGAGGACCTACATTTTAACCACACCATAACTTTTAAGAGCTGGTGTGAGTATCAGAAATACACGTCGATCGGAGATGAATGAAATGTCAATTTAAGGCCCGTGCATCGTGAATCGGGTTCCAAAAATATTATTTTACAAAAGTTTGTAATTTGTTGCAGAATCGAGAAACGTTTTGTTATTTAGACCAATCTACTGCTAGATTGATCATTAGCGTTTTTAGAAGGGGATCGGTGGTGGCTTGTGCTCGACACCATTACCACCCCTCGGCGTCTTTTTTTTAGATTACAACTCTCTGATTTCAAATGCTCCTTTGTCGCCAATACGCACTAAATTTGAGAGGTGAACGCCCGCCAAAAAATGCGATTTTTGGTTGAAATATTCCAAAATGCCCAAAATATTGATTTTGTATGTTTTTACGCACAAACTCGCCTGCGGTGCAGAATTTTCTAGGTGAGCTCGAAATTTTTTGAAAATCCGAAATTGACGAAACAAACAATTTCTTTTAGTTTTTTTGCAGCTTTCCTGTGTGCGAAACATTCTGTGCTACTTACACGGCTCCCGACTGTCGTTGTTGCTCTTATAAGGTAATTCTGATCCTCGTTCTAAAAACTCAGTACAAATCTTTTACCTCTTAAATCACCCGTTTTCAGATTGATTGACTAAAATGACGAGTCTGCATCTCTTTGGTGGGTCCAAACTGCGTTTTCTGATCTACACTTCATTTTTCTCGGGCACTGTAGTGTATTACGGGGCCTTGAACAAACAGCAGAAAAGAAAATTCCATACCAACAAAGCTGGTATTGGACGATTTTTGCTGCTGTCTTTTGGTGGGATGACAATTAAGAGGGATTATAGAAAGAAGTAAGGTCACACAAGAAATGTTCTTTTGAATGAAGTTTCATAATAATTTTTCAATCATTCATTGAAACCTAGGCCATAAAATGTATTTTTAAAAGTATGACAATTAAATTTGAAAACGCAAAGGGCGATCAAAAATTGAATTTTTCTTTGAAACAAAAATAATTTTTGTGCGATCAAAAACTTAATTTTTGATTAATTTAAGTTGGAATGAAGAAACTGGCCCAAAAATTGGAAATATTGAAGTTGAAACGCTGAGTGGTGAATTGACGTTAGGTGTAAAGTCATGATATCAAATTTTAGGACGATCTGGGTTAGGAACCTCGAATTTCACTTAGATCGAAAGGACTTCCATGAAAGAAAAAAGAAACATTTTATATCGTTCAAAATAGTTACCCAAATTAAAACAGGTAGTTTTTTTTTCAAAAATGAATTTTCAATGACGTTAATAGTATTTTTTTCTAACAAAATTGCAATCGTTCTAGCTACAATCTATTCCATTTTCATAAGGTGAGATTGACCGTTTTTTTCAGTGTGATTAAACTGTCAGAAGGAACAGAAGCCTACAACTTAGAACTGGAAAAATTCCACGAGCGCACAGCAGATTTGATTTACAAAGCAGGTATGTTATGAATGGCAATATAAAGATACAATTTGAGTTAATTTTCCCGTTAAATATCCCATTTGTGAAATTTTAAATGATGATGCCTAAAAATCGTTAATACGGCAATTTGCATAGAGACCATCAGAATTGGTATTTCAATGAATAAATCAATTTTGTCGACCTGTGAATGGGTTCAATTTTCAATTTTTTATTGGGTTCCTTGGGAAGCTGATGAGCGGAAATTACTCTTTATCCCCCGGAAAAAAGACAGAAAACTAACTGAAAGAGTCATGTGGTCCATTGTCAAAAAAACGGCTTAATGTTCATAAGTAGTTTTGAGCTAATGGTCGAAATACGCCAACAAAAGAACTGGTTGATCCGATGAAGTGGTTGATCCGATCTAAGGACAGGTTCTTCAAAATGTTTGGTACCTTTCCTTAATTTAGTTTCAGGAAATACGTTAAAAAGTTGTTTGGTGAAAATTGACCTTCTTTCGGTTAGAAAAACGAGAAAGAAGTGCCTAATAGGCTGTTTTTTATCTTCTTTTCTCCATTGATGTATCTTCCTCGGATGTGAGAAAACTATCTTCATCAAGTTTTTGTTTATGAATATCTTCATACTGTTCAAAAGAATCAGCAAAATTGATGGCTTGGTCAAAATTCCTAGTAAAATAGAATCTTAGTAAAATTGTTTAACTGAGGGTTGAAGCACTTTCTACTTAAAGTTCACGTTCTCTTATAAAGTTCATTGACGATGGCGCGATCTTATGAAAACTTCATTAATCGAGGAAACAAAACGCAAAGAGATGACAAGTAGTGGTATGCTCTTTAAGGTATTAACAAAAGACATTTTTTTGTTAAATTAGTTTTTTGATGTTTTATAAAGGTTTTTGTAATTATTTTGTCTTGCAGCTCTTCAAAATAAAGGTCTATACATCAAACTTGGCCAAGCAGTGGCTTCTATGAATCATGTCTTCCCGCCAGTATATGTTGAAAAACTATCTCAGCTGAATGATATGGCTTTGGTATCAAAAGAAGACGACCTAGATCAGGTATGTTTCAAAATCCTTCATTCTATAAATCCAACTCTTCCATTATAGTTTTTTAAATCTAGAAGAGCGTTTGATTTTTCTACATAAATTTTGTCGCAAATATATTGCTTTTAACAAACATAATATATTCGAGCACAAAATAATCAAAAGAAGACTGATTGTTAATTGAATTGAGCATCTTTAAGCGGTTTCAAAATTGTCAAATGGGTTCATTTTCAGAATTAATTTTGTAACAAGGGAGTCGAATAACTTATGATTTGAGTGAAATCTGGCCACTCGCGAGAATTCAAGGTCCACCTACTATTTTTAAGTTATTAATGTCCGAATAATAATTTCTTTAGCCTCTCAAAAATACATCATCGGGAATTGTTCCTTGTTTTAAAAGCGGAAATATCTTATTGGCTCATGCAAATACGAATTATACACCGCCTAATTTTATTTGTGTTTTTTTTGGATTTAAAATCTGGAGAAAACGAAGGTGGTTTGAAACAGCCAAAAATGCACCGGAAAAATTTAATAACACCAGGATTAACATAGCTTAATCGTATACGTTTTAAAACATGGGTAACTATATCTGGAAGCAGTTTGCTGATTAGATGTTCATGGAAGACTTCAACCAAAGTCTGAACCAGATGTTCATCGAGTTCAAACGGGAGCCAATAGCGTCTGCCAGCATAGCTGAAGTATTCGAGGGTAGATTGAGAGACAGTGGGGAGAAAGTAGCTGTGAAGATGCAGTTCATTGATTTACAAGACAGATTTGCGGGTAAATATACGTAGAGGTGAACAGATTTCGTGCTAAAAAACTTATAGGTAACAGATCTACTGGTGAAAACGATAAAGTTCAATATATTCGAAAAACAGAACAGCTGATCATTGTGAATTAGCTACTCTAATTGAGGGACATTTTTTTGTTTTTTAGGGTCCCACACTAGCGAATATGAGTCCATATAACGCCACCGCTTTCCGTAATGTTTGATACTACAATTTTATTCAAGTGTTCCGACCACTCGGAAATATACCGCAGTCTTTTATTTAAATTTTTTTTACACTTGCAAAAGCAAAAGTCAGGTAATCGGGAACTAATTTTTTCCCCGTAAACACCTTTTCTTACAAATTTTCAACTTGCGTTATTGTTGAATCTTAACAACTTCCAGTTTCGTTTGCACTAGGCATAGAAGTAACGCCGCCGCCTTTGCGCCCAAGGCCGGAGTTGGAATTCCGGCCGGCCTTGTTTTTTTGTAGTATGAATGCAATAGAAAAATTTTTCTGGTAAAAATTGATTTTTCGGTCTTGTTTCATGGTAGTTGAAGGGGTTATTTATTATAGTTTTTCGGGGGACTTGAAATTTTTTATAAAGGGTTTATAATTTTTTTTCGTCTTAATAAGTGTCTGCTCAAAGATTGTCGTCTTTGTTTTCGCTGCGTAAGTTTTGTTCCGTTGCTAATTTAAAATTCGATTGTTCTGTTTGGCATGGTCGCTCAGAAGGCTTGTTTGACAAAAACAGTCACTATGAAAGTTTATGGGATTGGGTTTTTAATGTTTTTTTGAGTCGCTATAGAAAAAAAATTTTTGCAAAAGTTATAGTTTTCCAACCGATTTTTAACAAAGTGGTTTTAACGGAAAGATCGCGTATTCTCCTGTGTGCATGCATACTCCCCTAGTCTGTTTTTGCTTTGTCGGTGAATATTTGACCTATATTTTTGATTTTCTTTTGTTTTTTTCTCAAAAATTACTTTCCCAAATCTGAGATGTGAATTCAATAGAGATAACGGCTAATTGGAAGCTTCCCTGCATTAGCGGGCACTCGAGAAACTTGTTTTTAAATTTTTTGATTTTTCTCGACAACTACCCTCCCATATCGTAGACTTTGAGTACAATCCAAAGAACGCGTAGTGGGAAACTCCTTTGCAAAGCGAATATGCCAAAACAATTTTGACACGAAAAGTTACAGCCTTCGGAAAAGTCAAAATTTTGATTTTTTTTGACAGTTTTAAAAACTTTTCTCGATAACTATCCTAAATTTGAGTTTATGGGCTCAAGAGAAATTTACTGGTTGCTTGAACCTCTTCTGTATAAGCGGCTACGTCCAATTTTTTAACAGTAAAAGATATGATTCTTGGAAAAGTCAATTTTTTAAACCGTTTTTTTGAAATTATTTGAGTTTCTGGGTTCAATCGAATTTAGGGTTCAATTTTTGGACACTGAGGGATGTGATTCTCGGAAAAGTCAGTTTTTTTTGAATTTTTGGCCATGTTTTGGAAGTATTTTAAAATTTGTTGATAACTATCCTGCCAAATTTGGCATTAAGGGTTAAATTGAAACAGCATGTTGTTGAAAGCCTACCGTATAAATGGCTGCAACCATTTTCTTGCAGAAAATTTTTGAAGCTTTGACTATTTTTTGGAAACTTTTTGACTTTTCTCCAAAACTATCCTGTCAGGTTAAGTGGTCATTCGGGAAACCCGGTTAAATGCCTAATAATTGAAAACAATGTCTTCCAGTATGTGAATATAACAAACCTGTGATACTTGAACAGCACCTGAATGCTGTTGTTAGTTTATTCTTTCGATTTTCGAATAAAGTAAGGAAATAATCAAATTAGAGCGCGGAAGTTTTCGCACCATCTGAAAGATATCGCTGTCCTGTGCTCAGTTAAAAACATTTATTTTATAAAGTTTCGGGTGTTCGATTTTGGAATTACTCACGAAAATGTGGGGTCAATTAGAGGCACTTGGTGCTTCCAATTGTTCAGCAGCGAGTAGTGAGTGCGAGAATGAATCCAGCTTATAATTTATACCAAAAGTATTTGAGGAACGCTAATTAATCTAAATATCGTGTTTATAGATGCGAAATATATCACTTTGCTTCTCGTGTGGGGGTGGGGAGGTAAGACTTCAAACTTTTTTTGATATAATTTTCGAAATGTTGAATCTAAGTCTTTTTCAAACATCCGAAGGACAATCGGAACATTCAGGACTTCGCCCTTTAGTTTTGATGAAGTTTGCTTCTTCCTGTTTTATGAATGTAATCTAACCACTGCTTGAATGGCAGCTGCTATAGTTGCTATAACCGGTGAACGTTGACTATAATTGTTCAATAGGTATACCAATGGAATCTCAACTACCAGTTACGTTAACACCTGTCAACAGCATCTGAATCATAAAAACAAAAACAATAATTGCTGAATTAAAAGACTATTTACATTTGTGAGCGTAGTGTAATAGTATAAATCTACTTTTTTTCCAACCAAATTCTCAAATAATTTCGTAGTCTCAGTTTGATCTACCGGTCGGGCATTTAATGACGCATTTGGCAGTGCGTTTTTAATATTTTGTGACATTTTTGCTGCATAGCTTTGTCAATTTATTATCATCAGAAGCTGCTTAATTGGTGGCTAGTGTTGGCGGCTTTTCAATGGCCCGTGGTGCACAGCTGTGAGGACGTGAACCTCATAACCATGAGGTCGGAGGCTCGAATATGCCACATTTCAAAAATTTTATTCAAAGTTTATTATTCACATTTTCTTATTTCTCTTTTAATGCTGCTTTTTGTCGCGCAATCGCCTGTTTGAGAAATGCTTCACAGCTTTTCCCTATTTTTTTTCATCGAATAAATGTCATTTCCAGTTGATTTTAATAGAACCTCGAAGCATGCCTGATGATCTGACAAAGATACCTTAGTAGTTAGCGTGCATTATGGAGTTTATTGGCTATTTACGATCTGATGATGCAAAACATTAGGTCCTCTCTGTCAGGTCAGCTACAGTGCTTCGATTTCCGTTATCCAGTTGCAATGCAAATTTTGTTCTGAAGCTTTCCATTTGGACGGTCTGTTTACACTGGCGTCAGCTTAGTGTGTTTTTCTGACCTTTTTTTCTAATTTAGTTAAATAGTTAATTATTGTTCATTAAAAGTGTTCACTTATTTGGAAATTTCACTGTAGCAGTAGAAATTGCAAAGCATCTGTTCTCTGCTTTATTTGTGACTAGTATTTAATCTTCTATTTGCTAATGAGCTTCCGTGACTGAGTGGTTAGTGTCTGAGACTCTAAATCTCAAGTTCGCAGGTATGAATCTCAGACGTAGCCGATTTTTAAAGCACTCAATCCTTATCACACTTTTATGTTGCTCTATAATATCTGATTTGTAGAATGATAGAAATTTTAAGCATTTCTCTACTCAAGTGGATCATAGTGTTCTACTACGAAGAAACTTTTTCCCAACAAAAGCCGCAAATTAATGTTTTCATTTGGTGGTATATTGCCAATCATAGATAATAGCAGCTGCTGCTGTATCGGTGGCTAGTGTTAGTTTGCTTCAAAGTGACAGTATCTCAGATGTCAGGACCTGAGACTCCTAACTTTTAAGTTGAAGGTTCAAATTCGGAACTTTGAAATAGTTTAAGTTTTTTATTTGATGGAACTTCTTTTGCTGCATAGCATTGGCAATTAAATCGCTACAATTGCTGCTTTATTAGTAGCTAAAGTTGTTTATTTTTCACGAGATCTCGGTGCAGATGAGAAGGCGTGAGACTCCTAATCTCGACGGCCGAGTGAGGATTCCGGCACATTGCAAAACTTTAAGTTTTATTTATACCTTTTTTTCCTATTACAACTTATTTTTGATTTCTTTGGGTTATTTTTATCAAAAGAAGTATTTACATTAGTTATTCGTGAAATTCGGATGTTGAAACTCAGTTCTTTTTCTGTTTCATTGCGTTCATGATTTCTTTCCAACTGTTTATTTTTTTGCATTGCTTACTGGGGTTCGGAAACTCTGTGCTACTTTCACAGAAGCGTTCACGATATTGCATGGTAGAGGTTTTATTTGCAGTCATCTTTCATGGTATAGAAAAACCGGGACAAGTCATGATCAATAACAAAAGTAGTTTTGTTGCTGTGGGTATCAAGTGTATCTTCAGTTTGTTTCGAGGCAAAGTCTGTTCACGTTCTTTTTAAGTTCTAGCTGAATGAAAGGTAGATTATGTTCGTCAATAACTAAATTTCTACAAGTTTTGGAGATTCAAAAATTGAGATGAATTGTTTAAAAGTGGGCTTCGGTATCGAGGTTTTCCAGTGAAAGATAAGAACTCGAATCCCAAAAACTCTCATTGATAAATGATGCTGGAAATTCAAGGAGCTTTATAGGGGTGCATTTTTTTCTTCTTAATTCGAAAATTGAAATTTGTTTTGAGTAATTTTTTTCGGCTTTAGGCTTTGATTTTTCTGTTTTGAAACGGATATAATTTACGCAATCTGGTTCCATTAGTTTGTACTTTTTTCAATGATGTTTGTGGTTTTTTCCCTTGTGTTTGCGAACTGCAACTTCTTTTCTGTATTCACAAATTGTGGTTCGAACGACGATGCGCTTCAAAAACCAATGGCTAGTTTAGAATAAATAGTCGAGTGTTGCTAAAACCTTTTCAGATGTCACATGAGCATGATCCTCCGTAGTACTCGCGACACCCTCGGCCTCGCCCGGACGAGGAAGTTCCTCCTGGGAGTATCCGGCTCCTCGATTCTAGCGTACTCCTCCTACCATCTCCTGTTAGACTCGAAAGAGAAGAGGAAAGTGAGAGTGTACTCGTCTGGGGTGAGGAGGTTTGCCAGGATGGTCTATCTGGGAGTGAGGGTGTTAGCTGACGCCCAATACAGGTCTCTAGCTCTTCCTTTTCTCATCTCTTCCTTTCTGCTGTCTCTTAGTTTAAACCATGTGTCATGGATAATGCAGTCAAATTATAGTTTGAAATTGAATGAACTCTCCGTTGCCGAAAATAGTTTTTTTTTCCGACATAATCTCTAATCTTTGCGCAACAATTTTTGGTTCCCTGTTTGAAGTTTTGAATTCCTAGGCTCATGATTTGAAAATCTGTAAACTTTTTTGTTTTTGTAAATTTTGAATCAGTGACTCAGTTTTTGGTGGTTATTTGGCCTCTATTTGTAATTCTTCTATCTATCTTAGTCCATGTCCGTCTCTCTCTTTTCCATGTTTCTGCACGTAAATGACTTGTTGTTGTTGTTGTGCTTCAGTACGTGGCATTTGTCCTCTGCCTCTGAAGCTGAAGTGAAATCAGTTATGGATGAGCTGCATTGGAGAACTGCACGTCGCTTCCACGACACAGGTCAGCAGTAAATCCAACCACTTCGCTTATGCTTCCACTTTTGTCTCTCATATTTGCTCTTTTCTTACCAATTAAGTTTTAAAAAAATTAACAAATCTATCAATATCCAATCCACTCTCGGCTCTTTTTGCTTGTCCTTTTTTCTAATTTGTCGTAGAAATAAGGTTCAATCCATTCACAGTTTTATTTTAATAGTCCTTTTTTCTCCCGTATTTGATTGAAAACTATTACCAACAAGCTCATTTTGGCACCTCTTAGACTATTCTGGTTTTCAAATGTCGTGGTCGTTATTGTTAATAACTCGCGGTGGACATAGTAACCTTGCGAGATGTAAAGGTCGATGTTTTTGGGCTCTTTTTCTTTGAGTCTTTTGTTTGAGTGTACGGCTGGTCGGAATATTCGTTAATCTGTGTTGCAGCGATTGAGAACGGAGGTCTGTTCATTAAATTCGGACAAGGTCTAGCTGCCCTGAACCACCTACTTAACCCGGCCTACATCATCACTCTGTCCAAACTGAACGACATGGCTCTCACGTACACTCCAGATGAGACAGAGGACATTTTCACTGAGGATTTCGGAAAAGGGTCACCAAATTAGGGATGAGAATATTTAAACACTGACAGAAAAAATTATTCCATTTACAATTATATTTTACTGGACAAAATAATCGAACTGATATTGTATCCATTTTGCAACCAGAATATCCCGTCTTCGAAGTCAATCGGGAATTATCTTTGCTCTTGAGAAAAAATTAGTCGATTCTATTTTTGATTTTTTTTTTGGTTAGATAATTTGCAATGCAGGCAATCTTTACCCATTTTAGTACTATTATAGCTCTCAATTTTGATTGAAAATATGAAACAGTTTTTGTTTTTTCATCACTGATTTTTTTGGTAGTTTTTTTGGGGCTTTTCTATTTTCGCTTTTCATTTCTAATACGAATTGGGTTAAAGAATTTCAGTTCGAGACTTTTTTTGGTTACCCTGATTCGTATTGAGAGCCAGCGATATCTTTGCCACGTTCGACCCGAAGCCTATAGCGGCAGCAAGTATTGCCCAAGTATTCGAGGCGAAGCTGAAAAGCGGAGAAAAAGTCGCGGTCAAGATGCAATACATAGACCTGCAAGATAGATTTGTAGGTATGTTTGAATGCTCAGAAACAATTTCAATGATTTTGGAATTGAAAAGAATAAAATTGAATGTGACTAAATTAAGTGGTGTGACAAATCACTTTCCTGTTAATTTTTCAATTCTAATTTAGAATTTGGTTTTTAGTTCTATCGTTTCGAATAAGTGGTTTGCAAAGATTATGAAGGTCTTTAAAAATGTCATCTTAATATATAGTACCGAAGGCACTGCTGGGGTTTTGAACTCGTGGTCTGCAGGATGCATATTCGTATGTTTTTTTTCTCGCATCATGGGCTGGAGATGTCTGGAATCTTTTTTGCTACTCGGAGAAACTCATTTTGATTGAAGAGATTCATGCATACCTAGGTAACATTTCAGGAAACTGTATGTTTACACAAGTACATTAGCACAATCCCTTGATTCGCTTTTAGTTGTATTTGCGTTATTGAACAGTATGGGCTATATACGCTGTACTCAAGCGCCATATGTGCGAATCAGAAGAAAAAAAATAGCTCCAGCGGTTTATGGAGTAGAATACTACCTGTGATTTGGCAGGCAGTGCGATCGATCGATTCTGTTGATTCTTTTCAGTTGATTTTCATTTCAGGGTCTTAATTTTTTTCTCAGGTGTCAAGAAATCCATGTTGCCGTTTGTTGCTTGTGAGTGTAGAGTTTTAGCGTTACTCGAAAGTCAGAAACAATATTGTTGGTAAAACAGGGCAGAGCTGAATGTTCCGACTGCCCTTTAATTGGTCTCTAATAGTTTCGGGTAAAAGAAAATATTGGAAAACTATGAATTTTGGACAATATCGAAGATCAAGTGTGAAACTACTAGTCGTACCAAATTAATACGACCGTAGCTAGCCTCAATTCAAACAAGTTTTTCTTAAACTAGCCTCAAACTGATTTTGTTTTGCGGGATATTTCGCCACGCATAAATAATTCGCTTTATGCTTTCAGCATTATGAATATAATCTTCAAATCGCGCATAAATTAGTCCAGATCATGGCTATATTGGCTGTTTTCAAACTCGCAGAACTTCGGAAAAAACGATTGGAGATAAAAATATAGCCATGAAAGATTTTTCCTGCAGAAGCGGCTACTCTTTAGTTTTTTGTTGAAAAATGTTAGGTCTTTGGGAAAATAACAAAACTTAAAAAACTTCCGATCTTCTTACATATTTTAGTAGACAAACAACTTAGGTTTTGGTCAAAGTCCAATTTTTGAAATCTTTTTTTTTCGTCCTGCATCAATACAGCAAATTCAAAAATTATCAAACACGTAGCTTCAGCTGGAATCTAGGTGTCCGTCATGGAGACGTACGATAATTCTGGTTCACCTAGGTTTTTCTACATTTTTCATGTATCGCAAATGGTGTTATATCGCAAGTGGTGCTAAGCTCCGCTTCGCCTCTGTGTATAATTTATGCATTTCAAAAAAGTTTCAATATTCGGATTAACGTTTGTAAATCATTTAATAATAATAAAATCGATATACAATGAGTTTCTATACTCTTTTGTATTAATTACTCTAGCGTCAGCTTGGCGTGTTGTTACGAACCTTCTTTTTTCTAACCTAGCTCGCAAATAAAATTGTTGATTAAAAGTGTTCAACTTTTTGAAATTTCACACTGTAGCATCGAAAATTGCATAGTATTTGTTCTCTGCTTTTTTTGTGGCTAATGTTTAATCTTCTATCTGCTAAGAAGCTTCCGTGTGTGGTCTCTAGGTCGCAGTTTCGAATCTTGGACATAACCGATTTTTTGCTAATTCGTGGCTTATTTTATATTTTTCTTTTTGCACTTAATAAAGATGCTTTTTGTCGTGTTCTCACTTGTGTTTGCGAAGCAAAGCTTCGCTTCTGTGTAAAATTTTGTTTTAAGAAATACGTTTTGTGAGCCTTTTGCTTTTTGTCCAAATTGCTAGTTTTCCAGAAAAAAGTTAAACGTCTAAATTCATTTTTATTAGTTCCGTCTAAATTCACGCCACCCAAAAACTATCTAATGATCCAGTTTTTTCAAACTGAATGAATTTAATCAATAAACGTTCAATAGAAATTGTTTCGAATTTCCGAGAGATTTTAGGATTACATATTTATATTTTGAAATTTCGAAAATTTTTCCGAAAAAACAGATCAGTGTTTTTTCTGTTTCCTTGCGTTCATTATCTTTTTTCCTACTCTCTGTTGGCTATGTTCTAGAGTGGCAGGTTAATTTGGTCTATTCATTATCTGGAAAATTTTACCATCATCAGTTTTGTTAAGAAATGTCAGATGGCTCTAAAAATTTACATATGGACTGAGAACGCTATTTCAAACGTCCAGATTTTTTGGTATTCTTACTTGCTCTTATAACAGAAAACCTTCAGTACAGCTGAAATTGGGTGATTATCGGGTAGAAGGGCATAAAAGCCGAATTCTCTTGAGTGGAATATAATTATTAAACAAATCAGATATACCACATTCACCAAAAAACATTCAGTGCAGCACAAATTTTTTATTAAAAAAAATTGTTTGACCAAAATTTTGCGTTTTTGTTTTTGAGCGTTTGTTCTCCCCTTTAAAATTATCTATTAAACAGTAACAATGGATAATACTAATTTTACATTTAAATACTAATTTTCATCTAATTAGGAATTTCTCGTGTAATTTCTTCCTTTTTCATTTTCGTCTAGTTTCTTTACTCTTGGTTTTCGTCAAATATCGCTTTCTTCCCATTTTTACACTCCTAACGAATGTCATAAAAAATCTCATCTTCAGAAAATAGTAAATGCAACAAAAATTTGAAAATAGTCAAATTAAATTGCTATCTGCAGTCAACTAAATCAAAATAAAGTCTCTAGTAGTTCCATAATCTCATTCTTGTGTTCGGTCGTATTTTCTCTTTTATGACCTTCATAGTATTTGGGTCGTTTTGATATCCACTGACTTTCTAACATACGCGCCAAATTAATTCGATTGTTTGATGGCCTGATTGCATAAACAAATAAAATACTTAAAAGTAAAAATAACTGGACTGTAACAAATTTCATTTTTTCCCGAAACAATCGTAAAGAGAAGTTTTAACTATGCTGAAATTTTTGTGATATTCTACTCTTTGTTTAGTATGAAAGATCTAATTTTACTTAGTTTGAAGATCGCCTCAATATCTTTAAAACACTTGCTAATTGCAAGTAAGTGTAATGAAAATTTAAAGAAGTTCATGACTTTTCTCTAATTACTGGGCGCAAATATAACATAAAAGTGATATTTAGAATGAAATTTATTGAAGACCTTTCAGTGCGACGTAATTGTTTACGAGTGAATGACCTACTCAATTTTGCTAGAATGTCTTAATGACGTAAACTAAACACGCATTTGCTGTATTGGGTAAAATTAACATCCTCCCCCTAAATCATTTAAGGAAAATAATTTTAATTGATTCATCAGCTGAAATTTTAAGCGTATTAGATTTGAGAGTTTCGTCTTTTTTCTCTAAGAAGGTTTAATACAAGTAGTGGGGGAGGGGGTGTATTACATGGAAATTATGCATGTAAATTATACAGCATGGCGTCGATTAAGTATTGAAAGATATTAATTCTTCTTTAACTTGAAAAGTTTAATTAAAAACTCTTTGAGAAAATTTTGCTCGAAAACTTTCTGCTGTTACTCCATAAACTGGAGAGACAATACTGAGAGATAATATTGCTATAGCAAACAACTTCAACAGAACAATCTTTTGTAGTTTCACTGAATTGTTTTCATTGATGATTTAGAGTCCGAAAAATTTAACTCGGTGTGAAGTAAATTGGCCATTTGTTTCGCCAGACTAATTCAATTCTATGCAACCCCCTGGATGAGTCAAAATGATGAAGAAAGGGATACTCAAAAAACTGGGAATTTTAATCTTCTTTTTTACCTTGGCAGTGCTAAGTTATGAAAAGAAACATTAATGCAACAGCGTGGATTTTCACCGCTCGAAATTTTCAAAACCACGAAAATGGAAAACACTTTACGCGTGCCTCGAGATAGAATGTAACAATTTTAGTGCCCATGAGAACTTGTTAAAAAGTTGACATATTGCTCGTGGCTCTCAAGAACTTCCTCCATAGATGGATTTTGTGCATTTATATATAAATTTTTTGTATTTTCCACTATCCAAAATCAAATCAGCATACCAATCAGGAAGGCTTTAAAGGAGACTAAATTAAAATTTTGTGTGATTTTGTGCACTTAACAATGATGATTTACGTGCGAGCGAGCGCGTTTCCTTACAAAATTTTACCTAATTTTAAAGAGTTCTAATAATCCTAACAAACTAATTTTAGTGAAGCTAGGTAATTGCAATCATTTTGCCGCTAGACTCAATTTAATTTTTCACTTTGATGATTTTGCCAGTTGATAATCTTTCAAGCATATTTTCGTATTTTTAAAACATTTTTATCGATTTTTTTTTCAGTTTCTTCTATCGTTTCTTGCTTGTGTTCGTAGAGCTTTGCATCTTTTGATTTTCTTTTCTGTCGTGTTCCGAATCCGAAAAAAGGTATATTTCTATGTCGAGAAATTTGCTCAGTATTTTTGTTCCGATCATTGAAAATGGGGAGGAACTCTGTATTCGGGAGTTTTTCTTTTGTTCTTTCTGCACTAAAAATCAGGTAACACAAATAATCATCGGAAAGGGTCGAGTGATATATCAAATTAAAGCCCTTTCAGTCGTAATTAAAACGGCATTTAAAATTCAAAAGTTTTTTCTCTGTCTAGAAAACCCGGTTTAAATTTTTTGTGTTTATTCTAATTTCGAGCGAATAAAGCGAGCGAGCGGGCGTAAAATAGGCTTTGTGTAGAAGGAGGATAACCCATGAAAATTCTATCAAGCCCCGAAACTTTAAATTTATTCTAGTAAAATTAGCTTTTATAGTAGTTTAGCGCAATTTTGGGAATCAAAAAAACCTAAGTTCTTTTTAAAAAACTACATTTTTTGTTTGTTTTTTGGGCCATTTTTCGACCTAAACTAATATCCATCTCGCCAATTTTGAGAACAATTTTGAATATGCTTAAGTTATAGGATTTCTTCCGATGTTTTTAACAAACCACGCACAAAACAAAACGACAAATTTTAAAATGAAAACTTTTCTGTAGTTTTTTTTTCAAGAATATGGTCGGAACATTCTGTGCTACTTGATCAGTTACCGGCTGCTCTAATTAATTCTATGTTAGCATTTTGTGAAACCAAATTAACGATTAATTGCGGTTTTGTGGGCTGCGTATTCTTCAATCTTGTGAAAAAATTGTTAGAGTTTATAGGAGGTTCTTCCGTTTTGGCGCATCGGTAGTGATGGAGCCCAGCATTTACAATGTGAGCTCTTGTAAGATAGAGCTCACAATTGAGCGCACAGCCATAGCTTAGTTAACCTTAAATAATTAACCTCCAGGTTAGGCCTCTAGTTGGTTAACTAAAACAGAAGTTCTGCTATTATATTACTTTGTTCTAACATGATTTTGATTTGTGTCAGGTGACATTTGGACCATTAAGTTTCTGATGGACATCGCAGAGTATGTGTTCCCTGGCTTCAACTTCAAGTGGGCTGTGATTGAGCTCTGCGACACTCTCAAACAGGAGTTGGACTTCATCAACGAAGGCACACAACAAATAAATACCAACTATGTTCATGTCGTTTAATTTTTTGGGGGGAAAATAATAATTCTGAAGCGTTTCTTTAAAAAACTCTTTCACATGAGCTCAGAATGTGTTACGGATTTTCTAAAAAATGTCATGAATAAAATTTTGGTTGAATTACCTTAAGGAAAACAATTATTTTATTATTAAATAAATATTTTCTTTCAGGTAATTCAACTCAATTTATTGTCCGAGCTCTTCTAAAAGGCTTAAAGTCCAAATTTGTCAAAAAACAGCTACCGTGTCAAAAACAGTTTTTTGTACGCTCATATAATGTTCAGTCGGTCAAAAACAAATTTTCGATGTGGTAAAAGTGTGTTACAGAGGAATTATGTTGAATTATGGTTTTTGAACTTTCTGAAAGGAATGGGAAAGGGTCTAGATTGTTTCTCATAAAACGGATATCATTTATTGAAAATACTCTATATTTAAATATTTAAAAAAATGTATTTTGCTAATTTATACATTGACATTGGCTGGTTTGAAGGCCCATATTGATTCTAAAAGCGGAAAAGTGATAAATTAGTTATAAATAATCAGTTTCTTGATTGAATGTAGCTGGTTTGAAGGTCGGAATGCCGAGAAGTGTGCAGAGGATCTAAAAGGGTTCGATTATGTACATGTGCCCAAAGTACACTGGGAATACACTTCGAAGAGAGTGCTCACGACTGAATTCATAGAGGCATGCAAAAGTGAGCAGACATTTAGTAAATTGCAATACAGATTCAGCGGTGATGTATTTTGAACAAGTGAACTTTAACTTTGCTCGTGAATGTGAGTCTCAGTTAAAACTGTTTTTTTTTTGAGTCGATAAATGTTGCTTCTAAAATTGCTTCTTTTGAACATGAATTTCAGGTTAAACTATTAAAAACTATAAACGAATATGTTTTATTGCTACTACCCAGCTTTTGCCGACGGCATGAGTCACTTTTTTCCCCAAAAACTATTTCGTTGCCCATATTTTTTATCTTCAAAAGTTGGGATCGAGTGCCAAAATGCCGTTATTTACCCTAAACTTTACCCTAAAAGAAAATTAGATATTCAAATTTGCAAAATAGAAAGGTTTTATCATTTGTGTTTTATTTTTGATTTATGTTTTTCTGATTAAATGTTTGGACTATGCTCTTTGCTGCACGGACTATTTTAGCTTTAAACTTAGTGTGGTTTCTTATTGTTATTATTAAAAATTTCAGTTGATGACGCGGAAGGCATGAAGTCGAACGGAATAGATGTTAAAAAAGCATGCGAGCGAATGTGCCGAGTGTTCGGATACCAGATATTCCAGTCTGGGTTTGTCCATGCTGACCCCCACCCGGGCAACTTGTTCGTGAGGAAGAACCCTAATGGAAAGGGGGATATCCAGCTGGTGATTTTGGATCATGGCTTGTACCAAAGGGTGGAGCCACACGTACAGGTGAATAATGAATCTATTTTAGGGTTGTCGAATTCCAGAAACCAGAGTTGTGACTCAAGTATTTTTAGAAAGATGTAAAAGAGTGATTCAAGTCAAAGTTGGTGACAGCATTTCAAAAACTTGCATTGCTAGCCTTGGAACTTCTGTTAAAAATTGCTTCTTATAATTCACTTTGAGCTTGAGTGCAACATTATTTTATGTTAGTTTCAATAGAAGAAACTCGCAATTTTTGTTCCGACCATTGAAGATGGGCAGGAACTTTGTATTCGGGTGTTTTTTTTTGTTTTCCACGCAAAATTAGGTCCGACGAAAAAATCGGACTGGATTGAGTGATATATCATATTCAAGCTCTTCCAGTCGTTATTCGAACGACAACAAAAATTTTCCAAAAAAAATACTCATTGTCGAGAAAAAACGGTGTGAAACATTTTTCGTCCTATTTCGACCAAATAAAGTGGTGATAACTTGTTAAATTGGTCATTTAAGCTGAAAAAACTTCATTTTACCAAAGCGAATTAGTTTTGATAGCTATATTTGGCACTTCTCTGGCATGAATATTTCTTAACCAAAATTTCAGAAAACATTGTTAAAAAAGTTACAAAATTTCGAAATTTTTTTTGAGATGTTTTTTCATTTTTTCTTTGTTATTCTTTTTTTAAAGACAATTGGTCGATTTTTCCACGTACAAAAAACGATATAATTTGAAGAACATTTGAAGAACTTGTAATAATTTGATAGAACATTGCAGTTTTTATGAATATGGTCGGAACATTCTGTGCTATTTGCACAGCAACCGGCTATCCTTGTTATTTTATATCAACGTCGAATTATGTCAATTGCTTGCATGTGGCAGATGAAATGAGATTGTACTGCAAAAAACGAGTCTTCTAGATATGTTCTAATGACATCCCAAAAGTTGACTGAATCAGGTTTTTGCAATTCCTGCAAACTGTTCTCCTTCGATAATTTCAGAAAACGAAATTGTATTAAGGCATCCACTTTGAGCCCAAGTGCAAAATTGGTCTTGCCTATCAGTAATTTTTGTCAAGACTTTTGAGCGAGTGTTTTTGCTTCACTGTCTTATGATCGGTTTTTAAATTCAAATTCAAATGTGTTTTCTTTTAGCATTTTTTTATTCAATAGAAGAAACTCGCAAATACTATTTTATGTCCACAAATTCTGTTCATTTTCCACAGAAGAAGCTGGGCAACTTCTGGAAATCGATGATCCTAGATGAGCAGAGTAGTATGTTGCGAGATGCTTCTGAACTGGGGGTGAGTGGACTGCACGACACTGCCATTCTGGCCGCCATTCTCATCCAGAGGCCCTGGTATGTCAATGTGCCATTTGCCACATACTTCAAAAGTGAGTTTGCTTATTCATAAATTAGACTTCTGCTGTTCGTGCAAAAACTGTAAAGCTTTACAAACTGTTTAATGCTGTACTATTTGTTATTTTAAGTTTTTGTTTAAAAAATTTGTCTTCTCAAGTTTTTATTTACAGCAAAAAAGCGCAATGTGGTTGAGGTTTTGCCTATTTCTTGAAAAGTGAGAATTCAAAATTGTGCAATCAATTTAAAAGTATTAGCAAAATATAGTTTGATGCACACAAAGAAGGCTTTTCCAAAAAGTGGGACTGTAAATATGGAGGTATATTGAAAAAAAAGTTTTTTTTTGGAGGTTTAATCTATGGAGGCTTAACGTATGCTTTAATATTTTATCGTCATTTTTAGGCTTTTTTAACGGAAACGGTCACTGTTCCTAAATTGCAACTTTCAATTTGTTTTCAGCCATGGACCAAAGTGACTTTGCACACATGAGTGGCTTTGTGAAAGACCACTTCAATAAAGTGATGGCAGTATTGAGAGCAGTGCCTTTATCGCTTCTTCTAGTTATCAGAAATATCAACACTATCAGATCAATAGTACAGACGCACGGGGAACCAGTTAACAGGCAAGTTTTACTTTATTAGTAAATATTAAAGGTAATGAGCGTAATTCAGGTCTTGAAGATTTTTTTGTGCTTTTATAAGAAAGAAGTCTAAAATTTGTTCACGCTCAATTATTTTTTTCCGCAGTTTGACTTTTGATTTCTGTTTAAATTGACTTTCTTTCCTTTGTTAAAAGGAAAGTAAACTCCACATTCGAACAACAAAATTGTAAGAATTACGAAAATGTGATCGACTTATCTCGAAAATAGAATTTAGTTTTCAGATTACTCTGATGCCTAAATTTTGCCTAATGATCCAGTTTTTCAAATTAGGTTATTTTAATCAAAAATGCGCCAGTCTGAAATTGTTTGTGAAATTCAAACAGCTTAAAGGGCAGATATTTTTACATCAAATTTGGCAATCTGAAGTTTTTTCAAACATTGAGTCAGTATCTTATTCTGTTTTCTTGTGTTTATTACTCTTTTCCAACTGTCAGTCGGGTATGTTGATTTAAGTGTTTGCAAAAATTGTTATACGAATAGTATTTTGGGTTTGTACTGATTTTTAAAATAGTTTTAAAATGGGTTTGGTCAGTCCACCACAACACTTACGGTGGGTCTGAAAAGCATTAAGGATTTACTGTTTAGCTAAAGATTTTTCTTAATCGCTCAATTTAATAAACAGAAGTATTAAAAAATATTTTAGGAAAATTTATTGTTTGAACTGTTATAAATATCCTCAGACAATTTTTTTCTGCAGTAGTACATATTCCATGCATTCTTGTCTTCTTGTTGTCCATGTGTTGTCTCTAGATTTGTTGCCCGTGTTCACGCGTTAGTCTTAACAACTTCTTTCCTGATATTTGTTTCATACACTCCACCGAGCATTTGTAACGATGTCTGTTGCCTGACACATTTTTGCACTTTTGTTTGCAATCCTCCATCTTTCTGTTCAAATATAAAGAGTTTCAAGAAAATTATTCGAGTAGATGGAACAAATTTGAATTTCTTTGCCGTTTTATCATATTTACACAACTTTGCGAATCCACTTTTTTCTAACCCAGCTTCAAAAAGAACTCATTTGGTGGCCTTTTTGCATTCGCAATTTCATAGCGTCTGTTCTATCTACTTTATTGGTGGGTGGATATGAATTGCGCTTTTTTAAGTGAGCATGGCGCAAATGCGAGGACGAGGCGTTTCGTTTTTGGCTCATAGAGAAACTTTTGTTTTTCTTAATTTTTTTTTTCATTTTTTCGATTTTTAAGAGTAATGAACGCAGTGAAGACTCTTATATCGGTCTTGCAGGTTTTGTTTTTTTTTTCAGGAAATGTCCTAAAAGTCTTTAATAACTCCAGATGTGCATTCATACATATTGCTGCATTTATGAATGCACTTAGGTATATATACACTTTTTGAGTTCATTTGAAATTCATCTGCGGAAAGTGACAGAAATAGCATTCTCCTAATACGAACGTGGGAATGGCGCGAAACAAAAACGTGAATGATTTCTAGTTTCGAAAGTGGAATTTAATTTTTAGATTTCCAGCGGAATAAAAACTTTACATATTGATCTAATTTTCTCTACTTGACTTCATGTTATCAGAAAAGCACCCATCATAAATTTTTAGAAATTCAAAGAGCTTAAAGGGCATCTGTTTTTTTTTCTTTGAAGTTCGAAAGTTGAGTTTTTTTTTTTCAAGAAAGTCAGTGTTTTTTTATGTTTACTTGCGTTCATTACTCTTTTCCAATCTTCGATTGGCTATGTTTACCGTTTAAGAGCTATTTTTGTCGCTCGTGTTTGCGAATTGCAGCTTTGATTCTGTGTCGCAATTTTTTGAATTTTCAATTGATTACTTTGTCTGAAAGGAAAAACTAGCGTTGGCATGCAAATTTTTTTTATTGAAATTGATAATTTGCTCTATTTAATTATGTTTGTCTGTTCCGATTCTTTTAATTCTCCTTACACAGATAGGAGCAAAAAAAAGTAGCGGATTAAAATGCATTTTTGTTGTAACGGTCACGCTCGACAGATGACTTGTGTCTGAAAGGTTATTTTAGCATGCAAATTGCTCAGAATTTGTTTAATTGATCAGTTTATTGAATTATGTCTGTCCGAACTTATACGTATATACAACTTGAATTATTCCCATGTATTCACTACTTGGGTGAGCAGGTCTTTTTACAACACTTCTTATTCACGGCGAAACTAACAGAATATTTGTGCTCGGGGTGTTTTTTTTCTTCAGACCAATTTCGACTTCTTAGCTAACAATTTTTGATTGAATTTTTAAAAATCATTCAAAAGGTATTTTTTGGCCTAATTTTGAAAAGATATTTCATTTGTGATCATTTTTTGTAAAGTTTTGGGGTTTAAAGATTGCCATTTTGGCCAATTTGGGACATATTTCGTGCTATTACGCGTAAGCGGAGATTTAATCCTTCCTAAAAATCGTTGCAAATT
The DNA here is from genome assembly GCF_963678635.1 of Symsagittifera roscoffensis. Lineage (NCBI taxonomy): Eukaryota > Metazoa > Xenacoelomorpha > Acoela > Convolutidae > Symsagittifera > Symsagittifera roscoffensis. The sequence goes on from NC_087071.1 coordinate 42,434,452, forward strand.
TGTCGAAGGAAGCTTATTTGCCATAAGTGATTTGTTGCTATGCGCAAAATCTATCATTTTGTACTTTTTATGGCGTATGGGGGGATGATTTGCACAAAAAATCTCAAATTAAGAAAAAAAATTTCTTTTATTTTATTACATTTAATTTTTTCATGTTATTTTTGCTCCATAGACCTTACAAGGCAGTCGGATTATTCAAGGCTTCGCCCTGATACGAGCAGTCCTGTTTAAATCTAGCAAAGAGTCTGGAATAATTAAATTACACGATAGAAATTTGTAACTATTGGTCAATATTTAACAACGTCTATGTAATTACTTAGGAAAATTTAGTATCCGCTTTAGTTTTAAAAGTTCTCATAGTTTTATGATTTTTAAACAGAAATTAAAAACGACAAAGTTCGATAAATGAATAGCAAAAAATTACCCGCCTGAAAATTCACTTGAATAAAGAACTGGCTGGAAAATCAGATTGACTTCTGACAGAGTGACGAAGATTTGTCTCTATTTTTTGTGAAATAATCTTAAAAAAATATACGCCTTTACGTAGTTTTTGTTTTTTTTTTTGCTCTAAAATTTCAAATGAGATAATTTTTGTTGGCCATCATTTACTTGCCTTTTCTTCTCAGCTTCTTTTTTGTCCGTCTCTGGTGAAGTTTCACGCAATCTGCCCAAATTCAAGGCATGGAGATAAACACTGGGTAGTTTTTGATCTGTCAATTTTCGGCCGAAGCCAGGTGTGAAAAAACAGCAACAGTTAATGAGCAACAGCACAAATATAATCGGAGCATAATTTTTTGACATTGTTGACTAAATTTGAAGATCTTCGGTAAAACTTCAGTCAACTATGCTTTAATAACTCAACTAATATATGAAGTGACATTTAAACGGTGAAAGAGACAAACTGAAAGAGCAAAACTCCGTGAACTGATCATTGTTTGAAAACGATGAAGTTTGATTGATATTTATTTTCTCGTCATTTTTGAATTTGACATTTGCCAGCTTTAATTCAATTGGAGGGCTCTGGCACAAATTTGATAAGTCTATTTATTGTATTTATGAATGAAATGGCCAGAAGTACTGAGACCAGGTTTTTTCAAAATTATGTTGCTGTTGCAATATTTTGTCCCCCCCCCCCTCCATTTTGATAGACAGTATTATTTGGTGAGAAAATACTCTCTGATGAAATATTTGGTAGTTATTTGTTTTTCGGTTTTCGAGTAGTCATATTGCAATATTATAGTTTAAAATGTACTGGTAAGATGTTATTACTAAAATGTCAAAATGTCAGAAGAAGTTATCAAGGCTTGGTTTTTTACTCTCAATTGCTCAATTATTCTAATGTAAGTATATGTATGGATAGTAATACTTGTGATTCAATTTATTTTATTTGTATAATCGGTTTTACAATTTTTTTACATTTTTCTATCATGATTGCCTCATTTTTTTAATTAAAGAACAGTTTAAACGATGATGGTCGGAAAAACAATCAATTTTCCTTTTTTTAGGTATCGAATCATGACTAGCTGCACGGTCAAGAATAGTTGGTCAAACTACAGAGAATATCTGAGGATCCAGTATCGACTTTTTCTCATGGACGCCAAAGAAATGCTGCACAAAACACTGCTCGGTATTTTCTTCACACTTTCAAGGACAGGAATTCCGCTGTTTTCCAAGTTTTCGAATCTGAATTTGGAAGTTGAGAAGAAATCTGTTTTACTGTAGAAAACTTGCTAAATTGTTTTACTTTTATTCTAAAAAGACTTGAAAAGATAATGAAAGTATTGGACGTTGTTCACCTTTATCAGGAACGAAGAATTATGAATTAATAACTTTAACAAGCTGTTTTCATCAAAAATTTATCAAGCTGTAGGCTCTTGTCCACTTTCACCCACCTTTCATTTTTTTAATAATTTTTTTACGTGTCATTATGGCTAAACGTGTGATATTACGTTTTAAGGTATGAAGAACAAATATGTTCACTCCCCATGTCAAGTTTCATAGCATTATGACAACGTTAAAGTGGTTTTTCAACACTGAAATTGAAAGGTGGGAGGGGGAGTGGTGGAACTTCATTAAAATAAGTTTCATTTTTTGATCTTTTAGTGTTTGTGTTTTATGATCTTTTCTTAGTGAGACAACTTTTTCCTGTCTGTGAATATTTTTATATTTGCGGGAAAGTCTAACAATTTGTTCACGCTCAATTTAAATTTTTCACGGTTTGATTCTTGTTATGTTCAGTTCATTTCCTTGGCTAAAAGGAAGTCAAACTCCCCCATCGAACAGCAAACAAATAAATTTTGCGAAAAACTTGATCGACTTCTAGCATTTCAAAAACTTTATCTATTTAAATTGTTTTTTTTCCACTTTGAACGTCGAAGTTGAAAATGTTGAAACGTTTTTTCAAACGAGTCATTTTTTCCATTTCCTTGCATTGATTGACTATTTCCCAATTGTCGTTTGTCTATGGTAAAAGCTTCTTTATTTTAAGCCGAAGACTGCAGGCTCGAAGCAATCGTTTGCTCAATTTTTATGTATTTTTAGTTAAAAGGTACCAGGAATCATACAGTAAATCGGCCTCCTAAGACATTCGTCCGTCTGAATGGAATAATTACTTGCGAGAATAATTGTATTGTAATTGTGAATGAGAACTATATTTTTCGTTGAAAAATTTACTGGAATTATGACATCAGGTACGCTATTCCAGCTGGTAACTTAGAGTAGTCATTTTGCGCCTGCTTGAGGCGGCAAATTTGGTGGGTTAATTCTGACCTGAAGAAGTGACACTGCCAGCTTAGTTTCTAGCTTAGGTTTATCAAAAAAAATTCTGAAGTTTTAAACTATCAATACGAAAAGCATAAAAAATATTTGGATCATCAATGCCTCTATTGATGATAATATTTTCTTCAGCTCATGTTTTAGAGTCAATGAACGTAGTTCAGATTCTTACATAGGTCGCGATCATTTTTTTCTAGAGAAAAATCTAAAAAACATTTCAGTCTCCAGTTTTTTTTGGCGGTTCGAATTTTTTTTTTTGAAGTTCAATTAATTTCCTTCATTAAAAGAAATGTAAACTCCGCTATCAAACAGCGAAAGTTTAAAGGCCACAAAAAATGTGATTGACTTCCAATTTTGAAAATGAAATTCAATTACCGGGTTTTCCAGCGAAACAAAAAAAATTAACTATTGATCTAGTTTTCTCAAACGGGCTAGTTTAATCAAAAAAGTGCTAATCATAAAATGTTCTAAAAATTGAACGAATTTTAACGCCATCCGTTTCTGACTAAGAATTTTGAGCGGTGAATTTTTTTCAAGAAAAAACAAGCCAGTTTTTTTCTGTTTTCTTGCATTTTTAGACTCTTTTTCAAATGTCTGTTGGCAAGGTTCAAATTTTCAGAAACAATATTTCTCTTGCTGCTTTCTGTGTTTGTATAAGACTCTACCAATAATTCAGGCCGGCAGAGAAGTTATCATGGACGTTCAAAAATTTCACCATTTTGGTTGAGCAGCTAATTATTTCTGAGTTTGGTAACCTCTGATATCTGAAAAACAAGTTTTTTGCAAATTTTCATGAAACTACAAAATTTGTTTGTCCTATTCTTCATTCTGAGATGGTTTCTTTTAAAATTGTGTTTCTGAGGTTCTTTACTTTCGAAAGACTTCTAGCGAAGGTAGCGAATTTAAATTCGATGGCAGAAACAAAACAAAGTTTGCTAAATGAGATCGAAGCCTATTTAATGAGAAATCTACCTCTGTGATAAAGCACGACTTTTGATAACACGCAGTAAAATTTCGATTAATTCTCTCTGGTCTAATGAGTTAAATGCTGGATTTAAACGAAACTGCATCGAATGGTGGATATGACAGCCTGACAGGCCAGCTTCCAAGTAGCTTCAAGCCTCCCCTCCGATGGGTCGGAGGAAGCTCAGAAGTTTCGGGGTTTTGGTTATGGAGCGTCTGCCAGCTAATACTCTGCTAATACTCACATTACTTCTTCCCTCCTTCATTAATCGGAACCCTGGTCCCTACAAATAATCCCTTTGCAACCAATACATACCCCGTAACCAAGCAAATGTGGCTGGATACATTTCAAATGTAGAGGCCTTAAGTTTTCAAAAGAAAGTCACCGTGGTCTTTACTGCCCATTCTTGACTGCTATGTAAGTTTTATCTCTCCTAGGCACCAAAGCCACTTCTCTCCCAATAACAATTTCCACCAACCACAGTACATCGAGGCCCATTCATCTCTTTTTAACAAAGCACCTCCCAAACGCCACACACCACAACCCCTTTCTCCACCCTTGATTTTTTCATCACTGATGGTTGCAACCAAAAACAGCCCTCAATTACGTACTGTTCTTGCTACACATAAATTTTTAAACTTGCCAGCAAAACTTCTTTTAATCACCTGCAGTTCTCCTCCGTGTCATAACTGTCTCAACTCTTATGAGCTCCATTGCGCAACTGCAGTGGAGCTCATAAGTTCAACAATCCTTTATGAGTGCTTTAAAAGACAACGCAGAATTCTTGTTAACCGACCAAAACCCGCCACTAAATCTCAACGACTCAGAAGTTTTCACTTTTGTTTATAACCACTATAAGCCCTTTCTTAAAAAACGATGCAAACCTCCTAACCCAGTTCCTAGCAGAAACCTCTACCTCAAAAGTCATTTGTATCCTACCTCCAATCATCGACTCCTCTGAACAGTACCGTCACAGAACCCTCCGATGTAAGCGTTTCTCCTCCCCTTTTACTCCAACAGACCTGTTGTTAAAGCCTTTTGAAGTAGCAAATTTCATTAGCCTGGAGTCTGATGAGCCTAACCCGCCCAACATGGGCTAAAGAAAGAAAGAAACGGAGTTATAAGTTATTAAAAGTCACACAGCACGTTTCCCTAACTGAAAAATCTGTAAAATGGCAATTCACTTGATGTTTGACAAAATGTTAGTAATTTTTGATGAAATATCGGTTGTGAAATACACACTTTTAAAGACGTTCAACGTAGTTCAGACTCTTATTAAGGTCGTGCCAAGTTTTTCGTTAGTTTTTTTTCAGAAAAAGTTTTAAAATTTGTTCAGGTTTAAAATTTACGCTTTTCTTACTTTTGATTTCTTTTAAAGTTCTGTTTCATTTCCTTTGTTAAAAGGAAGGCAAAAACCATTAATGAACTGTGAAAGATCATGAAAAACGTAATCCACTTCTAGATTCTAAAGTGGAGTTTAATTTTCAGATTTCCAAGCTGGAAAAAGATATTCTTTGATCCAGTTTTCTCAATTTAGGCTAATTGGTCGAAAAAATGTTATTCAAAAATTGTATTAGAATTTGAAAGAGCTTCAAAGTTATTTAATTTTTCTGTGAAATTCATAACTTGAGATTTAGAAAAAATCATTGTTTTGTTTTTTGTTTTACTGCCGTCCATTCACTTTTTTCCAACTGTCTATTGGCTATGTTTCGAAAAAAAAGATACATTGATGCAATAATTCTACAACTACTTTGCGAGACGTGACTTACTAGGAATGATCGACTTTCCAGTTGAATTAGAATTTGATTATTGATTATTGCTAGGCTTATCAATTTAAACAAGTTATAGAGTTTTTGACAGACTTGGGGTAAAACAGCCTGTGCCCCTGCTGCATTTGGAGCTCTGATGTGATGAAATATCATTAAAACCGATATCATTCACGAAAAATGTCAGATACAAATCTGAGCCGTGAAGTCGATAATGAAGAGTTGCATTTAACCAGAAAAACATAAGAAACTTTTATTTCCAAAAACCTAAAACATATACAAGGCTTTGGGCGTTTTTTGGCCAAGAAAATATTTGAAGCTTGGCATAGATGGAAAAGTAAAAGAAGCTCTTTCAAAAAAATTACATTGAACTCCCTCATAAGATAAGTTTGTAACTTCTATAAAGGTATATATTTTTTGGAAGGATGGAGTAAAAAAACAATTAACAACAAATATATAAACTCGTTACGATATGAAAAATTGTCATGCTACTTTTGCAAAACTACCTTTAAATAACTTTTGATAAAATTTACTATCAAACCAATTTGTTTTGACTCGTTTTTGTTGTTATTTTAAAAATCAATCACCTAGATGGATGTGAATGACATACAGCAGGAATCAATTATTCTATGTTACTATCAGCATCATACTGAACCGTCGGAAAGAAGATTTAAAATTATGATAATCTTTGGCACTCTTGAGAATTGGTAGATAAATTACTTGAATTAAACTTAACTTGCAGAGATTCAACCCCTTGCCGACCCAGAGGGTCTTCCCTTTGTACTATTTTAAGATCTCCGCCATTTTTGACAGGCGGACTTCAACTTTAATTAGCACTCTCGACTTTCAAAAGGCGCCAATATTAATAAAAACAAGTTATTAGCTTTGGGTTTGCGTTGATGGATTATCTGGCAGTCTCAGTATAACTTCTTAGAAAAAGTATTGGTGAATTCCAATTAATTTTCAAATTGAGGAGCAGGTACGCTGAATTCAAAATGGTTTATGTGGCTTAATTTTAAACGGATTGTGGACCAAAATGAAAGGGAGAAGAGACAAATGATATTAAGGGGGGAGGAAGTGGTGCGCGCGCCAAAACAACGCGATTTTTTTGTCAACATTTTCCAAAAAATACCCAAAAGATACCTTTTTTGGCCTTTTTTTTTCTCAAATTTCTGTCTGCGGCGCAAAAAATTTAGTCAAAACAGTGTCTTTATAATGGTTTGTGAGAGCTCAGAAAATGAATTTGGTCAACTTGAAAAAAAGTCGATAAAATTTCGAAAATTTTTTGAAAATTCGCCCCCTCGAGAAAATCCTAGATCCGCCCCTGTATAGCAGTATATTCAATTATTTGATACATGCAATATTTTGGTCTCTGCAAATTATTAGTATCAGTTTTTTTGCTTTTTCGATGTGTTTTGACGAATTAATTTGAAAAACGTCAATAGACACCATTACCATCCAAATTCTGCACTTGTTTGAAAATTGGGTAGTCTCCGATAACTTCAATTGTGATGTGGTGTTGGCAAGTGTCATATTGGCAAGTGTGATAGTTCAATGTTCGGGCCGTGATGGAACGTAAAACCAATCAAAAATTGTTTTCCTGTTTCTTTGAGACCGGAAAGCAAACGTTTCTTTAATTTCTTTAATTTTTTAGTTTTCTGTTTTTTTAAATTTTTAGTGGAACTAAAAATTTTGCTAACGTTAGTGGAACTCTGAATACGTCAGTCTTGCAATTAACTTAACGCAAAGTGAACTTGACCTCGGTATCAATAAAAAGATCTATTTGATAATAATACTGTGTACTCCTAGCGCAGCTAGATCTGTACACTATTCTCCACCAGCAGGAAAATGTTTTTGCAACATGTTATAAAATTGATAATACTCATAAGAGTGTAGAATCTCAGATCTTGCTTGTTTTTGTTTTTTAAATGAGGTTGTTTAAATTTCAACTTTCTTTGTAGACTACTTTGATTTCTTTTTCTCTGAAGCCGATTTCTTAAGCTGTTTTCTGTTATTTTCGGTCTTATTGATTTCCTAATGCGCTTCTTTGTGTCTAATATGATGTTTTCGTGCTTCTGTTTAAACAGTATTTTTCAAGTTCCCTTAAACTTCCCTGCTATTTTTCAACTTCCCTGCATTATCTCCTTGTTGCTTTCCTAAAGCCAACTCTGTTTTGATTGCTTCTATCAATGCCGTTTTTACTCTCCGATAGCTTCAAAAAGGCTAAATTGAGCTGTTAAATTGTAAGCTTTGTTTAAGTTTGAAAAAATGTTGGCAAGTGTGATAACTCAATGTTCGGGCCGTGATGGAACGTAAAATCAGTTAAAAAAATGGAACGTTTCTGAACTTTTTTTTAAGAGCGTAGACTTTAAAAAGCTGTCAAACTACCAATCTCTTTGTGAAACACTGAGTATTACAGTCTTGCAATTAATTTAACGCAAAGTGAACTTGACCTCGGTATCAATTTAAAAATCTATTTGATATTAATACTGTGTAATGCTAGCGCAGCTAGCTCTGTATAACATTCCCCACCAGCTGCAGGAAAATGTTTTTGCAACATGTGGTAAACTTGATAATACTTATCAGAGTATAAAATCTCAGTTTTGGCTTGTTTGTTTTTCGAATGAGTTTCTTTGAATTTCAACTTTTTTGTAGACTCCTTTGATTTCTTTTTTCCTCAGCCGATTTATTAAGCTGTTTTTTTTTTTAATTTCGGTCATTGATTTCTTAATGCTTCCTTGTGTCTAATATGATGTTTCCGTGCTTCTGTTTAAACAGTATTTTTCGAGTTCTCTCAAAGGTATATCTGCATTATCTCTTTGTTGCTTCGCTAAAGCCAACTCTGTTTTGATTGCTTCTATCAATGGCGTTTTTACTTCTCGATAGTTTTGTGCGTCCACCTCAAATATGGACTACTTCAACATAAACAACCAAGTATGGGTGTTTCTTCATATTCTGTTCTTTTAATTTCTATACACTCCTTGCCTGCTGTGGTTTGTCTATCCTCTCTTTGTTTTTATTCCATAGCAACCGGTTTTGTTTCGTATTTTACGCAATGACAATTAAAAAGATTCTGGAACAATTTTGTTCCGGCTGAGTTTATCTGTAGCATCATTACGACTGTTTAGCCAAACTAAAGTTTCGTGAAAGTTTTTGATTGATATTACGACAATTTGTTAATTATGTGTTCATCCTCTATGGGTTCTCTAGAAATATAATCTACGATCCCCATATCTTTGACGGGCAAGTAAACGTGGTAACAGTCGATTGAACCTTCTAGTTAGTCGCGATTGGTTTTTTGCCCTGTTGCTTTTTATTGCTGGCTGGCTGTAGTAAGACAGCAAAAAGCTGAATTTATTTCTCCTTGTAATTAATGAGCAGGTATAATTGCAAAAAATGGGTTTTGGAGAAGACAGAAAACGGAATCCTAGGATCAACCAAACGCTTGCTGTAAAAAGTCATCAGTCGCTAAGTTAGATAGCAAAATTGTGTCTTTTACAAAAAAAGATTTGACTCAGCCTGTTTTTCGAAATTTTTTCTGCAGTGCAGAAAATTTGGACGAAATAGAGTCCTTATGGGGATTTGTGAGAGCTCAGATTAATTTGGCCGATCCAATAAAAGGCCGATAAAAGATAAAATTTCGAAATTATCTTGAAAATCCACCCCTTCGAGAAAATCCTAAATACGCCCCTGTGTATGAAAATATTCAGTTATTCGATATACACGCAATGTTTTTGGTCTCTGCATTTTATTAGTATTAGTTTTTTTGCTTTTTCGGTGCTTCTCGACAAACTCATTTAGAAAACGTCAATAGACACATGCTATCCAAAGTCTGCAATTGAGTGAAAATTGGGTAATTTCCGATAACTTTAATAGTGCTGATTTGAGCTGTTAAGTTGTAAGCTTTGCTTAAGTTTAAAAATATTTGGCTAACTCAATGTTTGGGCCATGATGGAACTTGAAACCAATCAAAAAAAAAATTTCCTGTTCCTTTGAGAGAACACCCACTAAAAAGTTGTCAGATTAGCAATCTCTAAGTGAGACAAGAATTTACTAGCCATTTACTTAACGCAAAGCCAATTTGACCTCGGTATCAATCAATATATCTATTCAATCAGAATACTGTGTACTCCTAGCGAAGCTAGCTCTGCCCAATATTCCGCACCAGCAGGAAAATGTTTTTGCAACATGTGATAAACTTGATAAAACTTATAAGAGTGTATAATCCCAATTTCTTGCTTGTTATTGTTTTTTGAGTTTAAGACCGTTTACCCACAGTTGAAAGGACCAACACAAGAGCCGTACAGCTCATCACGGCGAACCGCTGTTGTGTCCCTGTATTAAAAATTACATGCAATTTTTTTGGTTATTTTTATGGGCTGTGTAAAGTTGCTTCACCCTCAAGCAACGAGCACTTGAACTTGTTTAAATTGCAACTTTCTTTGTAGACTCCTTTGATGTCTTTTTTTCCTAGCCCGATTTCTTAAACTGTTTTTCTTATAACTTCGGTCATCGATTTCCTAATGCTTCCTTGTGTTTAATATGATAATTCCATGCTTCTGTTTGAACCGTATTTTTCAAATTCCCTCAAACGTATGTCTGTATTATCTCCGTGTTGCTTTACTAAAGCCAAATCTGTTTTGATTGCTTCTATCAATGCCGTTTTTACTTCTCGATAGTTTTGTGCGTCCATCTCAAATATAGACTGTTTCGCCATGAACAACCATTTCAACGGTTCTAATTGTTTTGATTTCACAGCAACCGGTTTTGTTTGGTATACAAAAACGAAAGCTTTGATGTCTGGATAGTCTGAAGGTTCTCGAAATATCCGTTTTTACACAAAAAAAACCGTATCACCATGGGGAGGAGGGATTGCCCAGACAGACACATTCAACTAGTGAGACCAAACTTTTAATTCTTTACAATTCATAAAATTATTTAACTAGTTCAAATTTTGCAATAAAAATATTCGAATTTGTGGTAAAAACTTGACATTTCAAAAAAATTACTGTTTTCAGTTTCAACGGATAGTAAGTTTCATATTTTTGTTCTATAAAAAATGCATCATCCTCACCGTGTCGAAAATTTTTTAGTTTTTTGTTTGCCAAAAAAATTCCAAAATTAAACTTGCATAAGGTTCCCTTGTTAAGGAGAATTATCAAAAGCTCGTAGATATGGTTCTCATGAACGGTCAGCCAATTTTTTTTCTCGAGAAATTTTTTCACTGATCTGGGCGTTTTCTGAAAAATATACATTTCAAAACTTTCTTTTGCATAAGGAAAAGTGGGTTTGAGTAGTGACTATATTGTTGCGATAATTTGTAATATTTGGCCGCCTGCTACACATGTTCTAATAATAAATTGCATTGTTTTCCAAATCTCATTTTAACAAATTCTATGTCACTGATGAATAACGCTTGTAAGCTAAATAAAACTTTTTTGACAGGAAACTTTTTTGACAGGAATTTAATTTGAAATCACAATTAGAAACACTTGACTTAACGTTCATTCGCTAAGTTTTATTTTATTCGGTTACACGCTTCTTTATTATCAAACTTCTATTTAAAACTTTCAGATCAGACTCAATTTTGTAGGGTGCGCATCCCATAGCTGTTAAATTTTTATCGACTGCAAAAAAATTCCGCTAGTAACAATTTCAAGAATGATCATTAAAATAAGTATTGAATATTATAGATTCTAAAATGGACTTATTTGGATCTATGCATTTTTTTACTCCATTCTCAATAACTGCAACACTCTGTATGTGGTTGAGAAAATCAATTTTGAAAGAACTCAGTGAACTGCTGACGAGTCTGTTTTTTTTTCTGATTTGTAACTAGTGGTCCTAGTAGTAGTGTTAGGGATTTTATATCTTCACAAAGGGTCGAGGCCCCGTCAATGCTTTCGTTTCAGATCACTTAATTATTTCTGCAAAAGTAAATGACACAGTTACATGAAAGCTTCCGTGCGCACTTGTTTTTTCCGCAATGAAGCTTAAACTTCTTCTATAACAGATTCAGTAGGGCACCTTGGAAACCAGGTCAGTGTCTTAAATGATTCCTAAGAGCATTTATAAGGCGAAATGCTGATATAAATGGTATCAATCTAAATAGTATCAAACAGTCAGTACAATTAGAATTAATATTTTTTAAAATTTTTCTTTGCCTCTGTAAAACTTTTGAGTATATGTCAGTAACTGAACTGTGGTTGAACAGTTCTTTCGTAATCCGTGCTGAGATAAGGGCAAGGTGTTTTGAAATTGTTCGTGCAACCTTTTGAAATTTTTTTCCAAAAATTTTTGAGATAACTTGAAGCAGTGAAACTTTTCAGTAATTTTCGATATCGTTTTTGTCACATACTCTGCTAGTGCATCATTTGTACTAAGTCTACCACGGAACCCATATTGCTTAGGATACAACAGGAAAATTTTTCCCAGGCAAGTTTTCACCTGTTTTCAAACTGATTGTTCAAATACTTCACTGCAAACAATTATTGATCTATAATATGGGCCGATGCTTGATTTCATCTGTACTCGATGCTTCTCTTGCAGAGAAAAAACCAACGTTTTGCAGAGGTGTTCGAGAAATAAAACGTGTTTTGAAACTTAAAGTTGGTCATGAACGCTAAATAGGGAGCCACATTTGCAGTCAGAACTTTATTTGTCATAAAACTAACTAAAGGTCATCTGAAAAATTTTTAAAATCTTATTTGTTTTTTAAAAAAAAACTTTTTATGCATTTGTTTTGATGAGGCTAATTGAAAAAGGAACATTTAAGTACTTTTCTTTTAATTGTAGCAATGTAATGAGTGTTATTCTCATGGTTGTAGAAAATGTATTCTTTTTTTTCCGCAAAATCAGCATCTGCTGGATTATCGCAAAAACTATGATGCGATTGCAATGGAAGCAATTTGTCACATTAAAAGCTTTTGCAACTAGTATCAATTTAAATTCACATTGCGTTCAGAAAAAATTGTTTTTTGAATTGCTTCACTTCTAATTACAATTGCTCTCTGAAGCTAAAGACTTTATCTCGAAAAGTGTTTGCTTAATTTTGACTTCATTTCTTGTTTCTGCGCGCTGCATTTCTTTTGTTTCTTAGATTTAATGGTCTGTTGGTAATCAAATTGGGCGCGTCTTCGATTGGTTTTTCGTGCATTTTATATGAGCAAAGTTATGCAAAACAGAAACGAAAAAACTCTGAAAAAACAAAACACTGCATATATGTTTTGATCAAAAAAAAATTTTTATTAGGGGTTGTTAAAAATCAACATCTCTTCTCCAAAAATTATTTTACCTATACAGCGATTTCAGAAATGATGTATCCGAAATTGAAGTTTATTACTGAAACCTTAAGTTTTTGATGTTCAATTCAAAAATCATAGGATAAGTAGCAGACAAACTTTTGTGATTAATTAGCTTCGAAACAAGGAATTGTACGTTATGATATCTGAAAAAAAGTTCAAATTTGGTAACAAGTTTTCTCAAAACCATTTCAAGATATTGTGTTTGTGCTAATCTGGATAAGTTTACTCTTGTGCAAAGGAAACTTGCTAGAATCGCCATATACAATGAGAGGTTAATTTAAAGAAAATTCTTATCTGAATATTGATCCAGCTTTGCTACAAATTTTTTCTATTATATCATTTTCTACGAAGTTTCTTTTTTTTCTACTTTTGGTTTGCTTTTTTCTAAATGTTTTGTGGTATGTCTCTAGTGTAATTTATATGACGAGCAAAAAGTGATTAATTCTTTTTGTGCCCAGACCGCTGCAAACGGTTTGAATTCTTTAGTTGAGTATTTCGTTTCTTGAGTATCTAATTTTTACTCAAATGCGAATCATATTTGAATTCTTTAGTTGAGTATTTCGTTTCTTGAGTATCTAATTTTTACTCAAATGCGAATCATTAATGACGAGCAAAAAGTGATTAATTCTTTTTGTGCCCAGACCGCTGCAAACGGTTTGAATTCTTTAGTTGAGTATTTCGTTTCTTGAGTATCTAATTTTTACTCAAATGCGAATCATATCGGAAACCACTTTTCTGTATTGAATACGTGCTCTAACATTGCCTCTAATCTTTTGTGGCTTGGTTCGCACTTTAGATTTGCTTCTTTTTGAGTTGTAAAATTTTGTTGTTGAGATGTTTGTCCCTGCTTTTTTTCGTTTTTTCGAAATACTTTTTGTGATTTTTCCATTGAAGTTTTTTCACCGGTTCTATTTGCTTTTTTTCTTCTTTTTTGTCTTCCTCTTTTAAGTGTTTTAAGAGTTGTCTCAAGCTTTCTGTTAGTGATGCTGCGTTCGGTATAAATTTTGATAAACAATTTGTAAAGTTAAAAGATCGCAACTGTTTGAGTGTTTTTGGAGGCATTAAATTCTTTTTTGTTTCTGTTTGCAATGTTTTTGCTTAATAACCTTCAATTGGTAAACAATGAAGTAAACTAATCCTTTTCCTCCTTTAGCAATTCGCTGTTTGAGATTTTTGGTGTCGGGTTTTTTTCATTTGACCTTATCAGCACTTCTACTTAGGACAATTTACATTTTACACTTCGCTTGTTTGCCTTTTGATACTACTCGAAAATGGTCGAGAAAGCAAAAAAATTGTCTTCGCGTGCTTCATGGTCCTAACCCTAGCTTTTTGGGATTCGTTTCGCATATCAGTCATTCCATAGACCCCATCAAAAACGTTTTTTCTTTGCGTTTCTGTGAATTATACTAAAAATTGCCTTGCTTCGCTGTATCCGCAGCTAGGAATAATTGCCTGTTCGTGAATCTCAAATCTAACACTGTGAATATTAGCTACTCTTCCTTCTTCTTTTCATTAATAATCTGACCGTTTCCGTCTAGCAGTTTTTAAACATTCATGCTTGTTTTTGTCAAGTTATCAATTTCGCATCGTATGCCAGTTTGTCAGCTGTAACTATAATTGGAGCTATGAAGCAACCACTTATACTTTTTAAAGTTTTTCCTTGCGGCCCTTGGATAGTAGTTTTTCAGTTTCTTGTTCTTCTCTCTCCTGAATGTGTATGGGCATTCTACTATCTTTCTCTTGCATAGCGCAATGATAGCTCTGTCTGTCAAATAGTTCCTTGAAGATTCCGTAAAAAATTGCAGGTAGCTTTTGACTTGAAAAAAGAAAACTTCAAAACCACAAATCTTGATTTTCCTTATGAGGTGGGTGCTCTTTCGATCCATGATATCTAATTTTCACTGTCGGTCCATCTCGCGAGATATCTATTCTTGTTCATATCATGTTATCAGGATCTGCGTTGTCCCGATGTGAATCCCCATTATTTTGAATGGATTCTTGTTGTTGTCTATGAACTGTATAAATACATCTAGAAATTGTTCTGTCATGAACATCCTTGATGAACGTCTTCTAGTCTACATACTTTGCATCTAGCTACTTGCGCAGTTATTGCTGCATGAATCCTTTCTCCTGTTTTTTTTGTGCGTTCTATTGAATAGTTATGTCACATCTTTCGTTTCTTAAAGGTTAACGTGAAATTTTTTACCAGATCAATGAAAGTGAGTATTGATGACATGTAGCTGCTTTTGTAAAATATCTTTTTTTTTTCATTTTTCACTCAGAGATGAGAATAGTTTTGGTACTTATCTACATTGTACTTCGCTGTTTTTTTTCTTTAAAAATAATTTTTTTGTTCGGGAATGGTTTTTATTGCCCTGTGATGCTTTTGCTCTCGGCGCAGGTTCTGTTATTAGGTTTGTTGGTGGTTTCAAGTTGATTTTAGGGTCAACATTTTCTTTCAATGTGACGGTCATAATAAATTGATCCAGTCACCCAAATTAGGTCTAATATCCTAATTGAAGGTTCCTGCTGACTGTGCCTTGTATGAACTCAATGTTCGGGCTGTGATAAAACATAAAATCGATCAGTTTTTTTCCTCTTTCTTTGAGAGCGTACACATTAAAAAGTTGCAGAAATAGCTATCTCTGCAAGAAGCACTGAATAGATCAGTCATGCGACTAGCTTAGTGCAAGTTGACCTTGATCTTGTTAACAAGCAATCTATGTATATAAAAAGCAATACTGTGTGCTGCTAGCTCCGCATCACAACAAACAATCGAGATTGAGAAATTTGTGTTTGACACTTTTTAAAAACTCGAACTGGCCACAAAATAAACATAAAGTGCACTAGAAACATAAAGTGCACCAATTAGTAGTTTTTTGGCGACTAATTTGATTCATTGCTTTTTGGAACCAGTAACAAAGTAAGTAAACATCAAATATGTTTTTTATTAATTCAGAATAAGGTTCTTTGAAAGATGAAAACATCCGAAATCAAGCGATGTCTTTGATTTCGAAAACTGAAAAAAAATGTCACAAACGATTTAATTGAAATTAGTTATATACAGCAATCTGATGTAAAGTTGGAATGAGAGACGAAGCACGTTTCAATAAATTGTTTTTGACAAACTCTATTCTGAAAGGTAAAAAATAAACCACTTTCTGAATTAATGCTCCGCTCACTTCAAAAATATGATATCATCTCAATAGACATATAAACATATTAAAATTATTATCCAAACTTGACTAACGAGAGTGATTTGACGTGAGTAAAAAGATCAGATGCGGTAGTTCAGATAGGATAAGACTTTTTATGACGGAGATACCCAAATGAGATCAAGTCTCTGGTTTGAACTGCAGATTGAGAAGAACTGGGCTTGAAAGAGGAGACCTGCCTTTCGTCAAACTTGTTGCAAATATAGTGCAATCGTCGACTGTGCAGTGTACTGCAAAGAGATTGTCGATAGGTTCAATGCTTTCAATTTTTTCGTGTCGCACTAATTCGTTCTTTGTTAGTGTTTTCTCCGTCTCGTTCTCAATTTTGAATATCTCTTTCTCAAAATCTACTCTGTAGATGTGACAAGTGCATTCATAAACACTGGCTGCCCACAAACACCCATTGAGTGGATTTAGTCCTTCTGATGGCATCCACACTAAACTATTGCAACAATTATGATCATCGAGTAAAAAAATTTTAACAGAACCAGGCTGTTTTGTTGATAATTTTTTAGATTTGAAATTAGATTTCGATGAAGTTTGTGTTGTGATGTAGTTTGAAGGCAGTGAAACTACAGCCACTACGAGGCGAGGGGTCGACTGTCACAAGAAATCAACAGAGTTGACTCATTTAACATTGTAATAGCACTTTGCAGAGACATTGCGGGAATGTAAGATATGATATTGAGTGGAACAGTGCACCGTCTCATTTGATTATGGTAGATAGTGACACTCACCCATTTCTCATTATATTCCCTTTTTCGGTTGCAATCAAGTACTGCCAACACTACCGTATCGTTTTTTGCGCACAAAAACCATATTATGTCTTCACCATTGATAATCCCATTAGTGTCTAATGCTCTCGTCTTCTGAAAATTTTTGGTGTTCACAATCTCTAATCTATTTTTAGAGTAGTTCCTTTTGCTACGTATGCTCAAGTAGAGATTATTGTTTTTATCCAGTATAAGATCATGCAGTTCATCACTAGCTCCTCTCATTTCCTCCCAATCCATCTGACGTGTTAATTGAAGTTTAACACAGTCGATAACTGAAATAGTATCTGGAAATCGAGACAAACAAATTATCTCTCTAGTGTATGTATTATAGGAGGCCTTAACAAAACATTTTGATGTACCGCCAATTTCGCTTTTGGTTACCCCAACCAGTTTTTTCTGTCTTTCTAACCGAACCTCCGTATCTTCTGTTCTCATGGCGCTGGTGTTTTTATCAGTCTGTGAGGTAGATTGGTGCAAAGCCTGAGGTCTATCAAAACCTGAGAGTGGCTGATGTTCTATGTCAGTTGCTCTTTTGCTAAGCTGCTTGTCATTATTTGGTTTTGAACCACTGCGCACTGACTCGCTATCTTCCTCGTCGCAATCTTCTAGCTTCTCACCAAAAATCGTTGCGTATTTTCGCTCCATAACTTCAAACTGGCTCAAGACTTTTTTCTTGAAATCTTGGAAGGACGCTTTGTGAGAACTAAGCAATGTTCGAACTGTCTCTGATTTTGTTTCAACTTGCTTCACCGAATTCATTTTCAAAATTAGCTTTTGTTCCTTTTCGGCTGTTTGCACTTTTTGATGTATCATATTCCAATCGTTTGACGAAAAAAGACGATTCATTTTATCGCATTCTGTTTTGTATTCGGATAGGCTCCTTTCGATCTGTTTTTGAGGTTCAAGGTTAACCCCAATCATACTCACATTGTGTATTTTCCAATCGACGTGATCAGAGTCCCAGCACTGTTGACACAGAGAAACCTCGCATACATTGCAGAAGAAGCGAACAAGATCTTCAGAATGGTTATCGCAAAAGACGAACGACTCTGGATGAGACACAATATTAGATGAGGCCATTGATGCAGCTGTAGAAGGTCCTAAATGCATTGTATCACTATTTAAATTGAAAAACAAATAAATAAAAAGATTAGCTAACACATGTTTTTGGCGTTTCTGAATTGTTTTCAGACATATTTCATAAATTTAGTCAAAACTTCTTGGTCAAGACTGCAGATTTAAATAACATTTGGTTTAATGAACATAAATTACTCTTAAATTACATAATGATAGAATTATTTACTCTTGCCTTGTGTTACCGTTCTAAATATCTAAGCAAATGTGTAAAAAGGCTGGAGAATTACTGCTTACTGTGCGACGTCACTCCTGACAAGTTTTTTTTTGTTTACGACCAACCGAAGACAAGGAACATGATCGGAGTGAAAGTTTATCTATCTCTAAGTAAGTCTAGCTTAACAGTAAAAGTGATGTTTCAAGCATCTTTTTTTCTGGCGACTGATCTTCGTAACTCTTTTAACTCTTTTCTATCAATGTCAAGTTCATAAGTTTCATATTCCCCGGGGCACACTTAGAAGTGTGAGTTTCTCTGTCTGTCTTTTGATTATCAGAACTTCATCTGTTTTTTTTTGTTTTTTTTCCCTCTTTTTTTGTTTTTGTTTCTCCTGTTGATGTCTGTGTCCGTCCTTCATCTGTCTTATTTATATGCTCTCGTGGGATCTGGTTTTCGTTGCGTCCTTTTCTGGTGTTCATTAGGTCATTTTTTCTGGATACTTAAAATATCAAATTCTTTGATTGATTCTCCTGGTTCTCTCAAAATTTTTTTGTCCCTTCTTCTTTGCTTACGTTTCCTCAGGATCGGATCAAATTCATCAATGTACAGACAATTTGGTCAAATTTTACCTCTCCAGCTCCTCGATGCTGTTGTTGTGCCACATTTGAATAATCAATTGTGTTTTGTGGTGTACTGTAGCGTGCCATAAATCATTACGTCTAATAGAGAATCTCCATTCATGCTCTTTATGAGGCAGTCTGCTATCCTTTTTTCCGAATGAACAAATACCTGGTTAATGCTCTCAAAACGCACTAATGATCTGCTGTGTGCGACCTCTTTTTTGCTAGATTGGCATTTTGTAGCTTTAAATTTCAGCAAAGATTTAACCTATCGGACACTCATGCTGGCGTTAAAATTCAAAAGTGTTTTTCAGCTTCTGCTCATACCAATATTCAGAATAACAGTTTTCCATCAGAGAAGCTCATCTGACGTTTGTCTCGCTGCTTGTAGTTTGGCCACGTATATGTTCTTGACGCTGTTAATTGTTTTTGATCACCAGTGAAAGAGCTATTGCCTTTGAATTATGTCTAATAATTAGTAATTTTTTGTTTCATCGTGGCTCGTCCCGCATGTTGGCAACCGCGTAAATTTCGACGTCCATAACTTCGTTCACCGTTATTTTTCTTCCAATAACACTTTATCACTAAATTATATTTCCTTATGATTTTTATGTGAGATTGAGTGTTGAGTGTGGATAGGCAATAATCGTTATAACCTTTTTGCTAAGCCCGGCCTTGTTAATGTGGTGACTTATTGCAATTGTTCAATTACACTCCTAGCCATAGTCACTTGCTCAGGAGTAACCCTCTGCTCATCTGACCCGACTTCGTTGTTAATGATCTCTATCTATTCACCTCTATCAATTCTGTTTGCTTTAATGTTATTCGGCCGTAAAGATTGCTTGTTCTATCGTTTTCTGTCTGAATTTTTAATCCAAGAATTTCAAAGTTATTGTTTTCAATTGTCCCGTGGAAATTGTTCATAGCGCTTTCTTTTTGTCTCATCGTTGCTCGTCCCGCAAAAGTGTCGTCGATGTGTAGAGCGTGTTGCCGGTTGTTCTGTTGAAAACTTTTTTGTGGCATTGAATAAGCAGTGAAATTAGCCCGATATGTCGTCGACGTGCAGAGCTTGTAGCTCGATGTTCTCTTTAAGATTTTAAGGCAGTGAATCATATTGCCTTCCTGTATGAGTTCTTCGTCTAGTTTTTGTCTTTATCGTCTTGTAACTGTTGACTACTGCATCAGCCAATCCGTTTGCAGCCACTCTAAGTCTTCACAGTCTTCCAACGGGTAGATTTGCCTCTCTCGGAATTGATACGTAAAATGACCACCGTATCTCGTCAAATTAAAGAATGACGTTACTCACTTCTACACACTGGAGGATCCAGTTTTTTGTAAGCTTTCATCGATTTGGCAAAACAGCAAGCTGAGTTTGAGACTGAATATGGGCGTAGTCCTCTCAAATTTTTTCGTTCCTCTCCTTATTTGCTATGATTGTCACGCGGCTTTTCAAATCTCTCACTACAGCCTCAGCTATTTTCCATGTGTCGACCCATCTATTTTTTAGTATTTTTCTTCCTTCTCCATTTGGTTCGGTTGCACTCATTTTTTGAATCACTCCGAAGGTTTTACATACTTGTAGCTCTTCTGATCTAGATTGATCTAATTTTTTTTTTTTTACTTTTTTGACATTTATAGAAAAAATTAATTCAGTTGTGATCAGTTTCGGTGTGCCTGAAGTTTTTTGGTTCTCCAGATCTGAATGTAAACGCTACTTTTCTAATGTGTTTTTTTCGCTAATAATTTCGTCATTTGTGAGTAGTCTCCGTGTTGGGTTGCTTTTTGCCAGTTCTGATTTGTCTATTGGCTCTATATACTTGTTTTCCGGTCAATGGAGAAGTTGCCAGCCTCTGGGCTACATCTCTATCTGTTTCGCCCACCCTTTCTTGCTTGTCTGTTCGAACTTTCTGTTTCGTCCATTGACCTTTTTGGCGGTTTTTTTTTACGACAATGGCAACCCGTTCTGCTTCTTTTGTTTCCGATAGTTCAGTGCCGACCTCAATCTGGAAATCAAATGATTTTTTTTGGCTTCTCTGTATGATTTTTTATCCGTGTCTTCTTCTTATCACTGTTTCCTTCCTCCTGTACTGTAAAATTTTTTGTCTTTTTATTGATCTCGCGCCTTGATCCTGGCTGTCGTCTTTTTTATGTTCAATTTTTAATTAAGTTTTCAAAAATGATCCATCTTGAGTTGTTAGACTTAATATGCTGCTATTGTTTTCTTGGGTTGTTATTGATGAACGTAGTAGATGCTCGTCAGGTCTTGTTTGTTGTTCCGTTCTTGTTAATACCAATCACAATTCTATCATTCAACCCCTTTGATTATGTCCTATTCCAGGCTCCTGCGCGTGTAATGAAACCAATTGACTCACTTTCATTGATTGGTGTTGGTTTTGAGAAAATTATTCGGTATTCATTTTTTATTGTTGTTCCGACTTTCGATACGAAAGTAACGGAATATTTGTGCTCGGGGTGGGTTTTTTTTTTCTTCAGACAAATTTCGACTTTTTAACTAGCCATTTGTGACGGAATTTTTTTTACATCATTCGAAAGGTATTGTTGTCCTGAGCTCAAATTTGAAAATATATTTCACCTGTGATCATTTTTTGTAAAGTTATGGGGGTTTAAAGATTGCCATTTTGGCCAATTTGGGACAATAAACGCGCGATATATTTCGCGCTATTAACGTGTAAGCTGAGAGTTAATCCGTCTTAGAAATCGTTCCAAATAGGTTAAAAGAAGCTTATTCGCCATAATTGGTTTGTTACAAGGAGCTAAATCTATCCTTTTGTATTTTGTATGGCGTGTGGGGGGATGATTTTCATAAAAAATTTCAAATTTTAGAAAAAAAATTGATTTTGTTTTATTTCCTTGAATTTTATAATGTTTTTACTGCTCCATAAACCTGAAAAGGCAGTCGGAACATTCAGGGCTTCGCCCTGATACGAGCAGTCGTGTTGGCTTTTTTTCTCAATCTGTTCAATAGTATTCGCGCAAGTAAGCTTTTCTAATATAATCATTTAATTTTGGAGATGGTAAGGTTTTAAACTTTGAATTAGCAAATGAAAATGTTGTTAAATCGGAATTGATGTTACGCTGATATTCTACTTGTTTTTAGCTTTGAATGTTGTGTTCATCAATTTTTTTGAGTCTCTGCGTATTTTATTTTCAAACACTTTTCTACTTTTGATTTATCTCGTTGCAAATTGTATTTCATATGTTCGTTTTTATTTCATACCTCTTTTTCGGTTTTTGATCCAAATTCTTCTATTGAAATTGATAACTTTGAAACGAATTAATTGTTTAAATGACCAATTTTGCAATCAGTATTTGTTCCAGTTGAGCTAATGGCATCTTTTGTTTCACTGTGAAATATTTCCTCCCATGTTCGAGTTTTTCCGAATATGAAATGATCTTTTTTACGTAATCCATCTCTAATGTTTTATTCAAACAATTTTTCATTTTTTTTTATTGAACGAGGTTTTGATGAACGAATAGGGGGTTTGTGTTTATGTTTCTGCTTGTTCTTTGGTAAAATCATGAAATTTTGTTTTTTGTGAGCCATCGAGTGTTTGGTTTTTCGATATGGTATTTTTCTTCTGTGCACCAATTTTTCTACAGATTGACTCGAGTCTGATATGCAGGGTTGATCTTTTTTCAAAGTTTTATCAAGACATTTCGCACTTCACTCATTATTAGTTTCGCAGTGTCTACCCGCACTCTTTTTCTGTGTTAATTTCCTTTCATTGATGTTGAGCTTAACCCACACTTTTATATTAGTTAACTGATTAATTTTAATATTCTGTTTTAGACTTTTCTAATTGCCTGCTTTAGTACCGGCGGTTTCACTTACCGCTTCAATAGTTTTAAGGTGTTGTTTCAGTAAATTTTTAGTTTTTGTAGCATTTTCGAGGTTATCTGGAAAATCTTCTAGGCTTAATATATTAATAGCTAGGTTTATTTCACAAATTCGCGGGAACGGGGTTACTCCGCGTATGTCTAATTAAAAACTTGTTGTCAAAGTTACTTCCGCCTGTGCTTCTGTTTGTTCCTCCGACGCAACTTAAGTCTTAACTAATTTAATAACTCTAGCCTAAGTCTTAACTAACTTAATAACTCTAATAACTAACTTAATAAAAAGAAAAAGTACTGGGGCTGTTTTTAACAACTATTTTGGAAGAAGCGCATGATTGATTTTCATTTCTTTTATTTAATAGTTTTGAAAAATCCAAACACGACGCAAAAAAACCTGAACTGTGGTAACAGCAAATTACCAAATTTCGTTCGAGTTTTTTTACAGATTTTTTTTTGTTTTTTTTTCTTCAAAAATCACTGTTATACTGTTGTTGTTGTTGTTGTTGTTGTTGTTGTTGTTGTTGTTGTTGTTGTTGTTGTTGTTGTTGCTGTTGTTGTTGTTGTTGTTGTTGTTGTTGTTGTTGTTGTTGTTGCTGTTGTTGTTGTTGTTGTTGTTGTTGTTGTTGTTGTTGTTGTTGTTGTTGTTGTTGTTGTTGTTGTTGTTGTTGTTGTTGTTGTTGTTGTTGTTGTTGTTGTTGTTGTTGTTGTTGTTACTTTTTGTTGTTTTTGTTGTTCGTAGCGTTGAAAAAGTGTTTTTGTTGAAAGTTGACGTTGATTGGGTAGATATATTTTCGGAGCGTTATTTTGGTCAGACGATTGAATTATTGATGAAATTACTGCTGATTAGAAAATTGAGAATTGCTATTGCTGAACATTTTTTTTGGTTTGATAGTAGATGCTTAATCAAAGTTGATTTATTTTGTATCTGAGGTGGTCGAAATTGACTTGAGAGTATAAAGTTTTCACTTTTCGTTCTAGACTACGTACGTTTTTTTTGGGTTATATTGTAAACTTTTAATAATTCTGCTACAATAATTGCACAAGTAAAAACCGAAAAAAAATAACTTGGAAATCAAATCGAATGACGATAATTATCATATGCCATAAACAATTATCGGCTCAAACATCCTGTTTTGTTTTTTACTTTCTGGAGCATATAACCTATGAGTTGTTTGCCCTCAATTTGATTGACTTAATTTTTTCAAGTTTTACTTTTGCATTTTTGTAGCTCGACACTTTTAGATTACGATCTCGGAGCTCAAGCTTTTGTTCAAGTATCTTAATATTTCAAAGTTCATTCGCTTATGTTTTTTAATTGGAAAAAAATATGTTAAATATATCTATAAATTCTTAAAACAATTTACTTGAAAATGCGCGGTTCAAATAACCACAAAATTTGAATATGAAATTTGAAGAAAACTTTTGATAAGCAGATAATTTTGCGTCGCTATACCTGCCTTAGAGACTTTGATCCAATTTGTTTATTTTGTTGTTAAATTTTTTTG
The DNA here is from genome assembly GCF_963678635.1 of Symsagittifera roscoffensis. Lineage (NCBI taxonomy): Eukaryota > Metazoa > Xenacoelomorpha > Acoela > Convolutidae > Symsagittifera > Symsagittifera roscoffensis. Next base: position 42,458,523 of record NC_087071.1, read on the forward strand.
CCAATTCAACAACAAAACATTGCTTCTTTTTTTGCAGAACCGTTTACTTTGCACATCTAAAGGTTAAAAAGTTTGATGTAAAATCGAAAAAAAGAGGCGCTAAAAAAACTAGTTCTTGTGACCAGTTTTTTTTATAACCACATACTTTTGTAAAACCTTTTTTCATGCCCAAACTCGTTAAGGTAGAACTTGTTCAAAAAATGTATATTCTTATGTATATTTTTTTAAATCTCGCAATGGTTTTTGTGGGTAGTTTTTTGCCCGTTCGGAGGTTTTAGTTTACAACTCGCAGTATTTTTTGAAATTGTGGTCTTTTTAAATCTAATTTGAAAAAGACTAATTTGAAGTAAAGAAGAAAAAGTGGATTGGATTAAATCGGGCAAGGTTATTAAAGTAAACAGAATGAAATACTACATAGTAAGCATCGAATTTTTTTTTTTGAGCAGATAGGATCAATGTGTTGCATCGCGTTTTTCTCTTCTTTATTATCTTTTATCATATGCCGAAACTCACAGATCACATTCTGATTTTCCTTTCAGGAGCTTGAACTTCGGACTATTTTTCGTCATTGTTAAAACAGTCGAACAATGTGAACGGAACAAAACTTACAAAATTTTTCTGGTGGTGTGAGGAGGAAGTGCGTAATTTATTTCGCTAGTTACTCTCAATAAAAGTTGTTTACCCTGGATAAACTACTGAAAATTTGCTTACCTTGTTGTAATTGGGACAGAAGCTGTTAAAGGAAGTTTAATTTCAAAAATATTTACAAAAACAAGGCACGGTTCAAATAATCACAAAAAAAATATAAAATATAAGAAAAAATAGAGGGTAAATTAGAGATGAAGCAGATAAAACTAGTGGAAAACTGGTTATCTATATTTTTTGCTATCTAATTTCTATCTATATATATTTTTTATGTTGGAAAATATCTAATTTTTTTGTTTGTCAGAATTTTTTTTTTCAAAATATCTGCATCAACAAAATGGGACACAATAACCACTAGATGCGCAAACAAACAGTTAATGCAATCTGTACGCTTGGTTTTTGAAAACGTGTCTAATCAATACAAAATAATAGCTTACTTTTAGTATAGTCGTTCAATTTGCACGAGCAAAGTAAGAATGTTTGTTATAATATCAAAAAAAAAATCGCTCATACTAGTTATTATGGTCAAAATTTACAACCAATGAAAAATTTTTTCTCTTTCTTAAGCTTTTTCAGCAAAAAAAGCTTTCTATGAGTGTTTTTTTTTCAAACAATGGCTTTTAAAATTAAATTAGCCGAGGTTCTCTGTAACCCGATTACTAATTTGATTCTGAACTCAACTTTTTTAACAACTGATTTTTGAGTTTAAAAATGGTTTCTTTAGAATTGTAAGCGAGTTGAAGAATGTATTTTAGTTACTACTGACAAAATTAATCAATTTATTTTCGTTTGTTTATATTGGTGCTTTTTTGGGCTTTTAGATAACTCATTAAACACTTTACAAGTAACTGACGATATATCCAGGAAAGTGCGTTTTAACTGCACTGTTTTATTGTATTCAGGGGCGGATTTAGGGGGGTCCCCCCTTTGGTACTTTTTAAGAAATCCATTTTTGGCCGACCAACCCTAAAATTTTTCTAAAGGCGCCTTTAGCGCCAATTTATACTAATTTTGAGGGGGAGCGCGCCAAAAAACGCGTTTTTTTTGTCAAAATTTTCCAAAAAGTGCCCAAAAACGGCTTTTTTGACCGGTTTTTTCAAAAAACTGCCTGCGGCGCAGAAAATTTGGCCAAAACAGGGTCTTTTTACTGCTTTGGGAGAGCTCGGAAAATCAATCTGATCGACTTAAAAAAAAGGTCGTCCAAAATTTCGAAAATTTTTGGAAAATCCGCCCCCCCTCGAGAAAATCCTAGATCCGCCCCTGATTGTATTAAAAAGATTTCATTGACTTTTGAAAACACAAAGTACGGCATTGAATGTTGCTGTACCTCGTGTTTTGACATAGTTTTGTAAAGAAAAAATCTGTATTGATGATGTTTTTGACTCGCTTTTTTTCAATATGAAACAGTAAAGTTTCAAAGCGCCCCAACATTTTATTAAAATAGATGCAAACTCTAATTTTGCTGAATTTCATAACTGAAGCATATCAATGTCCAGAATTTTTCGCAGCGGTGTAGAAAAAAAGGTATCCGAGTGAAGATACGTTAGAATCAAAGTTTCGACAAAACTTGTTTCAGGTTTTGGCTATGATGCCATGTTTTCCTCAATTAAGTGGACGAACCACTAAAGAAAATGTGAATTTAAACTCGTGTTTTGAAGGCCAAATGGAGGATATGTTTTTTAGACCCAGGTAAGTTTTAAACTTAAATAATTTTGTTCCACATGCTTCTTCAAGGATTTTCGGAACATCCGATACCTTATTGGTTTGAGTAGTTCTATTCAATTAGCTGCCAATTGAAAGCAATACGTATTTGCTGATTTCTGTATTCTTATAAGACACTCGTAATGACAAGGCCGATGAGAAATTGTCATAAACATCGCTAGAAATTAACAACTATGTTTCATTAGTTTGTTTGCGAAACTAGTCTCATCTGAAAATTTTCCAATCTCAGATAACTGAAGACTATCACTTTTATGCACAGTTTTGTGAAACCACAGACATGTGTATTTGATTAATTAGAACAATGCTCGGTCATCTTGACTCACTTAGCGATTTCTCTTAAGCTATAAGTCTGATTTTTTTCCAAAAGGAGAAATTATTACAGTAGCAGCCGAACTATTATGAACGGATATAATAAAACAAATTAGAGTTCAAAGGATAAAAAAATTGTTTCATGAATACCACTCTTTGTGTAGTGGGATTTTTATCTTAGTTTTCACATCCGTTCCAATTGTTCATTGATCACTGTAGTCCGCAACTAGATTAATGGTTGAGCCACTAGTTGGTTATTTCAACCAATTCCTATCAGGGTCTTGGGTAGTCAGTAGTTCTCGATCTGCGTTTTCAGGCATCCAGCTTAAAATTATTTTAAAATATTATCGCCTACTAAAAATTTTTTATTGAATGCATTTTGATCTTGCTCTTCCTGCTAGATCCTGCTCTTGGGGACAATCTACAAGTGTGTTTTTTTAAAACTAAAAAGTCAATTATTTTCAATTTTTTTATTGCGCAAATTTGTAGGTTTTATAAAGATCAGCGTCTTTTGATCTGTTTAAAAATAAATGGCTACTTATCGGTTTGTTGTCCGCTTTTAGGGGCAGGACAAAATGAGCAATCTTGTTTTTTTTTGATATCCGATAGAATAGTATAAAAAAGCAACGGGTTTACTTCATAGAATTCGACCTTGAAAAAATAGCTAAAATCGGTTCAGTTTTAAAAAAACTAGGAAAAATTAGGTTGAAACACTGAGGATTTTTGGCTTAAAAAGAAAATCTATTTTGATGTTTGGGCAAAGTAAAATTATAAAAGAGTCTTAGGTAAAAATTTAAGACACAAACCTGCTATGTTAGTGTAGTATTTGCAACACCACAACTCAAGCTTTTTGAAAAAAAAAGTTTTAACAGTTGTTCAATACAAACAGTTAAATTGTCATCAAACAATTAACATAAATCGTCAAATGGATATTGAGTAACTATTTGATAAGAAAAGGATGCATATTAATGAAAAAATATATATAGTTTATTTTCAAAAACATCTAGTTCTTTTCAAATTTTAAGGTTCTTCTTGGAGGCCTTCAATTCTTTGTCTGTTCATTTATATACTGGAACATCCTTTGAGCCACTTGATCTTTGTGTTAGTCATCGCCATCAATTTTGGATCGCAGCCTTCAGGCTTGGGTTTTGATCGAACTCTTCCGTCGGTTAAATGTGCCATGAGCCTTCCGTGCTTCTCCTTGTGCTGAGTTTTTATTTGGTAAATGTTGTTGACAACTAGTTTTTTCGCAAAATCAAACTCAGTGCCAGAAGAAGCACGGAAGGCTCATCTCGCAGTTTTAACCGACGGAAGACTTCGATCAAAACCCAAGCCTGAAAGCTGCAAACCAGAATTGATGGCGATGACTAACACAAAGATCAAGTGGCTCAAAGGATGTTCCAGGATATAAATGAACAGCAAAGAATTGAAGGCTCATCGCACATTTAGCCGAAGGAAGAGTTCTTCTTGCGCTGAGTTTGGTTTTGCAAAAAAAATAGTTGTCAACATTAACCAAATAAAAAGAGAAATTGAGACGTTTTTCCAGCGAAATTTATCATTAAACACTGTGTTTTAAAGTTGATATCGAAACGAAACCAACAAAACATGACGCAAAAAGACACCCGAACAACAGTATAAGTAAATAAATAACGTTAGCTAAAAATCGCGGGTTGTTTTGTGTCGCTGTCCTTAGTCCGTGTACATACAAAACTTTGTTTTTGAGTTCGAGAAAATTTTTTTCCCATAGTTAATTGATAATGAGTTTTTATTGTTAGCGTTTTCAGAATTTTTTGTGCTTTAGCGCTTTTATGCTTGCGCGCACTAAATAAATATCACTGAATTGGTTACTTGTCTAAAATTTTGAGTCCCAAAAGCTGCAAAAAGCCACCAATATTTTTTGTTTGGCTCAAAAATTAAATTGGTGCCATGAGTTTTAACGGCTAGATATAGTCACCAGCATTAGTTTTATTGCCATTAATCTACAATGGGATTAGTAGAAACTTTTGCTGGCTCCTTTTTTTTTAAATCAAAACTGGCGCAAAATGGTAGTCAGTTTATTGAGAATGCAAGAGATGAGATTATACTTTTGAAAAACTTCTGCTAACTTACAATTTTTGTAACAATAAGCATATGCGACGTTAAAAAATGATTACAACGGTCCCTCTGTAAGCCTTAACCCATTCCTTTTGTAGATAGATTGCTGTTCATTACACAAACCTATATTATCATCAAACTTTTTATATAGCTCATCAAATGGTCAATGGTTAACGATTTAAAAAGAAATGGATACATAACAGAAAAAACTACTCCTTTTTTAATAATAGGAAACAACTATTTCAATTACTTTTTTTTAGTATTTCTCCGGGAGGCCTTCATTCCTTTATTTCAATCCTAGAGTGTCCTTTGAGCCACTACCTTGATCTTTTTGGTGTTGATCACACTTGGTTCCGGGTTGCTCCTTTAAGCTTAGGTTTTGATCGTATTCATCCTGAAGGTGAATTTTCTGATGAAAGTTTTTTTTACTTCTTCTCTGATTTTGACTTGTGGTACCTTAACAGGAAGTTTCCAATTCATGATCATCTGCCAAGTATCAGTACACATTGATGTTTTATGTGTCTAACAGAATCTGATTATGGTCAATCTGATTGTGGTTAAGTAAACTCGCTCCGCCAATTTTTTCTTCAGTCGTGCAGGACATTCTTCATATTTCGCCTCGCCCAATTATTTTATTAAGTAGCGCTGCTCTGTAATAAACAAATTTTTTAATTAATGAAAAACCCATTTTTTAATTTAATTTTTTCAAAGGTCTTCTAGGAGGCCCTCAATCTTTCATTTAAATCATGAAACATCCCTTGAGCCACTTGATGCCTCTTCGTGGTAGTCATCACCATCAGTTCTGGATTGCAGCCTTCAGGCTTGGGATTTGATCGAACTCTTCCAACGGTCAAATTTGCGATGAGCCTTCCTTGTTTCTTCTTGCGCTGAGTTTGGTTTTGCGAAAAAACTAGTTGTCAACATTTACCAAATAAAAATAAAAATTAAGATTTTTTTTCATCGAAATTGATTATTAAGCACTGTGTTTTAAAATTGATAACGAACGAAAGCAAACAAAAAATGACGCAAAAGGACAGCTGAACAACAAAATATCTGAAAAACAACATTAATTATAAAAAATTCAACAGTCACGGTTATTTTCGATTCCTGGCACTAGTGCATGTACATAAAAAATACATTTCGTTTCGAGTCCGAGAAAAAAAATGTCCCTTAGATAAGTGATGATGCGCTTTTATTGTTGGCAGTGTGTTTCAGAAATTTTTTTGAAATTAAGCGTTTATAAGCCCGCGCTCAGTAAGTAAATATCACTGAATTGGTGGGTTGTCTAGAACTTCGAGGAGTAAACTGTAATAAAGTCCCAAAGGCTGCGAACAACTAATAATCATTTTTCGCCTTGACCTAAAACTAAAAGGGCGCCATGAGTTTCATCGTCTACATATAGTCACCAGCATTAAAATTATTGGCATGAATCTACGACTGGTGAGATCAAAATCTTTGCTCGCCCGTTTTTAAATCAATATTGGCAAAAATTAATGCCAATTTGTTCAGATTGTAAGAGATGAGATTTTCTGTCTGAAAGTATTTCTTCTAGTTGTACAGTTTTTGTAACTATGAGCATATGCGAAGCTTATAATTGGTTTCATTGGTCCTTTTGTAGGCACTAACTCGTCCCTTTTCTAGACAGTGTTCAATACACAAACATATATTATCATCAAAAAATTATTGAATTTTTGAGTTTTCTTGAATTTTCAGTAAAAATCGCTGAATTGGTGAGTTTTCCAGAATTTTGGGGAGCAAACTGTAATAGAGTTCCTAAGGCTTATTTCTATTTCAATAATTTTTTCAAATTTCTAAAAGATGAAGCAAGTAAGCAAGGTTTTAAAAATTGTCTCTTGCACTTCTTAAAGTATCCTAATTGTTCAAAAAAAATAAAATTACTTTGTAATAATTTTTTGTTTAAAAACCAGGCAAATTCTAATAAGAGTATTGTTTGTTAAAACATGGTATACATTGAGGGTAAATTTATGCACTTTTTCCGGTACGTACGACATAAAAACGAGTCCGTTTTTGGTAAAACTTTAAGTCCTGACTTTTTATAAGCAGCTTTGACCAAGAATGTTTTTTTTTGCTCAGGAGGCTGGGGTTATTCAAATCACCCAGATTTTCATCCAGAACCTCTCAAAAAAGTCCAACTACACTTAATTCAAAGCAAAGGAAAATTGGGCTTCCTTCGACTGTTGCTTCACTGCTGAAATCTTTTTTATTTAGAATAAAACCAGATGATTCATTAACCAAAATATTGAAAAAAAAGTCAAGACATACAACAATTTAGTGTAAAAGTTTCAGGGAACGGTTCATTGCGCTTGAGATTTGTTCGAAATTAGAAAACCACAAAGCGAGACATTTTTCAAAATTAATCAATGATCTGCCAATATTTTGAGATAAATTTAAAAAATACTTTGAACTTCCTTGATTATTAAATTAAATTCAATGTATGTTCGAACCATTAACAAAAAAATATTAATATCAAAAACAATTTGAATAAATCAGATACTGTAAGGAATCAAAGCATTCAAAGTTTAAACCCAATGTTTGGTTACGAACATTGAAGAAAACAAAAAAATTGACATGATTCTCAATTTAAAGTTGAAAGATGAAAAAAATCAGGATTCGAGTAAGGAAGAATATTTTGTCGAGAGTGAAAATATCAGATTCAGTAGTTCAGATAGGATAACCTTTTGAATGGACGGATGTATCAAAATGAGATCGTCTCTGGTTTGAACTCCAGATTATGAAGAACTGGCGCAACTCTCCTCTTTCTGTTGTAAAAACTTTGGTCATCTGTGCAGAGTACTCACCTGATATTCTTTTGATATGTTCAATATTTTTAATTCTTCCGAGTGTTTTCTCCATTCCGTTTTCAGTTTTGGATAGCATTTTCTCAAAATCGTTTTTTTGTTACTGCACCATTCCCTATCTTTGGGGCTCCTACAATCATGTAATGCCACTAAAACAGCCTCAGTTTTGCATACAAAAACACATTAATTCTACTTTTTGTAATCCCATCATTGTCTAGTTCTCTCATCTTCTGCATGTTTTTTGTATTTACAATCTCTATTCTGTTTATAGAGTAGTTCTCTTTGCTGCGTATAGACAAGTAAAGATTATTGTTTTTATCCTGTGTTGAATCATGCAATTCATCACTATTTCCTCTCAATTCCCTTGAATACTATGTCTTTTGGAGCCTCAAAAAACTAAATAAACATCAAATCTATTTGGATGAAGTCAGCATAAGGTTCTGTAGGGGATGAAAACATCCAAAATCAAACCATGAGTTTGATTGCGACCACTAAAGGAAACGTTACAAATGAGTTGAGATTAGTAATATCCAACAAATTGGCAAAAAACTTGATATAAATTGGTGATGTTCGAAATCATCTAGCTCTAAAATCTTTTCATTAAATGATTTTTGATAAATTTCATTCCACAAAGCAAGGACAAACAACTTCTGAAATAATGCTGATCCTCACATCAAAATTTTGTTATGACCTCAACAGAAAGTGAAACAGACTGAAAATTGAAAATCAGCATTCGAGTAAAAGCGACTAAGTTGATGAGTGATGATGAGATCCGATGCAGTTGTTGACTTGAAAAGCGTTTTGATTGGTGGAGATAGAAATGAGGTCAAGTCTTTGGTTTGAACTGTAAGTTGAGAAGAATTGGAGCTCTTTCTGTGCTTGTTGCAAATATATTGCTATCATTGACTGTACAAAATACTTTACAGGCTACCTTGACAGGTTCAATGATTTCAATTTTTTCGAGTGTTCTCTCCATTCCTTTCCTTTTTCTGTTTTGAACAGCTCTTTCTCAAAATCCACTCTGTAGATAACGGTTTTCAAAATAACTGCTCGCCCACAAATAATCAGCGAGCGGATATGACCGAGTTTAGTCCTCCTGATGGCATCCACACTAAACTTCCGCAATATTTCTGGTCATATAGTATAAAATATTAAACAGGCTCTGGTTGTATATTTGATAGATTTTTAAATTTCAGATTAGATTTTGATGAAAATTGCGTTGTGTTGCAATGTGTAGGCAGTGAAAGTAGAACCACTATGTTGGTACCCATGCCACAGAATATCAACAGTGTTGACTCAATCATCATCGCATTAGCACCTAGCTTAGGAAAGCTGCTCAAGTTAATATTGAGTGGAACAGTGCACTGTCTCATTTGATTGCGGTATATATTCACACTGCACAATTTAAAATCTTCTGGGTTCCTACAATCATATACTGCCAACAACACATTCTCGTCTTTTGCACACAAAACCCAATATACTCTACCCTTTATAATCTCATCGGTGTCTATTGATGTCACTTTCTGCAAATTATTTGTATTCACAATCTCTACTCTATTTTCAGAGTCGTCCTCTTTGCTACATATAGACAAATAGAAAATAATATTTTTTTCAATGAAGGATCATGCACTTCTTCGTTATATCCTCTGTATTCCTTCTACTTCACATAACAGATTTTTTCAAATTCCCATCTGGTTTCATCAAGTCCGAAAACTAAAATTGGATACGAAAATTTTTCTTTGTTATATGTATTGTAGCATCCCCGGCGGATATGAATTTTGGTTTCAATTATGCCGGCCAGTTCTCGTTTTCTTTCTAACGGAAATTCGGTATCTTCCTTTCTCATTGCACTGGTACTGTCATCGGTCTTAATTCCGTCTCTATGTGAGGCAGACTGATGCAAAACAATTTTGTCAAAACCTCGATGCTTTCACTATGCCTGTTGATCCTTCGCTAAGTTGCTTGTCATGATTTAAGTTTGAAACACTGCGCACAGAGTTGATATCGTTTTCATCCCAAACATCAAAAATGTTATCAAAAATTATTGGATGTTTTTTTTTCCATTATTTTGTTAACGATTTTGTTTCAATTGCATAATTGAGATTGTTTTCAAAATTTGCTTGTGCTTTGTTCTGCGGCTTCCACTTTTTGAAGCAGCGTTTTATAATTGTTCGACGTAGCAAGACGGTTCAATGTATTGCATTCTGTACTGTATTCGGATAGGATTAAAATTTGATATTCAAGAATAACCCTAATCATACTGTTATTGTGTTTTTTTCCAATTAGCGTGATTGGTGTCCCAGCCTTGTTGACAGAGAGCAATTTCACATATGTCGCAGTAGAAGCAAACAGTGTGTTGAGGTTGGCTTTCACAAAATACGAACGATTTGATTTCGGGATAAGGCTCAGTAGCTGATGAAGCGACTGATGAAGCTGTAGAATGTCTATCTAAATGCGATGTAGCAACGTCTTAAACAGACAGTGAAAAGTTTCAAAAATTACGCAACAAACAATTTTTGGCGATTCAGAAATTCAATCCAAAGTATTTTAAAAATGTAGCCAACCATTGAAACGAATTAGACAACACGAATTTAGACAACTCTGAACAATGAACAGTGCAACGCAACTAACAAAACTTAATACAGAATTTTTTTGTGGTTTTTTTTAAAGTTCTTAGCAAATTGACTAACTCAATTCTTTAAACGAAATATTTACTTTACTAGCGACAACTGAAAATTGATAGCTTTTAATGCAATTGAACAACAGTTAGTATCTAAGTAAACTGTACTGTACTGTACACCTATTAATTTTTTCAATTCATCCAAAAGCGTAATAGAGAACACAATTCACTCGAAAAACCATCAAACAAAATGCACGTGAATGTTTAACGTACTATTTTTGCTAAATTAATGCTCTTCATACAGTCACGGGACATAAAAATTGCAATTTTTTGTATTTTAACGAGAAAATCAATGAACATTTTCTTCATGTTTTTGTCGTTTTTCTTCAATAAGATTTCAGATAAAGGGTTGAAAATTTGACAACGGTTCAATAAAAATATTTGAAAGGACTTAGACGTGCCAGAATCTTGTGTGCCAGAGATGTCGTGTTTCAAATGCAAAAACTAGCTAGCCAGTATAAAATATCTAATTTGAGAAGTGCTTTAACCGTGGAAAAATTTTCTCAAACAATATAGGATTTTGAATATGATTTCAAATTTCAAATTAGTTCTGTGGGAAGCTTATGCACTTGACTTGATTTTTCTTCCCTCGAAAATGACAGATAGGCGATACTCGCAGGACACGATTTCACGACATGGTGCAGTCAACTGAGGCTTAGAAGAATCCTCTGAAAACTCCTCCATTCTAGCATATGCTGACAATGGAATTTTTTTTTAAAAGGATGGTTGTACTAAAATTGGCTATAATCACCAAAGAGAACTGAGAAATGCAGGAACTCCTTCGAAACCGGCCGGCACATCAAGCATAACAACGACTCCACTTCTGGAAGAAGAAATCACCAAAGAAACAAATCCTCAAAGGGAGGTGGCAATTTAGAAGATAGTAGAAAACTATAAAAATTGAGATTAAACAGGCAAAAATAGATAGCAAGGGCGTACCAGGCGGCACACTCCCATAATATGAGGCCAACATTTGAAGCAAAAAGATACATTTACTTAATTTTGGGACAGGAGGACTAAAAATAGTTTCGGTACGAAGACCAAAAATAGGCTGACGGATGATTACGACGCGAGACTTATGGACAGAGTTGTGAAATTTATTTGTCACAACAAAGCCTTAAAATGTTATAATTTTGTTTGTCGAACTCAAAAGAAAAACTAGTTATTTGTATAAATTCACTATAACCTTGTGAAGCTAGCTTCTAAAGCAGACTGCGGGGACCGAGAAGAAGAAGGAGTCCGGGATATGTTTGAGCACAAGTTAAACAAAATATCTCAGAATATTTTTTGGGGGAAACAAGAACGCCGAGAGAGGCCTATATGCATGCGATAAGACGAGAGAAAGGGATCGAACACAGCATATTTTACAAACTTAGCCAGTGCCAAGCAAGAGGAAACCCGTTCAACATCTGGCAACAACCAATGGAAGCCGCCAACCGAAAAAAAAAAAACAAAAGACAGTTTGGCTGCAGGCGAGCAAGAGACAATTCCACTTTCCAAAACAGAAGTCAAAGCCAACAAACACACTGAAGAACAACCAGTCAAACAAACCGCAGGAAAAAACACAATCAATGCAAAAATTGCGTAAACACATTATCGGCAACATTTCCGATTGCGTAAGAAGGGCAAGAACATCAGGCAAGAACCAATGGGGTTCGTCAACCAAAAGAAAAATAAAACACCGTTCGGCATCGGGAAAGCAAGAGGCAATTCCATATCAAAAATAGAAGTCAAATCCAAGGTACCCAGCAAAAAACAACGAGTCAAACAAACCACAGGCAAAACAAGCTATGCAAAACATGCGGGAACACATTCTCGGCAGATCAAGTTTAGAGAAAAGGGTAAAGCTGTTCCGAATGCGGAAGAAGGGCACACATTAAAAAACAATTGACGAACAGTGAACGTCAACTACGTTATTGACCACATTCAAGAAACAGAGGAACAAAAAACGGAACTATAGGAAGCATTAGCATTTACTGAATTCACATACGCAAATTGAGGAAAGACAATTCAAGAAGACAACTTCACAGGTATGAAAATACAAGAAAAATTTAATATCAAAAAGACAAAAAGTTATGAAGAAGAAGAATGAAACGGTCATTGGATGAAGCTGAACAAAACTGGGGAAACACTCGTCGCTCTGACGGATTCCGGCATTCACTTTCATTCGTATACAAACTAGTGGCAGCTCGGCTAATCACTGTTAAATGAAACGGCATCTGGAAGCAATTACCATAGAAAAGTCCTGCACCCGACCTGAGTTGCTACAACGGAGTGTAATGCGAGCCATTGGGCAGAACAATTTCATTAATGCTTAAAAGGGGATGAATTGTCCAATCAGCTCCTTTCATGGTAGTGAACAGTTATAAAGCCAGTGTAGTAGAGAGAAAACTTCTACCGAAAATCAAGAAAAGCTACAACATGAAAAATTTAAAATCCAGATGCTTGTGATTTTTGTTAAGAAACATGAGTTGGATCCAGGAACCCCCAACTTGGCTGAAAGAAATTTACCAAGGTTTATATAAACAATTCGGTAGATCCAAAAACTATGGATCTACTCTGAAAATTGAGTTTGTCTGAAAAAATACAAAACTAATGAACAGAAATTGTGCAGGGTATCAATTCATCTAGACAAAACAGTAAAACAAGAGATAAACAAGCTGATCTATCAAGATCGCTCTAAGAAAACGGAAAAACTCAGTGACCAACAAATCATCAACTCAGTTGTGATTATCTTAGAAAAAAATCAATCGATCAAATTGGCACTAGGTTCAAAACAAATCAATAAGTATGTCTACAATATCAAGTACCAGATGCCAAATACTGAGTTCTTGTTGGATAACATGACTCAAGCAAGCAAATCAGTGAGAAAAATAGAAGTTTTCCTCTCAGCACTAGACTTAAGATATACTTGGCTACATATCCTTTTGGAGAGGATTACAATGGATGAGTTTTTCCTCCTTCATGTTGTTAAACCATAAGATAGATAGTTTAGAAGCAGAATTCTGATAATTATGTTATTTGTCATTTTTCGGCAGCATAATGAGTAAGTCCAGCTCATCAGATTCGCGAGAAACTTATTTGAGCCCATAAATTCAAACTCCCTCTATTGTTTGTATGTTTGTTTCCACATTCGGAACACTTCTAAAACTAGTAATGCTATGCTGGCTAATTTACTTTTCAAAATAAAATTTTTCAAATATCGGTCCGGTTAAGCTTTTCAAAAAGTTTCACTTACTTTTTGTCAACATTTGAACCCTTTATCTTAAATAGTTGCAGAGAGAACAAACAAATAAGAAGAAAAAGTTCGTTAGTTTCCTCGTTGAATTTTTTCGTTAGTTTTTGTCATACCAAATAATTTTTTCTGTAAAACTAGCGAAACTAGACAATCTGATCTATATGCAAAAGTTGATCTCAACAATACTTGATCTCAGCAAAAAAGATCATTTATTTATAAATCTATTGAAACTAGGAAACTAAGAGTTAAACCAAGACCAGTATAAGACAGAGGAGTTGTACAAACTAAACCGGCCTGCAACAGATTGCGTGCATAATGCACAGACAGTGTATAGACTAGAAACTTTTTTGAGTGAAGAACACCGATTGATCTCGTCTCAAGACAATATTTAATTCTCTTTTTTTCTCAGGAGAGATCATCGAAAAAAAATAAATCACTTACTCTTTCAAATTTTTTTTCTAATTTCATTTTTTTAAGGGTTTTTTGGACCTAATGACAAAAAATAACAAATGACTTTAGATGACTTGCACTAATAATATAGGTTTTTATAGAGAAATGTGATGATACTATGGTTGAGTTCCATTTTCTTACCTGTGTTGGATTTTTACTGGGTCTCATTCAAATTCTTTGGACAAATTTGACACTTCAAATCACTGATTTCGTCATGTACAGTCCTAACTTGGCTTCTTGAACTTGACGATGATGCCATTGATGATGTTGATGTTGTTGTTCTTGTTTTTGTCGTTTTGTTGTTGCTGTTGTTGTTGTTGTTGTTGTTGTTGTTGTTGTTGTTGTTGTTGTTGTTGCTGTTGTTGTTGTTGTTGTTGTTGTTGCTGTTGTTGCTGTTGTTGATGTTGTTGTTGTTGTTGTTGTTGTTGTTGTTGTTGTTGTTGTTGTTGCTGTTGTTGTTGTTGTTGTTAATGTTGTTGTTGTTGTTGTTGTTGTTGTTGTTGTTGTTGTTGTTGCTGCTGTTGATGTTATTGTTGCTGTTGTTGTTTTTGTTGCTGTTGATCTTGTTCCTAGAACGTCTTGCTTTTATTCTTGTAAAATTCTTTTAAAGAGATTGCAGACTTGTCACAAGTGATTATGCGGGGTTTTGGCAGAAATATTGATTTAATTTCGTTGCTGTTATTTTTTTTTCAGTGTTGAAAAAAATCACAGATTCAGAACACTGAGTTCTCGCTGAAGTTACTGCTGGTGGAAAAAATGGGTATCACTGGACTTCTTTTTGCATGGATAGCTGATAATTTGTGGAACCTTCGTTTAAATGTGGGCATTAAAACATAATTCGCTCTTCAAATTTTTGAACTAATTGAATTTAAATTTATGAACCACAAAACGCTGGTTTTACTTCAGGTTTATTATGAATCTCGATTTGGATACAAAAATTCAGCCGTTTTTAGACTTGTTTTTGAGTTTAATTTACAGTTTCGAGTAATTCAGTCATAGCCCAGATTCATAATTATCAAAATGTCAAAAAAGCAAATTCACTCAAGCTCATAAATATTGAAATATCAGAAATGAAAAGTTTTTTTTTAGTATTGTCTCAATACGTCAAAACATATCGATATCCAGTCAAGCACGACAGAAACATTACTCGAACACGGTCAAATGTACTTCAAGCATGGTCGGCATAAACTTATTGCACGGTTGAAACCTGCTGTAAGCACGGCCGAAACATTCCTCCAGCTTGATATAAACATACTTGGAGAACCGTCTACCAGCGGTAAGAGAAAGCAAAACTGGGAAAACTTCGTGTGATTACCGACTCTTTTCTTATTAATTTTGACATCGATTGACAAATAAGCACCACAAAGGATTGAAAACTAGAGTAAAAAGAGCAATTTCATGTCATATTTCATTCGTCTAAAAAACGGCAGGGTATTTTTTAAAGCATTTTTTAATCTGATAAAAAAAAAGGTTCAAGGTCTGCGACTAACGACCAACTTTTAGAGATTTGTTTTTGATAGTGTGTTCATTTTATTTCCCCATATTTCAGATTGAGTTATTTTGTTGGGCGAAGCTAGTTTTTTTTAGCACACCGAGGCGTTTTTTCTTGCAGACTTTTAGTGTGTCGACACTACTATAACCACATTAAGTCAAGCTGTTGTAGACTATTGGGGAGCGGTGGTGAAGTGGTTACGTCTCCGCCTCTCAATCGAAAGGTCGGATGTTCGAGGCCCACCATTATCCGTGCTCGTTGCTTGAGGGTGAAGCAACATTACCCAGAAAAATAACCAAAAAAAAACAATCGCATGTAGTTCTTAAACAGGGGCACAACTGCGGTTTGCCGTGATGAGCGTGGATAAATGGTCTTAATCTTAATATGGTAGAGAACCGAATCCACGATCTGACGATTTCAATCTATCGCCTAACAATTATGCTATAACATATTAAGATTACGACCATTTATCCACGGGGGAAAGGACCATCACAAGAGCTGTACAGCTCATCACGGCAAACCGCAGTTGTGCCCCTGTTTAAGAACTACATGCAATTGTTTTTTTTTGGTTATTTTTCTGGGTAATGTTGCTTCACCCTCAAGCAACGAGCACGGATAATGGTGGGCCTCGAACATCCGACCTTTCGATTGAGAGGCGGAGACGTAACCACTTCACCACCGCTCCCCAATAGTCTACAACAGCTTGACTGACTGTGGTTATAGTAGTGTCGACACACTAAAAGTCTGCAAGAAAAAACGCCTCGGTGTGCTAAAAAAACGAGCTTCGCTCAACAAAATAACTCAATCTGAAATATGGGGAAATAAAATGAACACACTATCAAAAACAAATCTCTAAAAGTTGGACGTTGGTCGCAGACCTTGAACCTATTTTTTATCAGATTAAAAAATGCTTTGAAAAATACCCTGCCGTTTTTTAGACGAATGAAATATGACATGAAATTGCTCTTTTTACTCTAGTTTTCAATCCTTTGTGGTGCTTATTTGTCAATCGATGTCAAAATTAATAAGAAAAGAGTCGGTAATCACACGAAGTTTTCCCAGTTTTGCTTTCTCTTACCGCGGGTAGACGGTTCTCCAAGTATGTTTATATCATGCTGGAGGAATGTTTCGGCCGTGCTTAAAGCAGGTTTCGACCGTACAAAAAGTTTATGCCGACCATGCTTGAAGTACATTTGACCGTGTTCGAGCTATGTTTCTATCGTGCTTGACTGAATATTGAGGCAATACTAAAAATTAATTTTCTTTTCTGATGTTCCAATATTTATGAGCTTGAGTGAATTTGCTTTTTTGACATTTTGATAATTATGAATCTGGGCTATGACTGAATTACTCGAAACTGTAAATTAAACTCAAAAACAAGTCTAAAAACGGCTGTATTTTTGTATCCAAATCGAGATTCATAACAAACCTGAAGTAAAACCAGCGTTTTGTGGTTCATAAATTTAAATTCAATTTGTTCAAAAATTTGAAGAGCGAAATATGTTTTAATGCCCACATTTAAAGAGTCTGCTTTTCAACATCACTAACTAAGATCACCTAAGCAAATATCCCGTGGAAACCTTTTTTTCAAATTTGGCTATACTTTCTGCAATTGAAAATTTTGAAATTAGCTGAGCCATAAACAAAAAAGCGTGCAAAATTGAATTGCATAAGTTGTCGAAAATTATAATATTTTCCGTCTGAATTTTGACAAGCCGGTCGTCTGATTGTAGACTGCAATTAATCGAGGCTAATTATTGCCCACATTACTTTGCTTGCGAAACTGCCTATGATACAGTGAGCTGCAGTTCTCATTATTGTAATTTTTTGAATTTAATCCGGAAGATCCGGATTATTGCTGGAGAATTTAGAGCAAAGTACTTTAAAGAATCCGTGAATGGTGAAATGGTTACCTAATTTATACTTATGGCTGGGGAATTTCGAACGCATCCGATTTTGCGGCGTCATCTGGCCGTGTTTGGATTTGTGTTTACAATCCCAAAAAATGAGCGCTCACTGTTATTCGAAAAACTTTTTTTTTCAAATGATTGTTCGAAGTATTGTCCTTTAGATTTCGAAATGTTTTTTTTTTCGACCATTTAAAGTCAGGAGAAATGTTTGCCTTTTGGAGTGTGATAGTTTTTTTCGTTTCCAACGGAAATTCAAGTTTTGTAAAACTTGTTGTTTTTAAGCAAAAGCACTTTTTTCAAAATCTACTTGCACACTTTACTCGCTCGAATATATACTTAAACTCAAAAATTTCAAGCTGCTTTTTCATGAATCTGAGAAAATTTAAAAATTTTTGATGTTTTTCGAATTACGACTAAAGGAGCTTTACTATCACATATACCTTGAACCATTTCGAGGTATACCTCGAGGGGGGATTTTCAAAAAAAAATTGTGGTCCTTTTTTTTAGGTCAACCAACTTGAAAATTTGAGTTCTCCCAAATCTCTATAAAAACCTTAATAAAATTTTAACTCTCTATAAAATTTTCTACGCCGCTAGAAATTACAACTTGGAAAAAATAAATGGATATTGTACCTGGTTTTGTGTGGTAAACGAAAGAACAAAATGAAAAAACTAAAACGACTGAAGACTGATTTGTTTTCTTTTTTTATATGACCGAGCGATTATCATCCATGGAACCTTACTGTTGTCTACAATGTAATTGTTTTAAAAAACGAAATTCTTTTTTTCTAGCGGTTGCCTAAAATGCATGTTACAACAGAATATCGATCTCGATTTGAAGCGGCTATCTTTTTGATGTTCTTAGAAACATATTCTGTTAAGTATTCTGTGAGTTCATATACTTCATAAATGTTAATAAAAGAAATGACCTGCCAAAGAATAACCTCGTAAATCTTTCAAATTGCTGCTAAATTTCTATTTCTTTTAAAATATTTTTGAAGCATACCAACTCACAGAATAATTAACAGAATATGTTTCTAAGAACATCAAAAAGATAGCCGTTTCAAATTGAGATCGAGATTCTGTTGTAACATGCAGTTTAGGCAACCGCTGGAAATGAAGATTTTCGTTTTCGAAAATGATTACACTGTATGCAGCAGTAAGGTTCCATGGATAATAATTGAAATTCGTGGTCATAAACGTTTCCATTAGATTTGATTATAATTACACATTGGGACTACGCAATCGATTATAATCATTTATAATCCATTAATTTTTAAAAAATTAAATCGATTATAACACATTTAAAATCCATTGCAAGAATTATGAAGGAATTCGATCTATGTAAATTTTTCCTGCTATTTTTTTCTGCTTGCAGCTTTTTTTGCACTAGTCACTGCCTACTCGATCTCTAAACCTACTCACATTTAGAATATTTTTTGCAAAACCATATCCCTCAAAACCAATTTTCTCAATTTCAAACACCCCAATTGAACACGCCCAATTTTACACCCGTTCATTTACATTGATACCTACACTTACACCCACCCCACCTGCAACCTACCGTACCCCACACACATCTACCTTATCTCACCTACCCCACCCCTCCCCCGCCAATCCCCCACCCCTCTCCGTCTACCCCCACTCTCACTTAGCCCAACCCCGTAAGTATTGAAGGGTGGGGACAGAAAGATCTGAAGGAGGGTGCCACTAGTTTACGGTATTATTCACCTTGTTTAATTCATAGGTAGGAGGTAAGTGATGGGTTAGGGGAGGTGATGGTAAGTGAAGGAAGTAAGAACGGAAGAACGGTGGGAGTTAGTGGGAAAATTTAAGGGGAGGGGAGACAAAAGGAGAAAAGGTAGAAAAAAAAGTCTAAACTTTTTGCTAAATCCAACACAGCATAGCGGTTGCAACCTTCAAATTTTAAATATTTTCTTACAACTTTTTGAAAAATCCAGGCTCTCACTCATAAAAATATTTTATCATTCCTTATTAAATTATCTTTATGATCCATTATAATAATTAAATTTGAAATTAATGGATAAAAGTGATCTCTAACGTGCTTCTTTTATAATCCAATTTTTTAATCCGATATACTCGTTTTTTTTAGAAGTTTGTAGAGACAGACCAAGAAAATCCTTGATAATTGATTATAATCCATGAAACCTCGTTACAGGATACAGTATAATAAACATTCAAGGCCAATTGATTCACAAAATTTATTAATATATCTCAAAATGAGTCAAATCCGACTTATATTGAGAAATTTCATACGGGGTCTAAAAAATCCGACGGCTTTGATCTGAAATGAACCGGAAAAAACTTTCTTGCACTTCTAGTTTATAGGTGAACAACTTTTTTCAGCCATCATAAAACGTTTGTTGTCACCTTAACAGAAAAATAGACAAGCCAAAAAAGTCTACACTTAAAAGACGTCGTCATTCTTCCGGGTTATGAAAACATTGATTGTCCTTTTCGTATTTTTAAAGAAACTAACCGGAAAAGTGCTAGAATTTGATTTGAAGTCAATTTATTTACGAAGATAACACCTTGTAATTACCCGAAATTTTCCGAAAATCAGAGTGTAGGAAAATAATGGACCAATAAGGCGTTTTTAACTATTGTTAAGAAAATGTGGGAAAAGGAAGATTCATAGAAAAAAAAACTTTGTCCTAATACTTTGAAAAAGCTAAAGCAAGAAAAAAATCAGTGTTACAGATTTTCACAAGCTGCTTTTTATTAATCTCATAAATCAATAATTCTCAAACTTTTTTGAAAATAAATTATCTAAAAATCAAAACTATAGATAAAAATCCAGAAGTAAAAACTAAATATAGTTGTTTTTCTAAGTTTGGCTGGTCAATAATTATGTCAATGATGGTTCAATTATTTGATTGTTGTTTTTCCTTAGAACTGTTTAATAGAAGAAATTGTTTCAGAGCATATGGGCGTTTTTTTAAAGTAAAGAGCGCAGATTGCTTCTTTCCTTTCCATTATCAGAAATTTTTGTTTTCCTTGCCAGCTTATTTCTGTACCTACAAATTTTTCTTCAGGTAGAAATTTCCAATGATGTCTAAGTTGTCTTAAAGAGCTATTTAAATATCTTCAAAATGTTGAAAAAAATTCTTCATACACAGAAGACGAAAAATTATTTAAAAGTTTCGTTAGAGGTTAGAATTTAAACAGCATGACTGAACATACATTTTCCTTAAAATCGTAATTAAATACGTTTCTGCGTTTAAGTTTCAATTGGAACTTGGATGAACAGCAACAGCGCCCCTCTCTCGCTACAATTTTGCGCAAAGAAATTAAAACTATTTTGGAAAAAAGTTTTGAGTATAACTTAAATGGATTCAACCCACAGTCTTACAGAGTAAAAAGTGAGCAGCGTTTTTTAAGTTATTAACGGATTGCGAGTGCAATCTCCTGCCACAATGTTGTACACAATCTAACTTGCTCATTTTTTTTTCTAAAAAAAGCACTTGGATCAAGTGTCCAACATCTCTCTTGCTGAAGTTCAGATCATTCACCCCAGCGTTTAACTTTGATTCAGTTTGCTAAACGGTGGTAAAAACTGTCTATGTGCAAGTTTGCTGTTAAGCACCCGAGCATCTCATTAGTCGATGGTCAAATCAAATTATTAAAATGGTAGAAATCGAACGTATTTTTTTCTTCAATCGAGCTGGTCAATCCTAGCGAGTTTATGTTGTTTGTAGTCAAACATATTTTGATATGTCTTGATGATCAACACCTTCACTTTTTAAATAGAAATCAATCAAGGACACTTTTCCATAGTTTTCTTAAGTGTCAATGACGTGCTATAAATTATTTGGTTCATGTTTTTTTCTATAAACCTATTTAATAGAAACATTTTTTTCAGAGCATATGATCGCTTTTTGAAATTGAAGAGCCGTAAATTGCTTCTTTTGTTTCCTTTATCACATTTTTTTGTTTTTCTTGTTAACCTAAATTTTTGCTAATAGTTTTTTGTTAACTAAAAAAATAAAAGAGTTTCTAAGTTGTCTTCAATTGCTGTTTATCTATCTTCAAAACATTAAAAAAACCTTTAAATAGAGCAGACAAAAAACTATTCAAAATGTTTTTATAGGTTAGAATTTGAATCGCATGACTGAACATGCATTTTTCTTTAAAGAAATAGTGAAATATGTTTCCGCGCTTGAGTTCAAAAAATTTTGGATGAACAGTAAAAGCGCCCGTTTTCCCTGTTTCATTTCTGCGCAGAGAAAATAAAAAAAATTTTGGAAAAAAATTTCAGTTATGAATTAAATTGGTCCAACCCAAAGTCTTACAGAGAAAAAAAAGTCACAAACGTCAGTTCAGGCGATTTACAATTTACAGATTACGAGTGCAATCTCATGCCACCATTTTGCTAGTCATTTTTAATTGCTTTTTCTAATAAAAAAGCAACTTGCATTAAGTTTCCATTATCTCTCTTTCGTAAATTCAAGTTCAGATTGTTCAGCCCAGCGTTTAATTTTGATTAAGTTTGTTAAGCGCTGGGTATACTTTGTGAAAGTACAAGTTTCCAGAGCGTGAGCACACGAGTATCTTAATGGTGAAAGGTCGAATCAACTTTGAAATCTGGTGGAAATCGAACGTATTTTTTTCTTCAATCGGACTGGTCATCCCTAGCGAGTTTATGACGTTTGTAGTCAAACCCATTTTGGTATGTCGAGACGATCAAAACCTTCTCCGTTGAACTATAAAACAGTCAAACCTTTTTTTCTTGAGTTTGAGTCGGTCAAAACATACCTCAACTCGGATTAGCCAAATTTTTAGTTCATTTTTTTGTTAGAGCCTCTTATATTCAACTGACTCGTAACCTAATTTTTCTCATTTTCTTTGACGCATAGTTTGCTCAATTTCAGAAATCAATAGAGCTTTTTTAACTAAATAGAGATTATTTAACCAAATAACAACACTATTTGTTTTGCCTAAAATAGCTATCTAACTTTGCGATGTTGGAAGCGACGTTACAACGGAAAAAAGTCAATATTTAACGTACAAAAACTCGCTTTGAGTTTCAATAGCTTTTGAAATATTTTTTAATTACAGCTTCGCGCATCTGATTTTCGTTGAAATTCGCAAAAAGAACTGGGCATTCTTAAATATTTACCAGGTAGCAGCAGCAGATCTAAAGTTTTTTTGAGAGGGTTATTGAGATTTTTACCTTTGTATAGGCCGACCAAAATGCTTATCAGAGATCTCCCAAATTAAAATAAAGACCTTGAAGGCCTTTTTTTCTTTAATTCAATCTATTCTCCAGGCCGTCTTCTGAACGCCTTGCGAATAATATTGATGTCTGCAGGCCAAAAGGGGATATTTTAAAAAGTACCAAAGGGGACTTTATAGGTTGTCAGGTAGTCTAATCCCTGAGGGGGCATCCCCCTAAATCCGCTGCTGCTAGGAAGTATACCTTCTCAAGCTGGTATATGTTGAAACGAGAAAGTAGTTGTTTAAGTTTTTAATAGTATCACTCCACAAGAATAACATACCATCTCAAATGTTTGTAAAGCATTAAAATGACGCAAAAAATAGAGCAAAAGACAAATCTCTAAACATTTTAAAATGTGTCAAGATAACATTGCTATGGATAAAAATTCACTTAAAAACTTTATATATATATATATATATATATATATATATATATATATATATATTTAACATATAACAAGTAACATTTTCAGGTTGTGGTTGTGATATATGCATTTCGAACAAGTTTATCGAAAAAAAAATTTCGATTTTTTTTCTTTATTTTAATCTTGTAACACATATCTCATAAAAACGGTTTTGCTTTTTTTATAATCACGGGGCATAGAAGTTGCAAACGTTTTGTTTCAACGTGCTAACTAACGAGCGATTTTTCCGTGGCGTATCGTTGCTTCCTCTGCAACTAATCAGCAAATAGGGTCACAATTCTCACAAATGCTAGATCAAGCTATTTGGAAGGAGCTAGCTAGATCAAATAATGGTTGAAGGCGTAAAATAGCCAGTAAAAAATATTTAGAAAGCTGATCAGCTTGACTTACTCTTCGTGCGGTAGAGGAAAAGATTGTTTGAGTAACTTTATCAGGCGTCAAGTCAAGAAACGGCTAAATATTTATAAGTTAATTCGCCCTGGTGATCAAAATAAGTGGATCAATCGAGCAATCCCCCCCCATTCTCGCGTGTGGGGGGGGGGGGGGGATATAGCTCAATAGGTACTTCAGACATGTTTATAACCACTTGAAAATAGTTTGAATGATATGATAATATGAACGAGATTCTCCAACCAATATGGAACGCCAACTTTTACAATATCAAAGCTCAAAATTACATTCAAAGAAAACAAAATCAATAAAACTGAGGCACATAAAGCGACTTTTTTCTGTCCTAAATGAAAAAAAAAGCTATTGCGTACAATAGTAAGGTGCTGAAGAGAGGTTTTTTGGTATTCAGATACAAGTTCAGAGCACCAAGCCTGATACTCGTTTTCCTCAATGAGAGGCAAGAGTCGCCCATACAAAATTTTGCAAATTAATTTTTTTTTTCAATTTTTGATTTTTTCTTTTTCAAAATTTTTCTCGATACTCATATAAAATTAACTTCAGTCGATCATTTGATTGCGTGCCATAAACACATCAACCATCTAATTGCGTTTGTTGGCGCCTTTTTGTGGTGTCTTAGTTTTTGCTTGGGGGGGATAGCTCAATTGGTCAATACGGGGGGAGAGATTGCTCAATTGATCCAAATAAGTTAATAAAAAAATTTCAAGAAGTATTCAGTAAAATGACGGCTCCGATCAATGCAAATTAACTTCGTAAGTAGTTATTTTGTCACTTATAAGTGGCCAATTTTTGTTCCGACTTTTGATACGAAAGTAACGGAAAATTTGTGCTCGGGGTGGGTTTTTTTTTTCTTCAGACAAATTTCGTTTTTTAACTAGCCATTTTTGACGGAATTTTTTTTTACATCATTCGAAAGCCATTGTTGTCTTGAACTTAAATTTGAAAAGATATTTCACCTGTGATCATTTTTCGTAAATTTATGAGGGTTTAAAAATTGGCATTTTTGCCATTTTGACCAATTTGGGACAATTAACGCGCGATATATTTCGTGCTATGAACGCGTAAGCGGAGAGTTAATCCGTCTTATAAATCGTTCCAAATTGGTTGAACGAAGCTTATTTGCCATAATTGATTTGTTACAAGGAACGAAATCTATGTTTTTGTACTTTATATGGCGTGTGGGGGGATGATTTTAAACAAAAATTTCAAATTTTGGAAAAAAAAATTTCATTTTATTTTATTTCATTTAATTTTTTATGTTATTACTGCTGCTCCATAAACCTTAAAAGGCAGTCGGAACATTCAGGGCTTCGCCCTGATACGAGCAGTTTTGTTTGATATTTGCGCCCATTACATTTTACTGTATGTGTTGCTAAAACAAATACGATAGTTTTTTGACGCAGGACAAGCCAACTCTTTGTCTGCAACTGTTTGTCTGGCGTTTTTCTATAGCATAAAGAACCAGTAAAAGCTCATCAATTTCATTTTTTTGTGGTTTTCACTGCAAGAAAACTTCGTAATTTAGTTCTGATGAAGTAGCTTTCTTACGCCTTCAAAAGAAAAATCTGGA
The DNA here is from genome assembly GCF_963678635.1 of Symsagittifera roscoffensis. NCBI lineage: Eukaryota > Metazoa > Xenacoelomorpha > Acoela > Convolutidae > Symsagittifera > Symsagittifera roscoffensis. The sequence goes on from NC_087071.1 coordinate 42,483,523, forward strand.
TATTTTGACCCGGCTAACTTATTTCAAATAACTTCTTCTAGCATGCGACAAAACTTCAACAAAACTTCAACAAGTTGTTTCATTTGATCGTTGAAACTCAGAAGTTACATGACTGTCGATGACTGTAGTTTGTATTTGGTAAAATTATTGGCTTTTTTTTTTCATTTTGTGAAGTTTCTCTGCTGTTTGTCCGTTCCGCGTAAGAATAATTTGCTTGCTTTTTTTGACTGGTAATTTAAGAGCTCTGGGTTAAGCCCAGTTAATTAATGCAAGCTTCCTGATTATTCGATCGGTCCTTGAGAGAGTCCATCGTGTCAAGGCGCCTGGACACCTAGTTTGGAAAACATTTTGAAAGGTTTCTTTAACAAGCAGTTTCTAAGCTTATTTCTAAGCTGGTTCATTTTCTGTCAAAGTTGACTATTGTGAGCTCATTTTTTTTAGCGTTTGTTCATTTTGTGGAAATTATAAACTCGACTTTGTTTCGAAAACGAGAAATTCTTTCAAATTTTTTTATACAGTTAGATGAAGCCGAAATGCGATAGTTCTCACTTTATCCACAAAATTTCAAAAAAAAATTTAATTTTGAAAAAATTAAATACCGACTCTTTCATTTTCTATTTACTCGAAAGGATCGTAATTATTTTTGGACTGAAAACTGGATGCTTCGATAAGCTTCAGTAAAAGTTTCAACACAAAAAGATGAATTCAAAATACTGATTTACAAAACTAAAGGCACTGTGATTAAGTTTTAATCTGTGGTTAACACTTTTTTAATCTAATTTTTAAAAGTATATTTTTCGGTGTAGAGTTTTTTCAGCCATTCAGCTGATTTGTTCTTTCTACATGTCAGTCGTTCTTGTTCACGTTTCGTTCTTATCTTGCGAGCCATTTTTGTCTGAATATCAAAATTTTCACGTTAAGTTGTTCAGTTCATCTCGATTTAGTTGACTTTTTATCTGCATCGAAGCAAGCACTGAAACTGCAGTTCGCTTTGCTCTTCGAATTCCTCGATGCATTCGTTTTGGCAGCGAAGAATGAAGTCGTCTCGGCCGTTCGCAAATCGATGTGTTATTCTCGGGTTGTCAACTAGTCGTCTCGACTCCATGTGGTCTTCGTTGCCAGCTACTCGTAAATTTTCATAACCGAATGGTAATGAAACGATGGTTTGGGTCAAAAAAAGACCAACGACGATTATTGCAGAAATTGATGCGAGTTTCATTTTGATGTTTTGAAAGTTTTAGTTCTTTTAAGTTTGAAACTAAATCAGTAGACTCACAAAAGTTGAAAGTATCAACTACTATATTTTAATTTTCAACTTATTATCCAGAAAAATAATGATAACTAATACCAGTTGAAACTTTTTCAAAAGTGGTTCCAAATTGACTTTCAGGATGCTTAGCCGGATCTTACAGGTGTATTGATCTCGTGACCAGTTTCGATTGGTCAATCCACATTTTCTGTTGATTTGTAATTTGTTTATTATTCGTAATCTAAATAAATTGCAACCACGAGTTACTGTAAGGTTACTTTGATTATATTACTCTTAGGGGGCGATAATTTATTTGATTTATGAAGTTTGCCGGCGTACAATTTGCTATTATGGTAGGTTTAACGGGAAAATCAATATTTAAGTTACCAACAGTTTATGTTGTCGTGTTTTGTTTGGTATGTTTTGGAAGGTGTATTTAAATGATATCTAAATTGAAAGTTAAAATGCTTCGGAGGTGTACTTTCACTTTCAAATTGATGCAGTCGAAAGATTGGCACTTTTTCCGGTAGTTTTGGAACAAGTAAACATTAGTTGCGATGATGATAAACATTGAAACAAACTTTCAATACCTGAAGTTCAACTTGAGAACTCGCTAAGATCAACCTGAAAGTATTTTGACGGCATTGCGGTTTGACATTTCTCAAAGAAGAAAAATATTATCGGTCTAAAAAATCGCAAAAAGATGCCAGAGTGGACGTCCATACAACAAAAATCTCAGCCAAGCAATTAAAAAAAATTGTCTCTAAAAAAGTTCTTGTCATACAACTCCCATGCAATGGGATTTGGATGATCAATCTTCTATTCGGTTTACAAAAATATAGTAAGAAAAAAATTTCAAAAATCTCCTAAAATTTTTAAACTAGTTTTCTTTTCACTTGTTCAATTCAGTACTCAAACAAGATTTTTCATATTTAAAATTTTTAAAATAGTTGTTCAAAACTTTCAGTGAAAACAGTTTTTCAAGATTGGTTTCTTGCATTCAAGGGAAACCCACATTCTTGTTTTTGATCGACTCCAGACACTCTAACTTGGATAAAATTACGCAAGCTTTACAATCGGCTAAAAAAACTCAGATGCGCCAATTTTCAAAATAAAATTAGTGATTATAACTTAAAATTGCATCAGAGCTGGATTGTATTTTATGCAATAGCTCATAATGCAGTTTTCATCAGGTTTTAATGTCATTCTTACCTATGGGTATTTAACACTGAGGTTCAAAACAAACCCAAAATTTTTTTGAAGAAAAGCAAAGAAACAAAAATTGCTTGTTTTTTAAGTAACAATACTAGTAATACTAGTTCGTTTTGTCATAGAATGCCAGTCATAGGTTTTTTCATACAGTGTTATTGAAATGTATCGGAAAGTGTACGGTAATTGTATTACTACATTTTTTGGAAAACATGGGTACATATGTTACCGGCATTGATTTTTTCTGTACTTATTCAGCCCCTCCCTTGCATCCTTGCTGGCTTATTAGGTTTTATTAAGGTTAAACTGAGAATCATTGAGTGAGTTTGTTTCTCTTTCTTGATTCGAGATTTAACAAATGTAGAACCAATAAGAACTAAACTTTAAGAAAGGTCCTCCGAATAAATTTTTTTTGTGAAAAGCTTAATAATAATTGGTGGCATGAAAAACGAAATAACTGACACAAAATTGTTTCTTTATAAAAAAACTTATGAGAAAAATTTGCAGCCATAAAAAATGAGTTCGGTGCACAATAACTTTTTTATGATTTGAGGATAATTAAGGCTCAGCATAATGTGAAAAATATGAATCATGGTATGCCAGTTACAGCATTTGTTAGGTAAATGAGGTTTTGCACAAAGTGAAAAATTAACTGTAGATACGCTAATTACTCCCGTAAAAAATTGCTGTTCGATAAAAGCAAAAATACCACTGAATTTTTTCTTTAAGTTTTGTTTTTTTTTAAGATGAAAAGATATTTTCGGTATATTAGAAAATAAACTAACAAAATATGAATTAGGAAAATAATGAAAGATAATTGTTTGTTAAGAATAAGATAGTAGGATATTATATTTAGATACATATATCTTTGCCGAAAAAAAAACGTTTCTAAAATCATTTTTTCCATTATAAATAAGTACGCAAAAAAGGTGCAGGAAGATCACTTCAATTATATCAATGATCGA
>NC_087071.1:42487145-42609605 GCF_963678635.1 Symsagittifera roscoffensis
AGAAAACAAAATCAATAAAACTGAGGCACATAAAGCGACTTTTTTCTGTCCTAAATGAAAAAAAAGCTATTGCGTACAATAGTAAGGTGCTGAAGAGAGGTTTTTTGGTATTCAGATACAAGTTCAGAGCACCAAGCCTGATACTCGTTTTCCTCAATGAGAGGCAAGAGTCGCCCATACAAAATTTTGCAAATTAATTTTTTTTTCAATTTTTAGATTTTTTCTTTTTCAAAATTTTTCTCGATACTCATATAAAATTAACTTCAGTCGATCAATTGATTGCGTGCCATAAACACATCAACCACCTAATTGCGTTTGTTGGCGCCTTTTTGTGGTGTCTTAGTTTTTGCTTGGGGGGAGATAGCTCAATTGGTCAATACGGGGGGAGAGATTGCTCAATTGATCCAAATAAGTTAATAAAAAAATTTCAAGAAGTATTCAGTAAAATGACGGCTCCGATCAAGGCAAATTAACTTCGTAATTAGTTATTTTGTCACTTATAAGTGGCCAATTTTTGTTCCGACTTTTGATACGAAAGTAACGGAAAATTTGTGCTCGGGGTTGGGTTTTTTTTCTTCAGACAAATTTCGACTTTTTAACTAGCCATTTTTGACGGAATTTTTTTTTACTTCATTCGAAAGCCATTGTTGTCTTGAACTTAAATTTGAAAAAATATTTCACCTGTGATCATTTTTCGTAAATTTATGAGGGTTTAAAAAATTGGCATTTTTGCCATTTTGACCAATTTGGGACAATTAACGCGCGATATATTTCGTGCTATGAACGCGTAAGCGGAGAGTTAATCCGTCTTATAAATCGTTCCAAATTGGTTGAACGAAGCTTATTTGCCATAATTGATTTGTTACAAGGAACGAAATCTATGTTTTTGTACTTTATATGGCGTGTGGGGGGATGATTTTCAACAACAATTTCAAATTTTGGAAAAAAAAATTTCATTTTATTTTATTTCATTTAATTTTCTATGTTATTACTGCTGCTCCATAAACCTTAAAAGGCAGTCGGAACATTCAGGGCTTCGCCCTGATACGAGCAGTTTTGTTTGATATTTGCGCCCATTACATTTTACTGTATGTGTTGCTAAAACAAATGCGATAGTTTTTTGACGCAGGACAAGCCAACTCTTTGTCTGCAACTGTTTGTCTGGCGTTTTTCTATAGCATAAAGAACCAGTATAAGCTCATCAATTTCATTTTTTTTGTGGTTTTCACTGCAAGAAAACTTCGTAATTTAGTTCTGATGAAGTAGCTTTCTTACGCCTTCAAAAGAAAAATCTGGATATTTTGACCCGGCTAACTTATTTCAAATAACTTCTTCTAGCATGCGACAAAACTTCAACAAAACTTCAACAAGTTGTTTCATTTGATCGTTGAAACTCAGAAGTTACATGACTGTCGATGACTGTAGTTTGTATTTGGTAAAATTATTGGCTTTTTTTTCATTTTGTGAAGTTTCTCTGCTGTTTGTCCGTTCCGCGTAAGAATAATTTGCTTGCTTTTTTGACTGGTAATTTAAGAGCTCTGGGTTAAGCCCAGTTAATTAATGCAAGCTTCCTGATTATTCGGTCGGTCCATGAGAGAGTCCATCGTGTCAAGGCGCCTGGACACCTAGTTTGGAAAACATTTTGAAAGGTTTCTTTAACAAGCAGTTTCTAAGCTTATTTCTAAGCTGGTTCATTTTCTGTCAAAGTTGACTATTGTGAGCTCATTTTTTTAGCGTTTGTTCATTTTGTGGAAATTATAAACTCGACTTTGTTTCGAAAACGAGAAATTCTTTCAAATTTTTTTGTACAGTTAGATGAAGCCGAAATGCGATAGTTCTCACTTTATCCACAAAATTTCAAAAAAAAATTTAATTTTGAAAAAATTAAATACCGACTCTTTCATTTTCTATTTACTCGAAAGGATCGTAACTATTTTTGGGACTGAAAACTGGATGCTTCGATAAGCTTCAGTAAAAGTTTAAACACAAAAAGATGAATTCAAAATACTGATTACAAAACTAAAGGCACTGTGATTAAGTTTTAATCTGTGGTTAACACTTTTTTAATCTAATTTTTAAAAGTCTATTTTTCGGTGTAGAGTTTTTTCAGCCATTCAGCTGATTTGTTCTTTCTGCATGTCAGTCGTTCTTGTTCACGTTTCGTTCTTATCTTGCGAGCCATTTTTGTCTGAATATCAAAATTTTCACGTTAAGTTGTTCAGTTCATCTCGATTTAGTTGACTTTTATCTGCATCGAAGCAAGCACTGAAACTGCAGTTCGCTTTGCTCTTCGAATTCCTCGATGCATTCGTTTTGGCAGCGAAGAATGAAGTCGTCTCGGCCGTTCGCAAATCGATGTGTTATTCTCGGGTTGTCAACTAGTCGTCTCGACTCCATGTGGTCTTCGTTGCCAGCTACTCGTAAATTTTCATAACCGAATGGTAATGAAACGATGGTTTGGGTCAAAAAAAGACCAACGACGATTATTGCAGAAATTGATGCGAGTTTCATTTTGATGTTTTGAAAGTTTTAGTTCTTCTAAGTTTGAAACTAAATCAGTAGACTCAGAAAAGTTGAAAGTATCAACTACTATACTTTAATTTTCAACTTATTATCCAGAAATATAATGATAACTAATACCAGTTGAAACTTTTTCAAAAGTGGTTCCAAAATGACTTTCAGGATGCTTAGCCGGATCTTACAGGTGTATTGATCTCGTGACCAGTTTCGATTGGTCAATCCACATTTTCTGTTGATTTGTAATTTGTTTATTATTCGTAATCTATATAAATTGCAACCACGAGTTACTGTAAGGTTACTTTGATTATATTACTCTTGGGGGGCGATAATTTATTTGATTTATGAAGTTTGCCGGCGTACAATTTGCTATTATGGTAGGTTTAACGGGAAAATCAATATTTAAGTTACCAACAGTTTATGTTGTCGTGTTTTGTTTGGTATGTTTTGGAAGGTGTATTTAAATGATATCTAAATTGAAAGTTAAAATGTTTCGGAGGTGTACTTTCACTTTCAAATTGATGCAGTCGAAAGTTTGGCACTTTTTCCGGTAGTTTTGGAACAAGTAAACATTAGTTGCGATGATGATAAACATTGAAACAAACTTTCAATACCTGAAGTTCAACTTGAGAACTCGCTAAGATCAACCTGAAAGTATTTTGACGGCATTGCGGTTTGACATTTCTCGAAGAAGAAAAATATTATCACTCTAAGAAATCGCAAAAAGATGCCAGAGTGGACGTCCATACAACAAAAATCTCAGCCAAGCAATTAAAAAAAAATTGTCTCTAAAAAAGTTCTTGTCATACAACTCCCATGCAATGGGATTTGGATGATCAATCTTCTATTCGGTTTACAAAAATATAGTAAGAAAAAAAATTTCAAAAATCTCCTAAAATTTTTAAACTAGTTTTCTTTTCACTTGTTCAATTCAGTACTCAAACAAGATTTTTCATATTTAAAATTTTTAAAATAGTTGTTCAAAACTTTCAGTGAAAACAGTTTTTCAAGATTGGTTTCTTGCATTCAACGGAAACCCACATTCTTGTTTTTGATCGACTCCAGACACTCTAACTTGGATAAAATTACGCAAGCTTTACAATCGGCTAAAAAAACTCAGATGCGCCAATTTTCAAAAAAAAAAAATTAGTGATTCTAACTTAAAATTGCATCAGAGCTGGATTGTATTTCATGCAATAGCTCATAATGCAGTTTTCATCAGGTTTTTAATGTCATTCTTACCTATGGGTATTTAACACTGAGGTTCAAAACAAACCCAAAATTTTTTTGAAGAAAAGCAAAGAAACAAAAATTGCTTGTTTTTTAAGTAACAATACTAGTAATACTAGTTCGTTTTGTCATAGGATGCCAGTCATAGGTTTTTTCATACAGTGTTATTGAAATGTATCGGAAAGTGTACGGTAATTGTATTACTACATTTTTTGGAAAACATGGGTACATATGTTACCGGCATTGATTTTTTCTGTACTTATTCAGCCCCTCCCTTGCATCCTTGCTGGCTTATTAGGTTTTATTAAGGTTAAACTGAGAATCATTGAGTGAGTTTGTTTCTCTTTTCTTGATTCGAGATTTAACGAATGTAGAACCAATAAGAACTAAACTTTAAGAAAGGTCCTCAGAATAAATTTTTTTTGTGAAAAGCTTAATAATAATTGGTGGCATGAAAAACGAAATAACTGACACAAAATTGTTTCTTTATAAAAAAACTTATGAGAAAAATTTACAGCCATAAAAAATGAGTTCGGTGCACAATAATTTTTTTATGATTTGAGGATAATTAAGGCTCAGCATAATGTGAAAAATATGAATCATGGTATGCCAGTTACAGCATTTGTTAGGTAATTGAGGTTTTGCACAAAGTGAAAAATTAACTGTAGATACGCTAATTACTCCCGTAAAAAATTGCTGTTCGATAAAAGCAAAAATACCACTAAATTTTTTCTTTAAGTTTTGTTTTCTTAAGATGAAAAGATATTTTCGGTATATTAGAAAATAAACTAACAAAATATGAATTAGGAAAATAATGAAAGATAATTGTTTGTTAAGAATAAGATAGTAGGATATTATATTAAGATACATATATCTTTGCCAAAAAAGAACGTTTCTAAAATCATTTTTTCCATTATAAATAAGTACGCAAAAAAGGTGCAGGAAGATCACTTCAATTATATCAATGATCGATGGGCTGGAATATTGGTATTGTATCAATTAAAATTCTGTGTTTGCGTTTAATTTTGTCCACCACAAATAAAAACCCGTTTTTTCGATCGTTGAACAGACTAAAACAATTTTCATTAAATTAGTGCAGCATAGTTGATCAATACGTGACAGCTGTTTCCTATCGAAAATTGCGTAACAATCTTTTATGTGAGCTCATACGTAAGTACGTCAGTTAAACACTCATTGAACTCTTTTACGTCATCTTATACGTAAGTAAGTCAATTAAACACTCATTGAACGATGATTCGAAAATAAATGCAGAAAATTGAGCTTTTCTCGGCAAAATTTAGCACCAGAAATAGCTGTGATGCTAAGTATAATCGAAATAAAATCAATTCCATAAGAAATATAATGAAGCTACAAAGAATATTGAAAAAAAAATTATTTTAGAAAAGCAACAAAACGTGCTATAAAATCAAATTGTTCTAAGGTTTATTGGCTGTTTCCATTCAGGACTAATTCATTCAGTGGCTGCTTTTCCAATGAGAGCTAGAGGGGACATTTGATTGTACGTATATACATGTAATCAAATGGGGAACTTGAGATATATATATATATATATATATATATATATATATATATATCTCAAGCTCCCCATTTGATTACATGTGTATACATATAATCAAATGTCTCCTCAAGCTCTCCTTGGAAAATTTTTTTCCATATTCTTTGTAGCTTCATTATAATTCTTATAGAATTGATTTTATTTTGATTATATTTAGCATTACAGCTAAATTGTTTTGTTGGGGGCTCTCCATTGAGCAAATACAGCGAGTTGTTCAGAATTCCGCAGATGCAATAAAATTTTGCAAGTTTTCGGCGGATTCCCCAGATATAAGCAGATTCCGCTGACATTTTGCGGATTCCGCTTACATTTTGCGGATTCCGGACCAGCGTAACTTTACTATACACATACTTTATGATTTGCCTCGGTTTTTTGCAACTTGCATCGCGGATTCTGCAATTTCGCTGGATTTTGGAAAAACTTTGAGCGAGTAAGTGTTTTTGTTAGTGAAATCCAAAACCACAAATAAGATCAAAGAAAACAAGCAATGATGCAGCTTCTGCGCAAATCCGTTTTCGTCATGTTGCAGAAACCGCGTACAGATCACAAAATACACAGTTTTAAACCGTAATATTGCCCTGCCAATGAGGCTTTTTCATACTAATTGGAAGAAAAAGTCACAGACATTAACCCGAGAAATTTCCTTCTATGTGGATCGGTTCATTACCCCATGCGCTTTAAATGCATCAACTTTTCTGAGCTCAAAATAAAATGTTCTCTATGAAAATAAATTTGCAGTAACGTCACGAGGAGGGGTTAATTGGGACTGGTGGCACTTTTTTCCCTTTTAATTTTAGGAGCAAAACTCGAGGGTTCTCTTTTTATTACCATTTCAAAATAGTCATTTTTGGCTGCCTAATAATTAGTAGTTTGGATGAAAAGCGCCAAAGAAATCAACTTTTTGGTCATCAATAAGCAAAAAGTAGGAAACACAGCATTTTGGGCGTTTTTTAAACAATTTGCCAAAAAGGTCAGCAAAAAATGTCAAAAAAATCGGTAAATCAATCCCTCCACCTTGAAAGACTTTTGCGCTTGATACTGGCTCTTTAAATGTATTTTAAGATTATAAATTCGAGGCTTCCCCACACGTGTTTCAGTTTCTACGCCATATCGAATTTTTGGCGCTGTTGATCTTTGAAATAAGTGAAGAAACAATTGTTCAGAACTTCGTAAGCTGATCAATTAACCTTTTGCAGCCATACAAGCCAATTTTGATGTTTTACAAAACTACTTTCGTGATTGATGTTTTTAAACGAAAACTTGTTCAAAAAACGCAGATTCAGTACTTTAATTCACGACAATAGTCCAACGTCATAAATTAAACAATCAAGTACCATTGAACCTCTTTTAGGACTAGCTGTTGGGAGGTAACATTTAATAGCACTGAAGAACATTTTAAAAATATACTCCAAACTAATTATAAAATAAACTGCACATTTATTTAATTCTCCTTTACTCGGTAAGTATGAAAAGTACATTGAAAAATTGAAAAAAAAATAAACCAAAAATTAACTGAGTTGTAGAACCAGGGGTCTTGTATCTACATTGGCCCATGAGTTTGCTGGTTTTAACTTGAGCTTTCTACTCATGAGCTGATAAATATGCTCTCTTTCTCCCTTCTCACATTCTCTTCCTCCCCCTTGCTTTCCTCCACATGTGCAAGGTTGTCAATCATGACAGCTCCCATTTTTGTGACTGCCGTCGCGTCCTGACTGCTTGAATCTTGGTTTGAGCAAATAATGTCATTTGCTTCCTCGGTCGGCCCGCCTTCTGCATGCTTCCTGTATTCTGGGGTTGCACGACCCCGGCAATGCTCGCGTGAGGAATATCCAGTGGAATATCTACTTGGCGCTGCAAAATCCTGCGTCACTGTCTCCGGTTTGTCATTTCTATTATTCATGGCACATTTCGTTTCTCCACGGCGATCTTGGTTCGTACAGCCGATTCGAGTTGCCCGGTCTACTCGCTCTTGTGTTCGATTTTTTTTTCGCTTTTTCTCTCGCTACTGCTTCACATGGAATAAGATGTGATTAAAAGTCCGATTCGGAATCATAATAGTTGTCCAAGGTTTTTCTTTCTTGGTCTTTTTCTAGCTTCTCATTGATGGCTTGACTGAATTTGGATTCCGCCGATGTAGGAGGACTCGGTACACCCCTTAAGAAACCCTCTTTGGCTGTTGAGATCAGCATCTATGCCACCCAACCTTTTCTCAGCACAAAAACGTTTGGTAATGTTATTGCATAATTAGACTCTTTTGCAATCTCAATTTCAATTAGTTTATAACTGTTGTTGCTTTCTTTTATGCGCTTGTGGTACCGCAACTGCTACTGCTATTGCAGTAACTATGCAGTACTCTTATATTGGCCTTGATAGTGCTACTCACATCTGCTACTGCTATCGCAGTAACCAGATAGTCATCACATATTGGCCTTGATAGTGCTATACATATTGTTACCTGTAAATTATATAATCCTATTATAAAAAACCAAGGTCAAAGAATACGTGACCTTTTACAAATCTTAGAGAGTCAATCTCTCAGGCCTGTGGCTAAGAACACAGTCAGTAAGAAACTAACAAACAGAAAAACAAACGGTTTCAACATGGTTAATTAAACTCTTCGAAACCACTTCAGTTTTCACTATACAACCTCAGAGGTATTGTAAGTTACCACATGGCGCAGTCAGCAGGATCCGGTTTTACTGCTCAGGATAATAGGACTGATCTAGGAATCCCAGTATTTTGGGCATCCGCAAATTCAGACCCACCTTGGAGTTTTGAAACGTGGCTTGAACAGTTCCTATTAGCTGTTACAGTTAAAGAGAATGTGGATCCAGAAACAATGTTACAAGAACCCAAACCGGTATTAGAAGAACCTTTACCAACTCCTGAAACACCAGCACAAAACGAGGATGAGATTGCGGCGACAGAAAGAGAAGCTCGGAACAGATTGGCTCGAGATAGAGTGGTTCAAGAAAATGAAGAACGGACACTAAGAGGACCTAGAGTGGGACACAATGTATTCTATCACGAAGTGGGCAAACGGCTAACATCGAGATTATTCCTCGCCTTAGGAGCAGAAGGGAAGAAAAAATTTATCCAAAAGAACCCTCACACAGAAATATCCAAACTAGGGTTTCGCGATATAATTCGATTAGCAAAACTCTCATTTGAGAAAATGAAATGTATTACCTATGAGAGATACAAACTGTTCACACGATCCCACGAATCAAATGAAACGTTGGAATCTTTTCATGCCGCACTGACTGCACAAGCAGCAAAGGCTGAATTGGGAGCGTTGGAAGAAGAATTGGTACGAGATTTATTCAGCTCAAGAATGAAAAATGCTGTCCTCCAAGACACATTGACTTTCGAAACATTCTCTCCAGAAGAAGTGTTAAAACGTGCACTAAAGTTTGAATATAGCAACCAAACCAGACAAGCATTCCAAAAATCATCAAGCACAAACAGCTCAGGACTGTTTACAACTCCACAAATGAAGATTAAACAAGAACCAATTATGGCAATCGGAAACAAAGGGTATAACCCTAGACGTCAAAATCAAAACAGAAGAAAACAGTACGAAAACAAACCTCCAAAAGGTAAAGGAGATCAAAAACAATGTACGAGATGCGGTAGAGCATTTGTAGAGAATCATTTGAAAAATTGTCCGGCAATGGGCAAAACATGTAAAAATTGTAACAAACCTAATCACTTCGCTAAAATGTGTAGGTCTCAACAAATTAACGAAATCGCAAATGAAGATTCGAGTTCGGGGGAAGAGTGCAACCTAATACAAACATTCGATTCATGTGATGAGTTTGAAATCATGTCAGTAGAGGAAGATTGCACTTCCATCATGGACATAGAAAATTACATCACAAAAAGGATTTCGGAAAATGCGTACAATAACGAAAGAAGTCAGAAAGAAGCATTGCCGGAAAGGTCGGGTAACATTGAAAAGATTGAAATTCGCAGAAATCCCAAATCGCATCAAATTAAAGCACTTAAAGCTTTGGTTAAGATTGATAGTCATATTTTGAATATGACTATAGATACTGGCAGTCCAGTATCACTCCTGAATTGGGCAACAACGAAACAAATTCTGGAAGGACCTTCAAATTCGAAATTTATTCCGGCAGAAAAGCTGAACCTGTCCGCGCAGTTTGTGGATTATAATAAACGACCTATTCTAATATTAGGAGCGTTAAAGGCCAATCTACGTTCGGCGGGTTGGGAAGTGTTGGGAGCGATGTTACTGGTCACAGAGAGACGTATGCGGTGCATATTAGGTTTAGATCTTCAAAGTAAACTAGGAATTCAAACCACGCAAAAATCGGCTCCAACACGAAGGTCCAGGTTTGATGTGCTACTAAGCGAACAGTCAGATAGTTGGAAGATTTCCTTTTATAAGAAGTTCAAAAATCTATTCGATAGACAAGGGGAATCAAAAAATCACATGGTGAGTACAAAATTTAAATATCCTCTGTGCCCGATTCAAGAGAAAGGTAGGAGAATTCCTATACACATTCAGGATAAAGTTCAAACAGAACTAGACAAGCTGCTCACAGAGGGACACATTGAAAAACTAGACAAATGCACAAGCGATTGTTTTATTGCCCCAATTGTTATCACAGTAAAAAAAGACAATTCTATTAAATTAGCCTTGGACGCCAAACCCATTAATAGACAGTTGTACAAAAATAAATACCAGATGCCTAATGTGGACGAACTGATTGATGGGGTTAGCCAGATCATCACATCAGCATCAGAAGGCTCTCTCTTTTTCACCGTGTTAGACCTGAAATATGCCTATAGTCAGATAAAACTAACTGCGGAAACAGCAAAACAATGCAACTTCAATATAATAGGGGGTAATGCAACGGGTACATACAGATTTCTGACAGGTTTTTACGGGCTGGCAGATATGCCAGCCGAATTCCAAAAAGCGATGGACAGAACACTAAACCAGGCAAAAATTACCTTTTGTTTCTTGGATGATATTCTAATTGTTTCAAAGGGGGAAGCTAAAGAGCATGAGAAATTAGTACACAATGTGTTGCAAAAGTTGGACGACGAAAATCTCGCATTAAAAATTTCGAAATGCGAATTCTTGCAGCCTGCGGTGAACTGGTTAGGTCATAACTTGTCGATACATGGCATAATTCCAAAAGTTACTAAAACTGAGGCAATTGCAAACCTTCAACCCCCCCAAATCATTAAAGCAACTCAGATCGTTCATGGGTAGCATCAACCACTTAGCGAAATTTATCCCAAACGCGGCTAGTTTAACTGAAAAACTTAGACCACTACTGAAAGAAGAAAATGAAAAAAAGAAAATGAAAAATGTCCGGTTACCAGTTAAAAAATTTGAGTGGAACGATCAACACTCAGTAGTCTTTGAGGACATAAAAAAGGCAGTTGCTAATATAGCCTTGTTAAACTATTACGATCCAGCAAAGCAATCTAGAGTAAAATGCGATGCAAGTCATAGTGGGCTAGGGGCTACTTTAGAACAATGGTCTCATCAGAACGATTGGATACCGATCGCATTCGCTTCCCGGTATTTAAATGCTCAAGAAAAAAAATATTCTACCAATGAACTTGAGCTATTAGCAGTAGTTTGGGCGGTAGATCGCTTCAAACATTATCTACTAGGGAAAGAATTTGTCATAGCAACTGACCACAAGGCATTGACATCAGCTTTGGGGGAACATAGATCAAACAAAACGTATCAATCTCGTTTGACCAGGTGGGTTGACCGATTACTGCCCTTCCAATTTAAAATTACTCATATTCCCGGAAGGGATATGGGTATCGTTGACTACTTGTCAAGAGAACCTAATGGAGAACCGTGGCCAGAATCGGAACTGGATGAGAGATTCGTAGTAACGTCTATAGAAAGTTTCCATAAAGCACTCGACTGTTTAAACAGTCGGTCTAGTGAAACAAACCAAAGTAGCACTATAAACATTCCAGAACATTCTAGAACACCAAGAGAAATTAACTACTGTAAAGACAGCTCATCACGCGGTTGCTATGACAACCAGTTTGTTCAAAACCGGACAAAGCTCGACCGGAACGAAAACGGTCAAAACTCAAGTTTTCAAACAGTTGAGAAGCACAAAAACACATTGGACAGAATAGCTCGTGAGAAACAGTTGGTCGATATTTCAAAATTCAAACAATTAGAATCCAAGGAAACGGCGTCATCGAAAGAAATGGAAAGAAGCGAAACAGGAAAATCCAAGAAAACGAAAAATAAACAGAACGGAAATCAGAGGGAGGACGATCAACTAACCGAACAAGTAACAGAAACCATCTTCTCTCGAACACGCATGGTAAAGAGAGGTGCTGCATGCAGTCGACAAGAGTCAGACGATTCTGATTCAGATATACCACAAGTTGAGTGGAGACAAGTGAGAAAGACGATAAAGCCTAGAGGACTTAAAGAAATACAATCTGGAAATGTGACAGGAAGTAGTGGAACAACTCTGATGTCATTTTGGGACCTCCTAGGGGCAGAAAGACCAGATAATCCAAAAAGTCTAATAGAATTAGAGGCACGGACAGCCTTGGTCGATTGTAATAGAGGTGACCAGTCATCACAATTAAATACCCGAAGTGAATTCCCCCAAATTATTGAAGTGGACCTAACAGCCGAGAGCCCTTCGGAAAGCCCAGAAGTCAGCATGATTAAAAAGGAAAAGACATGTCACGATTCCAGGAAAGGCAAACCAGATCAAAATAACGTGCGTACAGATATCAGTCTGGACAATCTCAACAAACTATTTGATAGAAGCCTATTAGCGGAGCTGATATCAGAAGACGCCTGGATGGACAGACTGCGGCGGGTCATTGAGAGGAACGATCGATACAGCTTCGAGCTGATGGGCCCATATACCAACCCTCTCTGGCACCAACTCTCAGTTGTTGACGACTGCATCCTGGTTGATAACAGATTAGCTGTCCCGGAACAATTGCGCTTGGCAGTCCTAAAGAGGATTCACCGCGGTCACCCAGGCCAGGAAGCGATGCTAGATGTGTCAAAATACCTGTGGTGGCCGCACATGCACAAGGATATCGTCAACCTTGCAGAGGAATGCAGAAGCTGCACCCGCTATGGTAAGAATGCAAAATACATCATACCAAAAAATGCTACGAAGCCTCTGCCACTGCTCACGCAGCCAGGTCAAGAAATTCAGTTAGACTATGCTGGCCCGCTTGAAGATTTCAAAGGAAAAAAAATTTATCTGTTGGTAGCAATAGATAGGTATTCTAAATTTCCTTCAGTAAAAATCACTAAATCAACAGGGGGCAAGTCGTCAATAAAATTTCTTCGCTCATATATTGATATACATGGAATACCTGAATCAATTAGAACGGATCAATTTTCCGGGTTCAAGGGCAAAGCAATGAAAAAATTTTGCTCCGACAATAACATCGAACAAAAATTTTGTCCAGTTGGCGACCATCGCGGATGCGGTTTAGTAGAACGCACTATACAAACCATCAAGAGAAGGTTGGGAGTAATGCTACTCGATGAAAACGTAACATCGATAAAATTATGCTTGAGTACGATACTTCGTGACCTTCGTTGGAGTAAACAGAAGACAATTAAAATGTCGCCATTTGAGGCGCACTTTGGGCGATTACCAAAAACAGAATTCAAAATTCTCAGTGATAGGTTCTTACAAAACTCTGATCGTTTAGATAAGGAACATCTGGAGCGCTCCGCCTCGACGGCTTCGCAACTCAAAAAGAGAATCGACCAGTCTCGTGACAACTTAAAGATTGTCCGGAAAGGACAAAACAGCCGAGATGTGAGTCCATTATTCAAAAAGCAAGTCGACTCGGCAAAGGATCGGGAAAGAGCGCGGGCCCTAAAAGAGCTTCTGGAAGCCAATGCAAGATGGAACCAGACTCGACGTGATACTTCGGCCAACGATCTAAAACGTACAGTAGATGAGACGAGTACCATTAACCCCGAGCTACGCAAAGAAATGCTATATTCGTGGGAGCGGGGGTTCGTTGAAGATAAGCCGGAGGCCATTTCACAGCAACGTCAGTCGTCACCAAACCTGATACGAAAGGACGAGGGGAGGAAGAGCGGTAAGGCCCTCACGAAACATCTGAAGGGAAGGGTCGTGGCCGAAACGCCCTCCACAATTAAGACAGCTGCAGGGTCCGTTTACCGGAAAAGCGATATTGCGAAGGTTAAGGTTGCTGTTCAAGACAAGGAGAAAAGCAACAACAGACGATCCCCAACGGGAGAAGAGCCTAAGAAAAAACAACAGAGGCAATCGAGGCGACAATCAGACGAACAAGATGAGGCTGAATTGAGTCAGTCGGATGAAGACTTATTGCTAGAGCAGCCAGGTGCAGCTAAGGAAAAATTTCAGGACAGCCCAACGGTGATCACTTCAAAAGACACTCTGCAAGGCGGTGGACTGAATTTGGCGGTACGAAGAGCGAAGCCGAACTTGGCTGGACCATTCTCGAAAACAACTAAGGCTAAAGTGGGCCCAATCTCGACCAAAGACGCACAACAAGTCATATTACAGAATAAAAGTGCTGCGTTAGCAGCAGAAGTGAACGAACCGCAGGCGCCAGATCACGCATGTTCGTCGAATAATATAAAAAACAAGAAAGAAATTACACGCACTACATCTCCTGAAACAATCCTCGACACTTTCAATAGTAAGGACCTATCGGCGAATGACTGGAATCGGTTAGCGGATCAAGTACTTGAACGAGGAGTTCAGCGCGCGGCGGCAGAGATACTGCAATCCAGAGAGGATGCGGAAGACGACGAGGAATTGTTGAATCCTCCGGGGTTTTCTGATGAATCCGAACTTGAGGAAACATCAGTGCGGAAAAGCGGAAGAACTAAAAAGGGACCATCCAGATACGGAAACCCGATTAAGCATTCGGTGAAATCAATCTCGTTTCAGAATAACCTATTAGACTTAAACCAAGCCGCGCTCGAAGCATATAGAATCAAGCTTGCAAATTTTAAACCCGGTGCTTCTAATTCGGTGGAGACAAAATTTGGTCTGCTGGAGAAACATCTTTTTAGGAGAAAGTTTGGCAGCGAGGCTCTAGATATAACCCGTTCATGGAACGCCGAGTGGCGAATCCCTTTACAGTTGGAAGAGGAACACGAAGAGAGAGATGGAAAATGAGTAATCTAATACACAAAGCCAAAACTTCCTAAACTGAGTTCTAAAACTCCTATTCATTATTATTTAAAATTTTAATAACATATTATAAAAATTTTCTTGATCGAGGGGGTATGTGGTACCGCAACTGCTACTGCTATTGCAGTAACTATGCAGTACTCTTATATTGGCCTTGATAGTGCTATTCACATCTGCTACTGCTATCGCAGTAACCAGATAGTCATCACATATTGGCCTTGATAGTGCTATACATATTGTTATCTGTAAATTATATAATCCTATTATAAAAACCAAGGTCAAAGAATACGTGACCTTTTACAAATCTTAGAGAGTCAATCTCTCAGGCCTGTGGCTAAGAACACAGTCAGTAAGAAACTAACAAACAGAAAAACAAACGGTTTCAACATGGTTAATTAAACTCTTCGAAACCACTTCAGTTTTCACTATACAACCTCAGAGGTATTGTTAGTTACCACAGCGCTGAACACGCAACCCCGTCCTTCCACTGGGTTGCTTTTTTAAAACTTTTGTATTTCCGACGCCCTTGGAATCTCTAGGTGCTCCGTTCCTCGTCATCAAATTCTCTTTGACCAGCATCCGGTGATTCCCGGTCTGAAAGAATCCAGTTGGTCGTTGCATGGTGTGGCTCCTTACTGGTTCTACGCTCGCATTTGACTAAATCAGCAGATTTTTCTGTAGAATAAATTTTTTCAGCTCAAATTTTGTAGTGAAGGCATTTCGTCAAATTTCTAATAATGATGTTCGATTAGCACGCTTGTTTCGTTTCAAAAGGCAATACTTTTAGTGTAGCGTTCAGTGCAACTTTTACAATCTGGGTGCACGTTTGACTGTTGATTCTAAATTGCTCTGTTCTTTTTATTTTGCGTAGGAACCAATTTTTTCAAACTTCCAATACAGCACTAGGCGCACACGGTAGCCCTATGAAAACTTAATAGCGAGTACACTATTTTGACTCCATCGGCGTCGAGGAATTTAAACTGCTTTTGTTGTGAAATTGGACTTTAGTCCATGTGGAATTTGTTTCCGAAGTACTCCATGATCTGCTATTTGTTTGATTATGAAATTGAAGACTTCTTCCAGTTTAATATTTTTGAATGTCATGGCTGAATAAGAAGCGTGAGAAACGATCTAACGCAACTAGAATGTATTTGTCTGTTTTATTTTAGTTCTTGATCGGACCGTAGAAATCGATTTAAAGATATTCATAAGGTTCTTATTTGTACAGACATAATTCTCATATTGGTTCCTGGCGGATGTAGATTTCAAGTTTTAACCTGCCGCAGTGAATTCTTTATATCCTCTCGCTGTAGAAGCCAAGCTGTTATCCAGTTGAAAACCACGGCTCCAAGTGGGTTCGAGATGCTTAGCCAGTAGTTAATCCACAGTTTTCCTTCTTGTGGAAATCATGCACATACTGACCCAAGTAAGCCCCAATGGTCGTCACCGTCTCCTCTAATTTTTGTCTCCGGTCACCAGCTCATCCCTTGAATTTCGCGGTAAAAGAATTGATAGCGCTAATTTTCACCACTGATTATCCAGACGTAATGGTCCCAGATTCGCATCAATTACTTACAAACCTAAATCGCTCCTGCTCCTGAAGATTTCTTGATAGCAAGACAACAAATTGTTCATCTTTTTCGAAGATTTTTCCAGGTTTCAAGGATGCTTAAGCGACAAAAATAATTCAAATTCAGCAAAGTCGCCGACAGTTTTTGTTCTTTTCCGGTTGTTGACGCATCGATCTACCAACAAAACGTGGTTTGATGAAACATATCCGCTTAATCTATTTATAGATTTTTTCCGTTACTGTTGTTGTAAAATCGTACCTGATAACTCTGCGCGCTTCCCCAATGGATAATTGAAAAGTAGTCCGCAATTCTGTCTGTCTTTCGCCTATCAAAATTTTCAATTATGATTTCAAACGGAAAAGTTTGTTCTATCCGCCGGGTTAAGCGGCCTAACATTGTCTTGTTTCTTGTTACTTTCATTTAGAAAACTTGCCAGGGCTTTAAAGCATGCATGTTACTACTGTCACTTTTCTTTCGAAGCTGTAATTCTCAAAGAATCTTCCCACAAAACAGCTACCTTTTCAAATTTGTTTCGCGATTATTTTCGTTTCGCCGCATTGACAAAATGCAAGGTGAGCAAGATTTTTTGCCAAATTTTGGAGCGAAATTGTTCCAACACCACTCAAGTCCACAGTAAGTTGCCTCATGTACGATTTGAATCGCTTTAAGGACAACGAAAAGTTTCAATTCTACAATGCAATTTTAACAAAGCGCTCATAACGTTTAGGTGTTCTGAATGCAGCCTGGCCCTCCTGTGACTATATATTCATTATTTTTACTAAGCAACGGCCGCAACGGCGTCAAAAAAATCTGCCAGCACCGGCAAGTACTTATGCAGGCTATGTATTGACCTCATAAATGATTTCAATTGCGATAGCGGGTCTGGTGATGTAAATTGTCTGAAGATTCGTGTGCGCGTCAATCTCCACGATTATATAAAAACCGGTTTTTTAAACACTTTAATTAAAGAGTATTTTCTCGGCAAAATAACTCCGGAAATTTGAAAATATAAGGATAATTTATAATGTTTAACAAGCTTTATCATCGGTAACATCGGCCACAATAAACTGCATAACTCAAAGCAAGCTGCAAAAATGGCCAGTATTTGTCCTTGAGACAAATTGCTCTTTTTAAAGGTCAGCCTTAACCAAGGCTGAACCAAATTAGAGCGAAAAGACGGTTAAAATGGGTTTTGGGGGGGACCGAACCTGGTTACGGAGCATCCCATCAAGTTCGGTGCACATTCGAGTTCTAGAAAGGAAATGACCTAGGCGGGATTCGAACCGGCGCCGAAACCGCCGGGACGCACCATGTATACGCTCGGCTACTGTCCCTATATGCATTTATATTTCGGTTCAGATTTATGCATTTATACTCTCGCACATTTACATTTGCGCTGCAACATCCTCCGCCCCTAAAGACGGAAGAACAGGTGCGAGTTTTACGGTCGGTCGTATCAGCTCGCTCGTAACAGTTTTGATATAGGCGGATCGGGCGCATCCGTCTTTGCCGTAGTGTAGTTTAGCAATACGGGCGAGTGGGTAATGCCCACGTGGGCTGTCGGGTTCGACTACCCAAACCAAGTCGCCGGTTTTCAGTGTGACATCCGATTCATTATGCCACTTTGCTCTCTTGTTGAGAGATGGTACATATTCACGCAGCCAGCGTGACCAAACTGCGTTAGCGTACGATTGTGCTCTGGCGTAACGCTTCTTATAATCAAAGTTATCTTCGAAACTTAAGGACGGGAAGCTAGCTGCGCTGTGACCGAGAATGAAGTGATTCGGGGTGAGTGCCTCTAGGTCGTGCGGATCGGAACTGACCGGAGTGATCGGTCTTGCGTTAAGTAATTGTTCAACTAGGCAGAGCGTTGTTCCTAGAACTTCCTCAGTTAATCTCCTGTTGCCTAATATGTCGTACAACACTCGCTTAACACTTCTCACTAGCCGCTCCCAGGCGCCACCGTGATGAGGGGCACTGGGCGGGTTAAACTTCCACTTAATGCCTTCGTGGACGAAAACGGCCGGGGCGACTTTGTTCCAATTTTGGACACAGGATAGGAGCTCCTTTTGAGCACCAACAAAATTCGTGCCATTGTCAGAAAGAATGGTTTTGGGGGTACCTCGCCTTGCAATAAATCGCTCTACGCCCATGACGCAGGAACTAGTATCGAGAGATGGAACCAACTCGATGTGAACTGCTCGAGTCGTGAGGCAGGTAAATAGGAAACCCCATCTCTTTTCGGTACTTCGGCGTATTGGCACTTGAAACGGGCCAAAGTAATCAACACCAGTGTTGGAGAAGGGAGGCTGCTTGTAACCCAGTCTTTCAATCGGTAGGTCAGACATAATGGGCACAACTGTTTTTGCTTTGCGCTTACGGCATGTTATGCAAGTATTTTCGATGTTCCCAAGTAACCAGCGCAACTTCAGAACAATGTATTTCAACTGAACTACATCACGCATGTAATCCAACCCCTGATGTGCATGTTGAAAGTGCATATGCCTAATCAACATATGAGCAACTCGGTGTCGACCATCCAGTATTATTGGATGTTTGCTATCAAAGTCGGTATCAACAAGACGGCTGATACGTCCAGTTGAACGCAGGATGCCAGCTGGGCCGATGAACGGAGAATATTTAGCAATCCGACTTTTCTTTGTTATCAGTTTATCGGACTGAAGTATTTTCACTTCGGCAGGAAATGATTCGGACTGAGCGAGATAAATGAGCTTCTGCTCGGCAATATCTAACTCGGACGGGTCGGTTATTTCAAGCGTTTTTGTACGGAAGTGTTTATGCGATGGTAGCACACGAAGCATAAACGCTAAAACACGTTTGTACTTTACAATTGAGCTGAATTTATCCCAATTTTTAAATAGACGGATCGACGGCGCTTTCTCAGATGAAGCATCAACAACAAACGTAGATGCAGTCTCAAGGCATGTATCAATGTCACAGAGTGGGCCTTTTAATTGGATCTTTTTGATGACATCAGTGTTCGGCTTGAATGGCCAATCACATGTCCTCAATATACTAGGGCCTCTAACCCAGCTGCTATCCTTGAGGGCTTCCGAAGAAATCCCTCGTGTGCCGGTATCAGCTGGGTTATCACCACTGAGTACATGATTCCATTGATCAATGGTGGTGGACTCCAAGATTTCACCAGTGCGGTTTCCAACAAACAAAGGAAGTTTGTTGCACGAGTTAAGCCACTGGAGAACGGTGGTAGAATCAGTCCACATGAATACATTGCTTACTTTGAAATTAAGCGCTTTCAAAATCTCTTCTTTGAGTCGAGTCGCAAGCAGAGCAGCCTGAAGCTCTAACTTGGGAATGGAGAGCATCTTCATAGGCGCTACACGGGCTTTCCCAAATACAAAAGCTAACTCGGTCTTTTGCGATTTAGCAAGTCGGGCTCGGAGAAACGATACGGCGCAAAAAACGTCCTGCGAACTATCACCGAACGTGTGAAGTTCACAGCGGTCGAACGGTTCGGTAAAGTAGCTACGAGGTATCGTCAGAGTACCTAATAGTGGAAGTCCTGAGTGCCAATCTAGAAATTGTTGTTTAATTTCCTCTGGGAGATCATCATCCCACTTTTGACCACTGATTCTCCATATGTCTTTTAGTAAAAGGCGCGCTTTCACAGTATATGGAGCTACCAGTCCTATTGGATCAAAAACTGAGGAAACAAAACTCAACACGGTGCGTTGAGTAATTGCTTTATCTAGTGGTCGATCAACACCTCTACTTACTACTAGGGTATCTTTTACATGATCCCACCTGAGACCAAGAACATGCGACGATTGGTCTGGACTCTTACAAATATCCTTAACTGACGGGTTGGACTCACGGTTGTCCGGCGTACATTGCTAACAAACTTTGTCAGGTTAAACCCACCTAATTTGAGCATTGCGACTAAGTCTTTACTTAGGCTAAGAGCATCAGCGGTATTTCCGAACGAGTCAAGATAGTCGTCCATGTAAAACTTCTGGACAACGGCTGAAGCGACTTCGGGGTATTCAGCTTGATTATCAGAAGCAGTTTTTTGTAGCGCGAAATTCGCACAAGATGGCGAATCACGAGCGCCAAAAATATGACGGGTGTATTGGTGAACCACCACACTTGAAGTGGGGTCCTCCCGCCACAAAAAACGGAGAGACGGTTGATCTCGCGCAAGTACTCCAACTTGTAAGAACATACCTTCTATGTCCGCTGAGACGGCGTGCTTGTGTTGACGGGACCTCAACAGTACAAAAATAAGATTTTGAAGGAGATCCGGGCCAACCAAGAGAGATCTGTTTAAGGAAGTGCCATGAAATTTGGATGCTCCATTGAGCACACGGCGCACCTTGCCGGGTTTGAAGGGGTTCAAAACCGGATGGTGTGGAAGATACCACTCACGTTCGACTCGTGAGCTGGGATCGTGCGGGTTGACGGTTATGACATATCCTTTACTTATATCTTCTCTGATTGTTTCGGTATACTTCTCGCGAAGTAACGGATCTTTATCTAATCTTTTATCTAACGACTTTA
The DNA here is from genome assembly GCF_963678635.1 of Symsagittifera roscoffensis. Classification (NCBI taxonomy): domain Eukaryota; kingdom Metazoa; phylum Xenacoelomorpha; order Acoela; family Convolutidae; genus Symsagittifera; species Symsagittifera roscoffensis. Next base: position 42,507,776 of record NC_087071.1, read on the forward strand.
ATTGGGATAATGAAGAATAATAATTGTTAGGCAAGCTAACATCATTATCACTCCACAGCATCGGTACAGTGTAACGCTCACCATCGTGAACGGTTTCAGTTTTTAGGATCGACAAAGCACGCTTGTCTGCGGCGGAACGGGCATCTACTTGCTTGAACGCACCATACGACTCTAACTCATACCAAGTTTTGATTTGGTCGGTCAGAGAAGTATCGTCCGTAACGCAGTTAAAGGAAGAAGAATTTAAGGACGAACGATCAGGAGACGGACCACTAATGACCCAACCTATCGGAAGTCGGACGGCGCACGGTGAAACAAGTTCATCTCCGAAGACATGTTTGAGGGGTCTTATCGCATGATAGAAGTCCTATCCTATAACTATCTCAATCTCTTTGTAATTATACGCAGTCGTCTTTAACGGGGCTAGTTGCGGGTATTTAACCTGCAATTCGGAAACGTTTATAACATCGGGTCCTATATACATGTTGTGCTTAACGAAAGCGACAAACGAAAACGAAAATTCACTTTCATTGGGCTTTGCGGAAACTTTCAAGTGAACTCGTTGAGTTTTAGATACCTTAGTTGAGTTAAAACCATCGGTCGTAACCTTTACGGGCGTGCCAACTAATTTCAGACGTTCAACGAGTGCCGCGGAAACCCAAGAATGAGTGGAACCCGTGTCACAAAGTGCTAGTGCATTCGAATTTTCCGAACCAGAGGACACATCTACCAACGCAACGGGAAGAATACCTTTTGCAGTTCCCTCACAAGGTTTAACACAAGCTGCGTTATTTGCAGAAGTAGTGTTTGTAATAGTTTGGGTCGATGGTGATCGGTCGGCCTCTTTGGGCGGGAAAACTTTCTCGGCTCCATGAAGAAGCACATTGTGAGTGCTCTCACAGTCCTGTTTTGGGCATTTTCTTGCCTTTTGGCACTTTCGGAAGGTATGGTTGCCTTGTAAACAAGAAAAACAGAGCTTTTGTTCATACATATTTAGCCCTTTGTGTTGCGTTTTTCTCTTTGAACACGGAACAGTTCCAGAGTGCATGCTGCCCTTTGCATAGCGAGCATGGAGGAAACCTTGACTTTTCTCTACTTTTCTCATCCTTAGAACTTACCTTAGTGTTACCTGCAAGCACTTTTGTAACTACTTTTTGTTTAACTGGTTCTTCAGACTTACCCTTAGAATTGATCGTTTTCAGCCTCTCATGACCCTCCGCTTTTTCTTTGAGCCATTCATTGAAATCTAGCAGAGTTGGTCTATGCCATTGGCGTCTTACGGTTTGCATCGACCATGCCTCCTTAAAGTTCGGGGGAAGCTTACTCACAGCCTGATTCAGTAAGTTAACACTTTTCAGGTCGTCGTTAAAAGACAGAGACTTGAATACGGCAACAAGTCCAGAAATTGCAGAGGAAAATCCAATTACATTTTCCGAGTTATGCATTTTCAGCGGCGGAAAATTACTCAATTTATCTAGGTGAGCCCCTACTACAGCATGCGGCTGCCCGAATTTTCTTTGAAGAGTTGCTAATGCGTCTTTATATAGTACTCCGCTATAGCTATACTCAGCGATTGCGGATTTTGCTTTACCCACTACGAGCGTTTTCAGATAGGTAAGCTTTTCATCGTCACTGAGTATGGCTGAATCGACCGTCGATGTGAATTGCCCAAACCACTCATGCCAATTAAGTGGGTTGCCATCGAACTGGGTCAGCTTCCACTCAGGGAGATGATCTTTTCGGCTGTGCATGAGTATATTAACCAACTCTCGTGTCGAAAGTGGACGCTCGACGTCTGCACCAGGTGAATTACCGGGAGTTGGCTCTGTGTAATTCGAAGAGTTACCGTGACAATCAGGAACGAACGGTTGATTAGCATGTGAAAAGTTTTCAGGCTGCGCAAAGAACATAGTCCCTCCACTTGTATAAGGAACAAAATTATTCGTAGGAACAATCGGAGTTACTGCGGAAAAAACAGTTGTCGAAGGAACGGAGTGCTGTTGAGTTGACATTAAAGGGGTAGCAACAGCTGGTCTCCACAAATTACTATAAGGATTGTAGTGGTCACTTGAAAAGTTATAACTACTAACGGGAACACCCATATGTTGTTGTGATGGGGCTACAGGTGCTTGGTAGCCAGCTACTACTGATCCTGCAGTGTGATGACTTAAAGAAACATGATTAACTGCTGTTGATGCAGGAACAAACGGTGTTACACCAGAAGGAAGTTCTGCAGATGATGGCGGAGCAAAATAGTTTTCAGAAGTTACCGGGACTACTGAACCTGTGTTTGGATTGCCTAGCACCGGATGAGTGGACAAAAAAGTTTGCTGAGGCAAATTATTAGAAACAGGTTGAATGACCTGCTGTAACCCTACTGGATTGTTAACGGAAACCTGCGATCGGACCAAATTCGACAAATTATGATGTTGTCCGTGAATGTGGTTAGTGTAATACAATCCCGGATCACTAGAAGCTGCGTGGCCGTTATTCACGCCTGTAAAACTTGATGAGACCAAGTAATTTGTTGATGCAGGATAAGTTGCCTCAGGAGCTGTTGAACGAACGTGCTGCTCTTGATTGGGAACTACAACAGCATCAGGCTGATTGTGGTCGACAGATTCGACCCAGTGACGCGTACGATCCTTTTCGTCTATTGATAGTTGTGGAGAGATTCGAGTTAAACCACTTTCTTCAGCATTCTCACTGATTTCCGACAACTCATCTTCTAACTCAAGCCCTTTCAACTCAATTTCTGCCAGTTTTTTCCTGTGTTCTTCAGCCAATTCTTCCAACTCTAAGCGGCTTTGTTGTTCTTTCAGTCTTAATGATACCTTTGCCTGCCTCTCAAGTTCCTCTTGTTGTTTCTTTAAAATCATTAAATCGCGCTTTTTCTCAGAAAGTGTTTTCGACGGAGCGGCGGTATAACTAGATTTCTGAGAGCCCGATTGCTGATGTCGGCTGCTTCGATGCGACAACTTAGAGCGGGTATCTGTTTTATGCGACCGGGGTTTTTCACTTTTTTCAGAATGATGAGAAACTTTTGAGCTGCTATCAATTTTGTCCGGCTCTGTTACTGCCTCAAAACTTGTTTTATATGTGATAGCTTCCTGCAAAACTTTATCGTTGCTTTGAGTCAACTTATGAAGCCACATATCCTGTGCCGGTATCAATTCGTCAGGATTGGCACTTTTTGCAGCCATATCAATCAACTCAGTATTTATCTCGACCGCTTGCTCTATATAATTCCTACATTTTTCAATATAAGTATCAATTTTTGAGCAACGACTCTGACTCTCTATGTATTCTAAAATTATCTCGGCATTTATAAAGTTCGTTTTCGAGAGTGCTACGTTTCTCAAACAACTTCTTAATTTTCTTCTGAAACTTAACTTCCATGCTTAATAATTTCAGAAATAAACGACTCTCAGAACATACTGTATTTTCACTCAAGTAAATCCACAAACTTTTACCTGGCGTTAAAGTTAAAGCTTAAACTGGGCTTTGTGAAACAAGTCTCTTTCACGCGCTTTTGGCACGGTGCGGATAGTATACGGAGCGCGTGATCCAAGGAACTAGCTCCTATAATGAATACCACACACTCAAGAGACCTATGCGACGGGTACGTTACGCTAAAGTACCAATGGGGTGGGGAAATTAAGTAGGTCGGTTGAACTCCAACAACGCACACGGAGTAAACCTGAGGATGAAAGAATTCAACTTAACTCACTTAATATCACCGTACCTGACCACTTAACATTAGTGTCGCGCAACGAAGTCAACAATCGGACGGGCTGAAACGGCTTAGAATTACTTGAAGCGTACTGGCTTTCAGTTTCACCAATGTGGGTGGGGGATCAGGCAAATTGGTTAAGTTCCAACAACACACGCGGAAAAAACCTGAGGATGAAAAAACTCAACTTAATTTGCCTGATATTTCGCTACCAGACCACTTACCATAAGGTTGGTGTCAAGTTACAGCACAGTTTCGCAGAATTTTGGGGACGTTTTGAGGAATTTTTGGCGATTTTTTTACTTTTTTCCCAAAATTTTTCGGAAAACTTTGGTCAGCAGGTTCGAGTCGTAAACCAATCCAAAACTAGTCTAGTACCCCTTGTCTATGATCCGATTTTTTTTTGTGGATTTTCAATCCGTTCACAATTACCCAAAAATTTGTGGTATCGGGAAAAAATTACCACTTGTAGCTTGCTTTGAGTTGGGATACACAATAGAACATCTTATGTAATTTTATCGCACAGAAAGATTTTGAAAAAAAACTAGAAGAGTCTTACAGTTTTTGACGATTTTGGAGATTTTCGGCACCGGCAATTTCTCTCTCACGAGTCTGCACAGCTACTTGCACGATATCTTAGTTGACAGTCAGGATACCTGTTTTAAGGCCTCCGATCCGCTCCTTTCGTATTGCACTCGGATCCACCAGGACCGGTTTGAACCAATCAGAATTGAGAACAGTGGCAATTACTGCATACATATCCCTGTCATCTTCCACCCTTTTCGGACAGAGCAGAAAGAGTCAACAAGTACACTTTACTACCTTCTTCAACAACCGAATCGAAATCACAACACAGAAAGACTCGAACGATTTGGCGATTTTAATAGTATCTGTATGTCCAAAGAAGCCAAACTCTGTGTCCCTTGTGTCGACTTTGTGCTCTTCGGTCCCTCGTGTTAGAATGCTGAATCGTGTCCCTTGTGTTGGAATGCTGAATCGGGTCCCTTGTGTTGGATTGCTGAATCGGGTCCCTTGTGTTGGAATGCTGAATCGGGTCCCTTGTGGGGCGCCAAAATGTGCGCGTCAATCTCCACGATTATATAAAAAACGGTTTTTTAAACACTTTAATTAAAGAGTATTTTCTCGGCAAAATAACTCCGGAAATTTGAAAATATTAGGATAATTTATAATGTTTAACAAGCTTTATCATCGGTAACATCGGCCACAATAAACTGCATAACTCAAAGCAAGCTGCAAAAATGGCCAGTATTTGTCCTTGAGACAAATTGCTCTTTTTAAAGGTCAGTCTTAACCAAGGCTGAACCAAATTAGAGCGAAAAGACGGTTAAAATGGGTTTTGGGGGGACCGAACCTGGTTACGGAGCATCCCATCAAGTTCGGTGCACTTCGAGTTCTAGAAAGGAAATGACCTAGGCGGGATTCGAACCGGCGCCGAAACCGCCGGGACGCACCATGTATACGCTCGGCTACTGTCCCTATATGCATTTATATTTTGGTTCAGTTTTATGCATTTATACTTTCGCACATTTACATTTGCGCTGCAACAATTCGATTCTTCTATGTGGCGGCTTTATCCCTGAATCAGTGACTTTATTTCCTAGCTCTTGCCCGCATTCAAGTTTAGGCGTAAATAATCGATTATAACGGATTATTATGATGATTTTTTGACAATTAGAATCGATTATAATTACCAAAATTAGGTCCTTAAGGGATTTATAATTGATTATAATCGTGATATTTTCCAAGAGATTATAATCTCTTATAATCGATTATAATTGATTATAGTTCTAACTAAAAACCCTTAAAATCAATTATAATCGATTATAATCGATTATATTATCTTATTTTGCCGGAATTTTCCTATTTTCGAATTGTATCTTATGGGTTATTATTTTTGTGTCAATAAGAAAATCTCTCTGAAAAAAAAAAGAGATTATAATCGATTATTAATTGATTAAAATCAATTTTTTCTCAATTTTAGTGAGACTGGTACTAAAATCGTTTTATAATCGATTATTAACACTTGAAACTGGATGCGGGTGGTTATCCAATTTCCCAATTTTGCTTTTTAACAAGTTTAATGCCATATTTTCCAGGTGTTGCAATTGATGAGACTTTTCCACGGTTGTGATGTGTTTAATTTCTGCACCCTCTGATAGGATTACAATATTGTCAAGGAAAGCGTAGGCATATGGTATTACGTTTAAATTGGAATTCCGCAAAAATAGTTGTTTGTCCGTAGAAACCAGTTGCAAATCGCGATTTTTCCTACTAGCGAAAAACTGCAGTGAATGCTTGTAACCGTTTTCGAGGGTTGCCATCCGTAAGGTAAAAGGTAGTGAAGTATATTTATCTGGACTTCTTCTTTCTGCTAACTATTTGTCCAACTTTATTCTAGAACTTTCCAGTGTCCGATGTTTGGTACATGTTTTCGTGCACCTGCCTAATAAGTTCCCGGGATTCAACCGCTAACTTCACCGAACCGTGATTTTTACTCGTGATAGCTATGAGTGATACGAATGAATCATCCAAGCATTCCTTATGTTTCTCAATGTGCCCTTGTCTCGAGAGCTTATTGATTCCTTTATCCATCTGATCTTATAAGATTATCGGCAAAAAACGTTTCTTTTGTACAATTTCATCTTGAAGAAATCCGCTCGCACCATATATTTACGAATCCACCCTACCCTGTTAAATACGTTGCTTTTTGAGTGGTTTTGCAAATCATCCAGAAGCTTCTGCGTACTACTGGTTTCTAGCTATTAATGTTGTACTTCATTTTTATCCTCTCTTCCTTTTGGGCTTGGACCAGCTGCAGAGAACAGCAACCAAGGTCACAAATGCCTCATCAAACAACGCCCGAATATTGAAAGCCTGAATCCCCCGATCAATTTGAAGCAAGATTTGAGCGGTTTGAGCGGTTTTTTTAGACAATTACGCTCAAAATCTTGCTTCAAAATGAGCGGTTTGAGCGGTTTTTGAACGGTTTATCTAAAAAAACCACTCAAAAACCGCGCAAGATTTGAGCGGTTTTTGAGCGGTTTTTTCAGATAAACCGCTCAAAACCGTTCAAATCTTGCTCGATTTTTGAGCAGTTTTTTTAGATAAACCGTTCAAAAACCGCTCAAATCGCTCATTTTGAAGCAAGATTTTGAGCGTAATTGTCTAAAAAAACCACTCAAACCGCTCAAATCATGCGCGGTTTTTGAGCGATTTTTTTTCTAGATAAACCGTTCAAAAACCGCTCAAACCGCTCATTTTGAAGCAAGATTTGAAGCAAGATTACCACAACCACGAAACTGATCAAATTCTATTTGCACAAAAATCATATCCGAACCATAGAAATTTTAGATTTCAACTAATTCTAATGAGACTCCAAAACTTACATTTAGTCTGGAGTGCAGGAAAAAATCTTGCAATACCAGACAAACTCAGTCGAACTACACCACCTGAGTTGATAACAAGAAAAACGATGGTAGAAATACAGCAAACCATGATATTTTTCCTTGCAGAAGACGAAACATTACCACGCTAAGAATGTAAAGATTCAGTAAAAACTGACTTTGATAAGGCACAAATAAACAATTCACAGCATTTTCCACTGTTAATAGATTGCCAAATTAATCATTACGATTTAGACTTGTTAAGAAACTCTACACTTAAACCGATACCATATTCATCATGGATCAAGAACAATACACAACAAAAACCACTCGAGCAAAAAAAAAAGTATAGGACAGACCTATTTCCCTTACTAGAAAAAGAAAACCTAATTGATAATACAAACTTATCGGGTCCCCCAGCTTTAGACTCAAAAAACACAAAAAAACAAGTTTTTAATCTACAGGACCCTCTCAAAAACAGAAACTTAAAAAAATTAAAAATTTTCTACCAGCCATAGAAAAAATGAAACTGCTACTACTACAGAAAAATCAAAACCTTGACCCAGTCATTAGACAATTTAAGTCTTGGCACAAATGAAAAACAAAACCCGTAAAGGCAGATATCACAATTCTAGGAAACAAAACACTTCTTAGATACTTCAGAAAAATTAATAACACATCCATAAATGAAAACACCAAATATTTTGGAATACCAAACATCTGAATTGAAAGTAGGCTGTCTACCATTAAGTATGATACTCCTAGTATTTCACATTTCACACTCCTTAATCACAAAAGGACATTCAGGATCGGAAAAAAAACATATTCAAGTTTTATACAATTTTTTTTCCAAATGCACCATATTGGATTAAAACATTTTGTAACGATAGCATAAGATGCCAATGAAGTAAACCATACCCACATCAGAAACAAATTGCAGGAGAACAAGACTTTAAAGGACAAAGTTTATATTTCAATCACAGAATCTCATTGGATACGAAAGGACCGCTATCACCCATCTGAGAAGAAAACTCATGTATAACGGTTAGAGTTGATGCATTTACACACTCACCCCTTTACCTCATTGTAATGCTTATTTCGCATATACAACACTCTATAAACGCTGGATAGCAAAACTTGGGTTACCAGAAATCCTTGTCACAGATAATGGCACTGAATTCAAATATAAAGAAACCATCACATTATGCCATCCTTATAACATTAAACATAAACCCCGAACGTCTCGTGCTCCATGGATTAAAGGTTTAGTCGAAGGTTACCTCAGAGTATCATATACGAAAATGATACAAAATATACTGAATGGTCATCAGACGTGAATTTGTTTTTCCCAGCATATAACTCACAGATAGCAACAACTCTAGGATAATCACTTTGTGACTTGGTTTTCATTCATAAACCACGGAAACCAATAGTGTTCACAGAAAAATCCTCAAAAATGCACAAAGTCATTGCCAACCTTCTGAAGAATCAATTTGTTATAATTTACCGTTACAAACACAGGATGAACATCATTTTCATCACCCGCAAATCTTAAAAGTAGCCTCCGGCACACATACGGAATGGATTTTAAAAGAGATAAAAAATACAATAAAATTTATCAAAAAATAGCAAAAAAATTTTACAAAGACAATATATTCAATCACAAATTAATACACGTTACACCAGCAACAAGTTCTAAAATTGGAACATATGTCTTAACACCGAATTTTGTAAAACAAAAAAGTTTATCTAAAAATAACAACCATACCGAAAAGGACCATTTAAGATTATCGACAAACCTACTGATGTAACATAAAACTTTAACTCAATTAAAAAGGAAATAGTTCAACACAGAAACAATCTTTTACCATGTTACCGAAGATTGTCCACGACTCAAGATTGTTACCGACAACTCAGATGATAATCATCGACACAATCAAGTTTTATTTTGTTCAACACATTTATTAGAATCAAAAAATAAAGAAGTTAAAATTACCCAAGTAAAATATCAACAAATCAGCAATAAACAAATACCGCAAAAACAAAGGAAAAATCGAAATTTAGAAGAAAAAAAGTTTACCACAAGAAACAAAATGAAAATCTCAACAACGACAATCATCACGATTCCGAAGCCAGCCACGGAAAGATTATGAAACTTTCATCCCACATTTTCAAAAATTAACGAAAGTTGAATTTCAGAAACCTTTACCATTTATTTAATCATTTTAAACATTTTAAATATGGTAAATTTTGCTTCTTTTTTACATAGTTTATGTGAACACTCTTAAAAAACTAAAAAACTTAAATATCACCCCATACTGACACCATTTCCTTAGCCGACACATTGTTCACTTCAAACACATATGAAACTATAACCTAAAGACCTCCAGGTCAAAAATAAGCAACACACTTATATTTGACAACTAAAATGAAAAAAATCCAAACAACAGTATTGTCTCAATTTACACTCCACATTTCCCTCAAAAAGATATCAAAAAAGCCTAAAGAAAAAATATGACATGATCATTTATCCTAAAGAAGATAAAACTCCTCAATACCCCCATTCATCCAATAAGTGAAAACAAATCTAGGAAGCTCATTTCTAGACCTTCACACTTGCCCTCACCAGGAATTGCCAATGTCCAACTCACTTGTCAAAAATCAAAAAACAAACCAACCACACTCAATTTTTGATTCGGAAAAAAAAACATTTCGATTGAACGAATCATTTCTCCATAGCTCCTCTCTCAAACTGTTCGACTTCTCAAGACAAAAATTTCAAAACTTTTCAATTTTCACAATCTTTTTTCAACTCAGTAATTTTTTTTTATCGTAGACACCCTTGAAATATTCCTCCTCCTCATAATTGTTTGCAGTTTGTCGTAGTTTTTCTTTCCCTCACAAAAGCCTACCTCAATTTCTCAAAAATCCTTGACCACCTACTCAGGTACGATATTTCAACAACTATCTAAATGTTAAGACATCCTTCTTCTTTTAGTAAATTTGGTCACTTTTCTAGTTGCCCTAATTTTGACAATATGTGAATGTATAAAAAAAATGTAATAATTACATTTGCACTAGCAAAAATTCTTTTAATCATTTTCATAGAAAAATTTCATAACAATTCTACTCAAGATCTTTTTTTAATATGCTCATACAACAAAATAATTTTGACTGGACGACAGAACACTAAAAACGATTTGAAGAAATGAAATCCCTCACTGAACAAATATCAAATACGACCCTAGATTCAGATGAACCATTTTATGCCATGTGCGACGCCTCAAATTTTGGCATTAGCGCAGCCTTTCTACAATCACACAAAGAAACAAACAAAATGAATAATATCTCAGCAAATTCAAGACTATTCACACAAGCCGATCTTAGACTTTCCAACCTTATGAGGAAATGTACAGATAAAAATATACTCTCACAGAATATGAGCTTTTATTACTTGGATGAAAACATCGAACAGTTCTATTTACAGATCATAAACCTATGATTTTCCTATTTACGCAAAAAACAAATCCTAACCATAGAGTTTATAGATTTCAACTAATTCTAATGAAAATCCCAAACTTACATATAGTCTTGAATGCAGGGAAAAATCTTGCAACACCAGATTAACTCAGTCAAAATACACCGCCTGAATTGATAACAGGAAAAGCGACGGTAGAAATACCGCAAAATATATAATTTTTCCTTGCAAAAGACAAAACATCACCACGATAAGAATGTAAAGATCCAGTAAAAACTGACTTTGATAAGGCACAAATAAACAATTCACAGCATTTTCCACTATTACTAGATTGCTAATTTAATCATTACGAATTAGACTTGTTAAGAAACTCTACATTTAAACCGATACCATATTCATCATGGATCAAGAACAATACACAACAAAAACCACTTGAGCAAAAAAAGTATAGGACAGGGCTGTTTCCTTTAGTAGTAAAAGAAAAATTAACTGATCAAACAAACTTATCTGTTCCCCCAGCTTTTGACTCAAATTACACAAAAAATCAGGTTTTTAATCTACAGGACCCTCTAGATAATATACCTCTCTCAAAAACCGGAATTTATATAATTTTCTAACAGCCACAGAAAAAATGACACTGGAACTGCTACAGATATATCAGAAACTTGAACCAGTCAGAGAAAAATTTAAATCTTGGCAAAAAAATAAAAGAAAACACTTAAAGGCAGATATCACAATTCTAGGAAACAAAACACCTAGATACTTAAGAAAATTTAATAACACATCCATAAATGAAAACAACAATATTTTGGAAAAAGAAACATCTGAATTAAACGTACCCTGTCTACCACTAATTATGATACTCCTAGCATTTCACATTTCACAACCCTTAACCACAAAAGGACATGCAGAATCAGAAAAAAACATATTCAAATTTTATACAAAATTTTTACTTTCCAAATGCATCAATTTGGAATTTTTTTTATGTAACAGTTGCATAACATGCCAATTAGAAAAACCATAACCCCTATCAGAAACAAATAGCAGAAGTACAAGACTTTAGAGTACAAAGTTTATATTTCAACCACAAAATCTTATTTGATACAAAAGGACCGTTATCACCTACCTCAGAAGGAAACTCATGTATAACGGTTATAGTTGGTACATTTACACACTCGCCCCTGTAACTCATTGTAATGCTTATTACGCATATACAACACTCTACAAACACTGGATAGCAAAATATGGATTACCAGAAATCCTTGTCACAGATAATGGCACTGAATTCATAAATAAAGAAATCATCACATTATCCCAACTTTATAGCATTAAACATAAATCCTAAACGTCTCGTGCCCCATGAACCGTTCACTACAAAAGTACCTCAGATGTATTATAAACGAAAACGATACAAAATATGCTGAATGGTCAACAGACGTGTATTTATTTCCCCTAGCTTATAACTCACATATAACAACAACTCTAAGGTTATCACCTTATGATTTGTTTTTCAATCAAAAACCACGGAAATCAATTTTTTTCACAACAAATTCCTCAAAAAAAGCACAAGGTCATTGGCAACCTTCTAAAGAGTCAATTTGTTATAATTTATTGTTCCATACGCACGATGAAGATCATTTTCATTACCTGCAAATCCTAAAAGTATCCTACGGCACACATACCACATACGGAATGGGTTTTAAATAGAGATAAACAACACTATGAAATTTATCGAAAAAAGAGCAAAAAAACTATTACAAAGACAAAATATTTAACCTAAATTTAATTCACGTTTCACACCAGCTACAAACTTGAAAATTGGAACATATGTCCTCATACCAAATTTTGTAAAAAAAAAAGGAATGCCTGAAAAATTACAATCAATCCGAAAAGGACCAATTCAAATTATCGACAAGCCCACTGATGTAACATATAAACTTATTGACTGAAAAAAAAAGAAAATAGTTCAACACAGAAACAATCTTTTACCATATTACCCAAAAAAACACGCTCTTCCCGAAGTAAAACAGTTATACTCCTTTTTAGGACTCAAGGTTGTCCATGACAACTCAAATGATAATCATCAACAAAATCAACTTATAAATTGATCAACACAATTATTAGAATCAAAAAACAAAGAAGTTAAGTTACCCAACCAAAATCACAACAAATCAGCAATTACCAAATACCTCAAAAACAAAGGAAAAATTGAAAACTAAAAGAAAACATTTTACCACAGGAAACAAAATGAAAATCTCAACAACGACAATCATCACGACTCCGAAATCAACCACGGAAAGAATACAAAGTTTTCATCCCACAGTTTAAAAAATTAAAGAAAATTGAATTTCAGAAGCCTTTCCCAAATAATTAATCATTTTAAGCATTTTAAGTGTGGTAAATTTTTCCTCTTTTTACATAGTTCATGTGAACACTCTTAAATAACTAGTTCAATTTCAGCCAATCAGAATCTACTTAAACATCACCCCATGCTTACACCACTTTCTTAGCCGACACAATGCTCCCTTCAAACACCAATGAAACTATAACTTAAAGACTTCCAGGACAGAAAAAGCAACACGCTAGATTTTGACAACTAAATTGAACAAAACTCAAACAATAATATTGTCTCAACTTACACTCCACATTTCCCCCAAGAAAAAATATTAAGTAAGCCAAAAGAAAAAATACGACTTGATCATTTAGCCTAAAGTAGATATAAATCCTGAATACCCTTATTCATCGAATAAGTAAAAACAAAACTAGTAAGCTCATTCCTAGACCTTCAGACTTGCCTTCACCAGGAATTGCCAATATCCAACCCAATTGTCAAAAATCAATAGACAACCCGACTACACTCAATTTTTGATTCGGAAAATAAAAAAAATAATTCGATTTAACGGATCATTTCTCAAATGCTTCTCTCTCAAACAGTTCGACTTCTCAAGACATCAATTTCAAATTGTTTTCTTTTTTTCACAATCTCTTCTCATCTCAGTAATTTTTGTATTGTAGACACCTTTGAAAAATTCCTCCTCCTCATATTTTTTTGCAGTTTTTTCATATTTTTTTATTCCCTCACAAAAGCCTACCTAAATTTCTCAAAATCCTTGACCACCTTCTCAGAAACGATATTTCAGCAACTATCTAATTGTTAAGACTTTTAATTAACAAGGAAGACATCATTCTTTTTTTAGTAATTTTGTCACTTTTCTAGTTTCCCTAATTTTGACAATATGTGAGTGTTTAAAAAAAGCAATAATCATATTTGCACTAGCAACCATCCTCTTAATCATTTTCATAGAGGAATATTATAAACAACTTAGAGTTTCTTCATAAGAAAAAATTAATTCAAACATTTCAAAAATGCTAATCAACAACCAACACAATAATCTCCACCAACTACGAGATCCAAGGAACTTCTGACAACACCATCGTCTATTCAAATGAATCAACCCCAATCATCAACACGCAATTCATTTCAAGAAAGTCTCTATACATTTGAAGAAAGACACGCGTTACTATCAGAATCTTTGAAACCCGTAGTTCGCCATGCTCGTCAAAGCGAACCGCAATACCAACCAACATACAAAATCTTTCCTTCTCTCCAACAAGAACTTATTAGAACAAGACATCCTAGTAAAAATCAAAATCAAACATCTACAATAGATAGAAAAATACTCCCTCCCAGACAAAATGGAACTTTTGCAACACCCAGAGTTCATTCTAATATACCCTCATTACCATCCCCAAATCCTCTAGATCTTTACATTAACACAATTCAAAATACCCCCCACCATTAAAATTAATTTCACAACAAAATAGTCCAAACGTACCATCGGATTGATTAGGATCAACCCCCATCTGAACAAGTTCGTGAAAATCTCCTCAACCCCTTAACTTCAACACAACGTCTCCCACGTTGAATGACACAAGCTTTCACTCGAGGTCAGCCAATTTAGTAAATGACCCTATAGATATCTCATCCGATACATCTTTGTCACTACCAGAAACTTTATCACTAATTTTAGGCCCTTCAACATTAAGTCAAACTCAAACAACAACATTTCCCTAAAATTTCCTTACAAATTTAGATGATAGATATAGAGAAATCTTAACCAACAATGTACTTCTACGATTAGATTGGAATACTTTCGTAGCAACCCCTCCCTTATTTGGTCAACATCTTGATAGCAAAAGGTTGCATAATTGGGCACCCAACAGATTACAAAACCGACACGATTTTCACAAAGACATCCAAGAACACAATATACAGATCCTCACACAAGACAATTTATCACTTAAACTTGAAAGAGCAGTTAAAATAAATAATTTAGTCCATTAGCCCTAGCTCCACAAAGTATAGCAGCTCAATCGTTACGTCCCCCATAAATCACAACCGAACTTATCTATAAATAAAGTAGATATACAAAAAAGACACTTGGATACAAAACATTCTATAACCCATACTCGGGACTATCCTACACATGTATCTTTCAAGAGTTTTATTTCCTAAAAACCCTTTCTCCCCTTGATCTTTTAGTACCAACATCCCATAAAAATCCCTCCCCTTGAACAGGACCACAAAATGTATTAGTCACACACTATGATTGCGAAGAAAACGAACAAAAAACACTACATAAAAACGCCATAAACCAAAAAACTCAATGCGAATCAGAAACACAAGAAAAAGAAACAACAAATATAGCAGCGACACTTTATTCAAAAGCCCGAGCTACAACCTTAACAGGATATAAATTCGCAGCAAAATTGTTAGAGAAAAAATAACCTTGTTCCCAAGTCTCAAATGGAAACAAAAATGGACTCGATCACAAAATTTTCTATGAAAGCAACATTTTTTCAACATCAAAAGACTTTTACATCTTAACACCGACGAAAATAAAACAAACTCAAACGATTAAAAATAACCACAAACAAAGGCATAATTCGAAAACAGTTAAGTTTTCAAGTTTTTTCATACTCTGCACATCAAGCACAACTTGAAAGATACCAAGGTC
Source organism: Symsagittifera roscoffensis (assembly GCF_963678635.1). NCBI lineage: Eukaryota > Metazoa > Xenacoelomorpha > Acoela > Convolutidae > Symsagittifera > Symsagittifera roscoffensis. The sequence continues at coordinate 42,523,409 of NC_087071.1, forward strand.
ATATGAAATTAGATGACAAATATCCATTCCACGGCGCACATGGAAGATTAAATTATGATGTCCATGTTACAAATTGGATACTACACATCAGAATAATTAACCCTTCTAACTGTAAAGCAGACACCAAAACTAAAGGTTATCAAAAAAATAATGTTTTTGATTGAAAATTTCTATTTGAAAAATCTCGGTTAACACAACATTTAAACGACGACACAATAATACAACGAGGGATACGCTTACCTTACACCTGAAGACACATGTATCACATTTCAAATTTCAAGAATTCACCCAAGAATGATGAAATCTCATCAAAAGTATTTCATTGAATCAATTCCCTTTGAAAAAGTAAACCCTGATAAAATTCGATCAAACAGAAATCGTTATAAAAATATCAGTGGAATTGAAAATATATTAACATTTTTTCAAATCTATCCCGAAACAGAACTCGCCTGCAAAAGTAAAACCCAATTGAGAAATTCTCGTCGAATACGAAAAAAGTTTTGCCACGAAAACAGAAAAATTAATAATTAACCCATCTCAAACGTACCACAGTTAATGTGACAAAAACTCATACATCCCAGTATATTTTTTAAAAATACAGGAATTATTGGTGGAACGTTTCGCCCACAAGATAAAGGCAGCACACGCTTACAAGTACTATCACTGATGAACAATAATTATTTTGGCGCAATCCACTATGATATCCACTTAGATATGAGATTGGATTACACAATAAGCAGAAAGTTTCAAGGAATATCATTATCAGAACTAGAAACACTCCATCACTTATGTGAACTATATCGAACACAATTTCTACAATATTTTGTGCTAGCAGTATTAAAAATACTTTAAGCAGGATACTTTTTATCAGGCAATAGATCAAGTGTTATCGATTACGAAGGGAATAACTATGGTACTACACAAGTACTAAGAAAGTATCAATATTATATATACTTTTGAAGACTAACAATGTTACAAAAGAATCCCTATAACCTACAAAAATAAAGTACATTTTGTCGATACATTTTCCAGACGAACATCTTTTTGGGATACATGTGGATGTGAAATAGTAACAATGTTGTACAGCTAAACCCAGATGAAGACAAATACTATCTACTCACCCGATACCCCACACTTATGCAACCATTAAAGAAAATTTTCACTACAAAGTATCAGAGCTATTGCTCGTAACCCCAATATAGATGTACAATTAATAGGTATATATTCCAGATCCGATATACATCATCACACTCGCACACTACACTTTCAAGAACTTCCTACAAGAATGGACACAATCCAAAGACAATCAATAGATCGAAATTTAAGAAAATTTTCCAAAACCGAAGGATTTTCAGACTTCTATGTTAAGACTTTACCGGATACTTTAAAGAAATAAAAAAAAAATACAAATATCTAAACGGTGAAAAAAAACCTGTTAAAATTTTTAGTTTTGTAAACCTAAAAAACCTACTTCTCGCTTTTCTAGGATGCCCTTATTACATCTTAGAAGGATTGACTATTTTACACACAATGTTTTTTTTTGGATTTCTCATCTCATTTGTATAAAGAATCTATATCACATGCGCAAAAGATACACAAGTCAGCCAACAAGCTAGTGTAGCACGCATGTTGTTTGCAAGATTTTTTGGAATATTTTCAAACTTACTTATGAAATTTCTTTTTGACGCTCCAGTATGTGAATACAAAAAAAACTATCAAACACACCTAACAAATACGATACTTCACAAGATAAGAGAAATACAACACCTACTGCACCACAATTACAAATTTTTCATAGTTATCATCCATTATCTTTGCTAACACGAAACTATAAAATTACAGCAATAACAGAACACATCTCTCCCAGTCATGGATGACAAAATTATTTCCACCGCACTCAGAGACACCAAAATGATTCTTATTTCATTATGATTCTTATTTCAATAAATTTGATCACTTTTCACTAACTTTTCTTTTTCTCACAGCAAAAGAACGTGACTTGCACTGCTCACACGAGATAATGTTACCCACTAAACTAACCCAAACATACACCTATTATACGTTTATTCAACACCACTACATAAGTAAAACACCATCCTAAAACCCACAGCACAGATTCAATTTCAATAACTCCAAATACATATTACCATTTTTTCTAAATTTCATTTATTGTGTACAAAAACTAACATACACTGCATCCTCCGTAACTTTGATCCCACAAGACAAATATATTTATTCTACCCACCAACCAAATACTTTGATGATGAAGAATCCCCCCCCCCACTCATCATCCCCCACGAATATATACAGCCCATCGAAGTCCACATTCTAGAATACATTCACAATACTAAGTACAATCAGTAGCTGTATAACATAATCCAATATATCCCATGAAATCTCCTTCAATAATGAAGAGTACAACATCATCCGAGCACTCAAAAGCTCCTATGGCCTCTCCTTCAGACTGCAAATGCCATCCACAAGCTTGCCAAACTCCTCAGATCAACAAACAAAACTCGCACTAATTTCGCATAGGGTTTTTTTCGCCGACGACAACTTTTTGTAAATATAATTAAATAAAACAACTAATGAATTGAAAGACATAGTAATCATTCTTTGTATATGTCTCACTTTTCTGTTTCAGATTTCACCATTCTTTCATCTGAAACGAATAAAAACAAACAAAGATTGCAAACTCTTTTCTATAAACTTTTCAAAGTCAATTTAACAATCGCAGTATGTAACTATTTTGAATTTTTCACTCGCCCATAAACCGTTTACTATTTCCACAATCTCACGGCTTGCCCACGAAGAATTGTTTAAATGATGAATTTCATGTTTTAGCTTTCGATGATAGCAACTCTAACTTGTTTTTACACGTTTCAAATTTTCCCCTATGCTGGTTGGAAGGATTTATAAAAGTAAGCTTAACCAACCAACGCAGCTTACGAACGCCACAAAACCACAATTTAATAGCATGACTAAGAAAGAAATTCTCACGGTACCCAAACCAGATTCAACCCAGGTTAGAACTGAATAAACAATTTCTTTTAAAGCCACCTCAAGTTTTATTAAAACCAAACAAAACACAAAAACGTCGAAGACAAACCCAAAACAAATGACTCTACTTTTCAGAAAAAGATACAATCAAAACAAAACAAAAAAGAAAAACACGAAACTTAAATGTTGCAAAAGGTTGAGCATATAAAGAGACTCTGCACAAAGAGACCATAAAAAGTTAATCCACTTCTGACCTAACCCACAAGAACGACGTCGCTCAAAGTACATGCCCACACCATGCACTACGGCACTACGATACTCTATTTTTGATCAGAGTGGCTTCAGATAACCGAACTTAGAGTTTCTTCATAAGAAAAAATTAATTCAAACATTTCAAAAATGCTAATCAACAACCAACACAATAATCTCCACCAACTACGAGATCCAAGGAACTTCTGACAACACCATCGTCTATTCAAATGAATCAACCCCAATCATCAACACGCAATTCATTTCAAGAAAGTCTCTATACATTTGAAGAAAGACACGCGTTACTATCAGAATCTTTGAAACCCGTAGTTCGCCATGCTCGTCAAAGCGAACCGCAATACCAACCAACATACAAAATCTTTCCTTCTCTCCAACAAGAACTTATTAGAACAAGACATCCTAGTAAAAATCAAAATCAAACATCTACAATAGATAGAAAAATACTCCCTCCCAGACAAAATGGAACTTTTGCAACACCCAGAGTTCATTCTAATATACCCTCATTGCCATCCCCAAATCCTCTAGATCTTTACATTAACACAATTCAAAATACCCCCCACCATTAAAATTAATTTCACAACAAAATAGTCCAAACGTACCATCGGATTGATTAGGATCAACCCCCATCTGAACAAGTTTGTGAAAATCTCCTCAACCCCTTAACTTCAACACAACGTCTCCCACGTTGAATGACACAAGCTTTCACTCGAGGTCAGCCAATTTAGTAAATGACCCTATAGATATCTCATCCGATACATCTTTGTCACTACCAGAAACTTTATCACTAATTTTAGGCCCTTCAACATTAAGTCAAACTCAAACAACAACATTTCCCTAAAATTTCCTTACAAATTTAGATGATAGATATAGAGAAATCTTAACCAACAATGTACTTCTACGATTAGATTGGAATACTTTCGTAGCAACCCCTCCCTTATTTGGTCAACATCTTGATAGCAAAAGGTTGCATAATTGGGCACCCAACAGATTACAAAACCGACACGATTTTCACAAAGACATCCAAGAACACAATATACAGATCCTCACACAAGACAATTTATCACTTAAACTTGAAAGAGCAGTTAAAATAAATAATTTAGTCCATTAGCCCTAGCTCCACAAAGTATAGCAGCTCAATCGTTACGTCCCCCATAAATCACAACCGAACTTATCTATAAATAAAGTAGATATACAAAAAAGACACTTGGATACAAAACATTCTATAACCCATACTCGGGACTATCCTACACATGTATCTTTCAAGAGTTTTATTTCCTAAAAACCCTTTCTCCCCTTGATCTTTTAGTACCAACATCCCATAAAAATCCCTCCCCTTGAACAGGACCACAAAATGTATTAGTCACACACTATGATTGCGAAGAAAACGAACAAAAAACACTACATAAAAACGCCATAAACCAAAAAACTCAATGCGAATCAGAAACACAAGAAAAAGAAACAACAAATATAGCAGCGACACTTTATTCAAAAGCCCGAGCTACAACCTTAACAGGATATAAATTCGCAGCAAAATTGTTAGAGAAAAAATAACCTTGTTCCCAAGTCTCAAATGGAAACAAAAATGGACTCGATCACAAAATTTTCTATGAAAGCAACATTTTTTCAACATCAAAAGACTTTTACATCTTAACACCGACGAAAATAAAACAAACTCAAACGATTAAAAATAACCACAAACAAAGGCATAATTCGAAAACAGTTAAGTTTTCAAGTTTTTTCATACTCTGCACATCAAGCACAACTTGAAAGATACCAAGGTCATATGAAATTAGATGACAAATATCCATTCCACGGCGCACATGGAAGATTAAATTATGATGTCCATGTTACAAATTGGATACTACACATCAGAATAATTAACCCTTCTAACTGTAAAGCAGACACCAAAACTAAAGGTTATCAAAAAAATAATGTTTTTGATTGAAAATTTCTATTTGAAAAATCTCGGTTAACACAACATTTAAACGACGACACAATAATACAACGAGGGATACGCTTACCTTACACCTGAAGACACATGTATCACATTTCAAATTTCAAGAATTCACCCAAGAATGATGAAATCTCATAAAAAGTATTTCATTGAATCAATTCCCTTTGAAAAAGTAAACCCTGATAAAATTCGATCAAACAGAAATCGTTATAAAAATATCAGTGGAATTGAAAATTTATTAACATTTTTTCAAATCTATCCCGAAACAGAACTCGCCTGCAAAAGTAAAACCCAATTCAGAAATTCTCGTCGAATACGAAAAAAGTTTTGCCACGAAAACAGAAAAATTAATAATTAACCCATCTCAAACGTACCACAGTTAATGTGACAAAAACTCATACATCCCAGTATATTTTTTAAAAAAACAGGAATTATTGGTGGAACGTTTCGCCCACAAGATAAAGGCAGCACACGCTTACAAGTACTATCACTGATGAACAATAATTATTTTGGCGCAATCCACTATGATATCCACTTAGATATGAGATTGGATTACACAATAAGCAGAAAGTTTCAAGGAATATCATTATCAGAACTAGAAACACTCCATCACTTATGTGAACTATATCGAACACAATTTCTACAATATTTTGTGCTAGCAGTATTAAAAATACTTTAAGCAGGATACTTTTTATCAGGCAATAGATCAAGTGTTATCGATTACGAAGGGAATAACTATGGTACTACACAAGTACTAAGAAAGTATCAATATTATATATACTTTTGAAGACTAACAATGTTACAAAAGAATCCCTATAACCTACAAAAATAAAGTACATTTTGTCGATACATTTTCCAGACGAACATCTTTTTGGGATACATGTGGATGTGAAATAGTAACAATGTTGTACAGCTAAACCCAGATGAAGACAAATACTATCTACTCACCCGATACCCCACACTTATGCAACCATTAAAGAAAATTTTCACTACAAAGTATCAGAGCTATTGCTCGTAACCCCAATATAGATGTACAATTAATAGGTATATATTCCAGATCCGATATACATCATCACACTCGCACACTGCACTTTCAAGAACTTCCTACAAGAATGGACACAATCCAAAGACAATCAATAGATCGAAATTTAAGAAAATTTTCCAAAACCGAAGGATTTTCAGACTTCTATGTTAAGACTTTACCGGATACTTTAAAGAAATAAAAAAAATACAAATATCTAAACGGTGAAAAAAAAACCTGTTAAAATTTTTAGTTTTGTAAACCTAAAAAACCTACTTCTCGCTTTTCTAGGATGCCCTTATTACATCTTATAAGGATTGACTATTTTACACACAATGTATTTTTTTGGATTTCTCATCTCATTTGTATAAAGAATCTATATCACATGCGCAAAAGATACACAAGTCAGCCAACAAGCTAGTGTAGCACGCATGTTGTTTGCAAGATTTTTTGGAATATTTTCAAATCTACTTATGAAATTTCTTTTTGACGCTCCAGTATGTGAATACAAAAAAAACTATCAAACACACCTAACAAATACGATACTTCACAAGATAAGAGAAATACAACACCTACTGCACCACAATTACAAATTTTTCATAGTTATCATCCATTATCTTTGCTAACACGAAACTATAAAATTACAGCAATAACAGAACACATCTCTCCTAGTCATGGATGACAAAATTATTTCCACCGCACTCAGAGACACCAAAATGATTCTTATTTCATTATGATTCTTATTTCAATAAATTTGATCACTTTTCACTAACTTTTCTTTTTCTCACAGCAAAAGAACGTGACTTGCACTGCTCACACGAGATAATGTTACCCACTAAACTAACCCAAACATACACCTATTATACGTTTATTCAACACCACTACATAGGTAAAACACCATCCTAAAACCCACAGCACAGATTCAATTTCAATAACTCCAAATACATATTACCATTTTTTCTAAATTTCATTTATTGTGTACAAAAACTAACATACACTGCATCTCAAACGTACCACAGTTAATGTGACAAAAACTCATACATCCCAGTATATTTTTTAAAAAAACAGGAATTATTGGTGGAACGTTTCGCCCACAAGATAAAGGCAGCACACGCTTACAAGTACTATCACTGATGAACAATAATTATTTTGGCGCAATCCACTATGATATCCACTTAGATATGAGATTGGATTACACAATAAGCAGAAAGTTTCAAGGAATATCATTATCAGAACTAGAAACACTCCATCACTTATGTGAACTATATCGAACACAATTTCTACAATATTTTGTGCTAGCAGTATTAAAAATACTTTAAGCAGGATACTTTTTATCAGGCAATAGATCAAGTGTTATCGATTACGAAGGGAATAACTATGGTACTACACAAGTACTAAGAAAGTATCAATATTATATATACTTTTGAAGACTAACAATGTTACAAAAGAATCCCTATAACCTACAAAAATAAAGTACATTTTGTCGATACATTTTCCAGACGAACATCTTTTTGGGATACATGTGGATGTGAAATAGTAACAATGTTGTACAGCTAAACCCAGATGAAGACAAATACTATCTACTCACCCGATACCCCACACTTATGCAACCATTAAAGAAAATTTTCACTACAAAGTATCAGAGCTATTGCTCGTAACCCCAATATAGATGTACAATTAATAGGTATATATTCCAGATCCGATATACATCATCACACTCGCACACTACACTTTCAAGAACTTCCTACAAGAATGGACACAATCCAAAGACAATCAATAGATCGAAATTTAAGAAAATTTTCCAAAACCGAAGGATTTTCAGACTTCTATGTTAAGACTTTACCGGATACTTTAAAGAAATAAAAAAAAATACAAATATCTAAACGGTGAAAAAAAACCTGTTAAAATTTTTAGTTTTGTAAACCTAAAAAACCTACTTCTCGCTTTTCTAGGATGCCCTTATTACATCTTATAAGGATTGACTATTTTACACACAATGTATTTTTTTGGATTTCTCATCTCATTTGTATAAAGAATCTATATCACATGCGCAAAAGATACACAAGTCAGCCAACAAGCTAGTGTAGCACGCATGTTGTTTGCAAGATTTTTTGGAATATTTTCAAACTTACTTATGAAATTTCTTTTTGACGCTCCAGTATGTGAATACAAAAAAAACTATCAAACACACCTAACAAATACGATACTTCACAAGATAAGAGAAATACAACACCTACTGCACCACAATTACAAATTTTTCATAGTTATCATCCATTATCTTTGCTAACACGAAACTATAAAATTACAGCAATAACAGAACACATCTCTCCTAGTCATGGATGACAAAATTATTTCCACCGCACTCAGAGACACCAAAATGATTCTTATTTCATTATGATTCTTATTTCAATAAATTTGATCACTTTTCACTAACTTTTCTTTTTCTCACAGCAAAAGAACGTGACTTGCACTGCTCACACGAGATAATGTTACCCACTAAACTAACCCAAACATACACCTATTATACGTTTATTCAACACCACTACATAGGTAAAACACCATCCTAAAACCCACAGCACAGATTCAATTTCAATAACTCCAAATACATATTACCATTTTTTCTAAATTTCATTTATTGTGTACAAAAACTAACATACACTGCATCCTCCGTAACTTTGATCCCACAAGACAAATATATTTATTCTACCCACCAACCAAATACTTTGATGATGAAGAATCCCCCCCCCCCCACTCATCATCCCCCACGAATATATACAGCCCATCGAAGTCCACATTCTAGAATACATTCACAATACTAAGTACAATCAGTAGCTGTATAACATAATCCAATATATCCGATGAAATCTCCTTCAATAATGAAGAGTACAACATCATCCGAGCACTCAAAAGCTCCTATGGCCTCTCCTTCAGACTGCAAATGCCATCCACAAGCTTGCCAAACTCCTCAGATCAACAAACAAAACTCGCACTAATTTCGCATAGGGTTTTTTTCGCCGACGACAACTTTTTGTAAATATAATTAAATAAAACAACTAATGAATTGAAAGACATAGTAATCATTCTTTGTATATGTCTCACTTTTCTGTTTCAGATTTCACCATTCTTTCATCTGAAACGAATAAAAACAAACAAAAATTGCAAACTCTTTTCTATTAACTTTTCAAAGTCAATTTAACAATCGCAGTATGTAACTATTTTGAATTTTTCACTCGCCCATAAACCGTTTACTATTTCCACAATCTCACGGCTTGCCCACGAAGAATTGTTTAAATGATGAATTTCATGTTTTAGCTTTCGATGATAGCAACTCTAACTTGTTTTTACACGTTTCAAATTTTCCCCTATGCTGGTTGGAAGGATTTATAAAAGTAAGCTTAACCAACCAACGCAACTTACGAACGCCACAAAACCACAATTTAATAGCATGACTAAGAAAGAAATTCTCACGGTACCCAAACCAGATTCAACCCAGGTTAGAACTGAATAAACAATTTCTTTTAAAGCCACCTCAAGTTTTATTAAAACCAAACAAAACACAAAAACGTCGAAGACAAACCCAAAACAAATGACTCTACTTTTCAGAAAAAGATACAATCAAAACAAAACAAAAAAGAAAAACACGAAACTTAAATGTTGCAAAAGGTTGAGCATATAAAGAGACTCTGCACAAAGAGACCATAAAAAGTTAATCCACTTCTGACCTAACCCACAAGAACGACGTCGCTCAAAGTACATGCCCACACCATGCACTACGGCACTACGATACTCTATTTTTGATCAGAGTGGCTTCAGATAACCGAACTAAAATCAAAACGCTTTTGCGATAATAACTAATAATAAATAACTGAAACCAAAACTTAACTAACAACTTGTAAATATATAAATGCAGTATGTAAAGATTTCTTAGAGCCCAAAGAACGAGCATGGCAGCAAGGAAGGAGATGACAACTCGACTACATTCCAACTCTGGAATGGCAAATCTATCTGGTTTGTTGCCGAATTCACTAGCCTCAAAGGATTTTAAGTATGTACTCAACATCTCAGCAAAGGAAACCCATGAAACCAGGCCAATGGACATCTCAATGTTGATCTCACATACCGATCCTAGTCACCTGGCACTTCACACGGAACGGTTTAACTTCACCCTGCACGTAGTCTTGCTCTAAATATAATGAAATCGATACATCATTGCATCGATCAGAAGTCTTGAGACAATCACGCAAGACTACCCACGATCAACGAGACCCATCTTGAAACACGAACCAGAACAATCTTCTTCTTCTATCTACGCAAACAGCTACATCTCTCCCCTCTTCAAGAAGTCACCGCTCAAAACTTCCAAAGAAAACTACATCACCCGTCCTTCTCTACAATAAACAATTAAAAACTACAAACTCTCTGAACCTCGGATGGGTGGAACCAGTTCTAAACTAGTGTTTATACTTGGATATAAGTACAATTATATTATTGATAAAACTATCACTATAAAATATTACTTAGTAACCAATCATATTCCATCTCTAACATTGACACTTATTTGTAAGTGCTGAAACTACTTGTAATTTCAGCACTAGAACAATTTGAATAAATCTTAGACTAAAATTGTTATCCTTCTGGATAAACTCCAAGAACTAACTCGCGAAAACCAATATACACTAGATCTATTGAGACTAGGAGATATAAGAGTAAGATTGAGATTGGTATTAGACTAATAAGTTGAACAAATATATCCGGCCGAAAATGAGGTAGCGTGACGAACAGACAGTGTACCCCATCTGAAATTACTCTATGAGTACAGACCAAAGGTCATAACTCAAATAGTTTCTGAATTTTTTTGAAGTGTTGTTTTTTGTATGAAAAAAAAAATCGCATGATGAGCGTTTTATACATTCAAATTCAAAATTATGTTTCGATGACCAGAAATCTTCAAGGTTGTCAAGAAGATCAAAATGTTGCTTTAAAAGTATTTGACACATTGTTTTTAATGTATGAAAAATGTTTGATTAGCGTTTTCCATACACTCCGTTTACGCGAGTGTATGGAAAGTATTTCTTTGTTTGGAGCCCAACTCGGGATTACAGATTTAGGCCTGCGAGAAACTTCCCATATATCTGACTTTCTCTTGTAGTATTTTCTGTCACAAGTGTTTTCCGATCATTCTGCTCAAATAGAACCGTTAAAAGTGTTCATAGTGTTCGAAAACCGACTAAATCCAAATTTCCCAGTTTATGTATTCCAATTGATCCGTTTTCTTCATATCTTTTTCCCCTATTATTCGGACATCGTTATGCATGCACTCTTCATTTTTTATCCTTGATCATCGCTGAAATTGTGGAGCACATCTATGACCTTACTTTTGTATCGTTAGTAGAAATCTGTAATCTGTGACGAAAATAATGAAGAGTTTGAGATTGCGACAATGTGGAACCTGATCTAAACTACATTTTATTATTGGATAAATTAGATATTTTACCACTGTAAAATATTTAATATTAACCAATCATAATCCATCCAACTAACAACCCACTTATTTGTAAGTGCTGAAATTACTTGTAATTTCAGCACCAGAGAGATTTGAATTTAACTTAGAAATTAGTTGCCTCTCCAAGAGAACTTCAGCTGCCGCAATAAACCAGTATACTCTAGATCTATTGAGCCTAGCAGAGACTAGTTAAACACCCTGAGACTAGTAGATATAAGAGTAAGATTAGGATCGGATCGGTATTAGACTAAGAAGTTGCACGAATCTATCCGGCCGAAAATAAGATAGCGTGACGAGCAGACGGTGTACCCTATCCGAAAATACTCTATGAGTCAACCAAAAGGATCTAACTCATCTGGTGCGACCATAAGTCTCAAATAAGACCTTAATAGCTTAGAATTAACCAAATATAGATTAGAAATTAGACAAAACATTTTCAAAAGCTTACACGATAATGACTTAATTGAAATGTCTCTACGACTCAATAGATCAGAGCCGATTATCCGCACAATACTAGAACTACCCGGTATTGAAAGAAGACCTCGGACGAGAGACGACATACGAATACATATAAAGTTACCATTTAGTTTCATGGTTGTACGGCAAAAGCCAACACAAACTTTTATATTTAGAATCTTATTAGCAATGAATTTAGATTTTCATTTGCAAACATAAAATTTTGAAGGAAATCTTCATGATTAGTTCAGGCGCTAAACAAAATTACTAATGTACAATAACGATTGATAAAAAGATCTCAGATCGTTTTCTCAACTTCTGCAGTATTATATAAAACATATTTATTTGAAAAATATTTATTAAAAAATAAAAATAAAAATTAGTAGCATGACAATAAATTGTTAGTATATATAAATCATCCTGTTGTTCCAGCTTCATAACATAAACAAAACAGCAATCATAAGCTAACTAACATCATATAAAACTAAAACTTTATATCAAATAAATTTAAACCATTTTAAACTTAAATTTACTTAATTTTAAACCAGATCATTAAGGCTTATCCTTGGATCTTAATAAATTTTCTATCTCATTAATTTTTAATTCTGATCATTTTGTTCTCCCCCACCCACTTATTAATTGTCCAACGACCTCAAACATCGATTCACTACCCGATTCAAAAGACCCAGGACTAATGAAATTTTTCAATAACACTAACCATTCAAATTAGGCTAAACAGTGAAGAACTTCGGTTATTCATCCTTCACTTGAACCCTCATCTTACCAGACCCAGGATACATCTTAGACTTAGCAAGTTTAAAATAGTATCTAACGAACTATTTGCGTTCTAATTATACCTGAACCTTGTGGATCGATTTACTATTCTCCAACCCTTGAACACAATCACTACCCCTAAGTAACATTATATAAGTTAACACCTTAACTTAGACTAGCCACGAGAAAGTAAAAAATCATTCTCCGGTATCGATATACTTTTCTCTCCAACACTGAACAAAAAGACCCAGGTTAAGCTTAAAAAAATCGTAAGGAATAACAGTCAAGAAAAATAAAAATCACTAATAACTTCTAGCATCCCTCATCCTAAACCTTATGTCATTCAAAAATTTAGGAACTAAACAAACAATCGTTTTACACATTTGTGAAATAGAAAACCAAAAATATGATCTTGTAATAACCCCACATACACAAACAGTTGGATACATTCGAACAAATCGACAAACAATAAAAAGAAAAATTATAAGCAAACAAAGACAAATCACACGAAAAAGATTTTCAAAAAGTAGAAACACATTTTCCGAATCAGAAACCAACAGTTTAGGCGAACTATACAAATTAAAAGAATCTATAAATAAAAATTGCCCCATCCATAATCAATTATATTTTTCCGACTCAGAAACAACTTCAAACTCATCAAAAAGAGGAAAAAGAAGAATAAAAATGCAATATAAACACAAACCAGTACACCTATATAACTGGAATCAACCAATTAGACATATTGATAGTTATATATTAACAGTCATCAAATGAAAAAATGAGCCACACTCAAAATGACGAAAGTCCAGATGAAGAAGCAGTTTTTCCCTTTCTTATAGATTCACTCCAGGATAGAGGAATAACACAATTTTGTAAAAACTTACTCGTAAACTTGTTTGAACCAGGAATCAGTCCATGCAAAGCAGAATTCCCAGATGTAAAAATCAAAGGACAAATTATAGAACATTATCTAAAAGACATATGTAACCTAACACAACAATATGAAATCTACACCATAGAATTCAGCACACCACAAACAGCTCATAACAAGTATGTAATTCAAACAGACGATATAGATTTAGAATTTTCGAAAGTATTCATAGAATACATCAAAAGCATACAAAATCATAATTCACAAAGAGTAAACTCAATATTCACTAACGAAGTTTTTGCAATAATATATAGTTATATATCTATATTAGAAAAAACAGAAGTTCAAAGCACATCACCAACAGAAACATCCAAACATACAAAAATAAGAAACGAAATTACAATATTTTCAACATTTTTACATATAATCCGAAAAACTTTCACCAATAATGATGTCTCACAAAACACTAAACATGATTTACAAAAATTTTTAGCATGGTTTATATTAGATTATTTTACCCACAACCTAGATTTAATTTCACAAGCCTGAAAAAATTTCAGACCCCAAAGTACCAATGACGACACCCTCATTGCACAAAAATCAGATTACGTTTGGGACCCTGAATGGTCTCATCCAGCATTTATAAACATTCCACAAGATATCTCTAGTCAAGTGATAAGTACAATATCTTTTCACAGAGATTATGTAAAAGTATTACCATTAACGATTGACGCAACACCATTAAAGTATAATACATTTTTACCTGATACACGAAATAACAGCTTAAATTCAACAGTCATACTTAAGGAAAATCTCAATGGAACCAGAAATCTTACACAGCAAGATATTCAAACACCATCACACTTCATAAATGAAGAAGTAGTCCAAACAATAGTAACAACTACACAACAAAGTATTTCACCAATACGTCCAAATCTCACAACACCAAAAAACACAAATACATTACTACCACAGGAAACTTTACAGTCAACCGTTAAACCTTCGGTTGCTCCAAAATACTCACATATGGACTATCAGACATATAGACCAATGACAAAACCGTCAAAAACACGAAAAACGTTCACAAAAAAAACACCAACAAAAAACAAATCAACCCCCCGAAAAAATACACAAAATTTAAATCACGTATGTTCCCATTATTGGAATCTCCCAAATACATCAACCAATTCAGAAAATTTCCCAGATAATCCAAACCCTCCACAGGATTATAGTGAAAATTATCCATTTTTTCAACAAAATAAGAATAAACAACAAACACCTTATAACACAAATAACTTATCATCTGATAATCATGATTACTATCAACCAGATTTTTTTGCACCATAAACTAAAGAATATCGCACACAAAGACCGCGACAATCTCATCCATCCCAAAGTCCCACAAAATCCAACAGATACACAAAATCCACAACAAATGCATATACAAAACCCATTTAACACACAATCTTTTCAACCAATACAGCCACAAAACCCAATGACTACGCATTCTTATCAACCAACTCAAATGCAAAATGAAATACCGCTTCCATATTACCTCCAGCAACATGAAATAACAAAAAATCAACTTTCAAATTTTTCACAAATGCCAAATGCCGCAGAATCACTACAGATGACTATGAATCCATACCTCATCAATAATCAATAATATCGAAAAAACCACTGATGGTATTCACAGGAACAGACCCTGAATATTCTGTAGAAGATTATTTAAATGCAGTCACAGCAAATTTAATTTTAAATATAGGACCTGAACCAATTAATACACCACTCCATCAAAATTGGATACATAGACGCACAGCGTTAATACAAACAACACTAGATGGCGCAGCTCAAAAATGGTTTTCAGTACTACCTATAGAAACAAAATCAGATTGGAAAAGATTTACACAAGAGTTTTCAAAAATGTTTGATTCTGAAAGAAACAAACAACATCAAAGAATTTTATGCAACGAAATACGCAGATTACCAAATCAAACAATTAAACAATTAGCGGTACGAATTGAAACACTGAATCGAAAAGCATATTCACTTAATACACATGATTACAAAAACACAAAAATGACAGAAGTTTTAATGATGACCTTAACACCTCAATTAAGGAAAATAGCTATAAAAAAGAGAGCATCTCATCCTTCCTCAATTCGAGAACCAGATTTAGATTTTAGAAAATTAGTAGATAAACTAGAACAAGCAGAAACAACAATAAAACTCGAAGAAACAGAAAATCTAAAACTACAATACGTGAATCGAATTGACACAAATACTACACATATAATTAATATACAAGAATCAGACACAGACTTGATTGAAAAAATCACTGAAATACTAAACATCTATGAAAAGAACCCAAATTTTAAAGGCAAACCATCTTTCAAAAAATGGTGTAATTTTTGCCGACGATACGGACACAGTATTGCCGAATGTAGACAAAAACAACAAGATAATCAGAATAAACCTCAGAAGCACAAAGAACCAAGTAAATCATTCTATCAATACATGAAAAAAGTTCAAAATCTACCAAACAAAAATATATATAGTAATAATAGTTCAGGAAAACCCCTTCCAAGTAACTCAAATTACTCACGAAACCAATCACCATATAACTCAAGTTATAGAGGTAGATCGCCCGAACAAAGAAATTCACGAAATTTCTCACAAAATAGACACAGCCGATTGAATAGCCAAAATAACCAAAATAACTATTCACGATCGAATTTAAACACAACAGAATTTGTTTCTGCATCCAGTTCCCATTCAAACCCAAGGAATAGAGACTATTCCAATGATAGATCACGAAAGTCATCATACAACAGAAATAGAAACTATTCACACAATAGAAATAGAAGTTATTTAAACAATCGAAATCAGAACTATTCATACAATAAATCAAGGAATAACTCATATAATAGATCGAATTATGACAGATCAAAGAATAACTATCAAAACAGATCACGAAATAATTCACAAAATTGAAACTCAAGTTACAATAATTGATACAGAAATTATTCCCAGTCACCACATAGAAACAATAACCGTTATCCCGATTCTAAACATCGATATGGAAGTAACACACCAAAACATCAAAGACACATTAATCAAGTACAAAAAATTGAAGAAACAACTTCAGACCCCCCAGGTAATGATGACACAGGAAGTAATGAACTACAACTAAATCACATTAATTGTGAATGATCAGACACTGAGAGTGATACAGGTAATACCATCTCTGTAAATATGATAAAAGTCGAAAACGACTATGAACCTATCATATACGAACAACCTTTTACTTCACATATATATGAAAATCAATTGGAACTCCTTCATAATTACTACATTGAACCTTTTAATAATAATACTCAAACTACACAAGAAGTAAACGAAATTAGCAAGGTAATTAAACCTAATAAAAAAGATGAAATACAATGCTCAAACACAAAACATATTTATCAAAATATACAAAAAGAACAACCAAGAATAAAAATTTGGACAATCCCATTTCTCTTAGAGAGTCCAAGAAGTAAAGAATTTCAACGACCAGATCTTGAAATTGATTTTTTAATCGACTCAGGAGCAGAATCAAATATAATTAATATTCCCACATGGAATGAAATTAAAACACTACACCCAAATTTAACACCCCTTGAAACATCTAGTAAATTGGTAACAGCACAAGGATCAACATTAGTAAACTATGGAAAAATCCAATTATTCCTCCTTCCCACAAGAACAATGGAACAAAACATGATTTTGAACAAGCCGTTTAAACAAACATTTCATATTACTGATATTAAGCACAATATCATTGGCATACCATTTATTACTAAATATATACCAACAATAAATATCTTAAATAGTAAAATCCAAATCAAAGACAAATATACAAAAACAAAAAACACAGCCTTAACATTCTTCCAAAGATTAAACAAACAACCACCATTTTTCTCAAAATTTTACCCCATTTACAATCAAAAACGGAAACATCTGAAACCAGTATCAGGAAATATATATAATTTTTTAATGAAACAAGTTCATCAGTATGACAAAGTCAAAACAAACAACAACTTTTCATGTCAGACTTCGAATTTAAACCTATTCACAAATTTTTCAAAATTACAATCTCATCCATAAAATACTCAAAAAATACGAATTCCGATATTATTTCATTACATGTGTATAACAATACACCATATCAAATAACATTACCTTTAGGACTTTTAGGGTATTGCGAAACAAATGCTACAATTTCACCTATAATTGAAGTAGCCTATCGAGTAAATAATATATTACAACTATTAGATATTTGTCAATCAACAATTCTTAACGAAGAATTATCCATAAATAATATAATAAGTAATGAAAAAAGAAATACAGATTATTTCACAAAAACACCATATTTTAAACCGACATTTAATATAACAAATAACACAAAAGAACAACAAAATTTTTTAACAATGTTTAATTTTCAACACTCACAAATCACACAAGATGAATTTGACATATTAGCAAAACAACTGTTAAAATATTCAACAGTCTACGCAACATCAAAATTTGACGTTGGAATAATCAGTTCATCACTACATCTCCCATTAAAACCTGATGCAGTGTTCAAAAAACAAAGAGCAAGTAAAGTACCGATTCACTTACACGACAAGGTAAATAGATTACTTATAGATATTTTAGAACAATACGAAATTATCTCACCGGTAAATAAAGAAGAACAACCAAAAGAAAACACCTTCATTAACCCTGTTATCATTCTAGCAAAAGGTGAATCACTAAAAATAGTTTTAGACGCTAGATACCTCAATTCACTAATTGACGAATCAAAATGCAATTGGCCTATTGAACCAATACAAGTTATCTTAACAAAGATAAATGGTAAATACTTCACAACCGCAGATATGAATAGTTCATATAATCAAATGCCACTAGATGAACAATCACGACGTTTAACACAATTTGTTATTGGAAATCAACAAAATGAATTTGATCGCTTATTCTATGGAATATCCATAGGACCAGCAGCTTTTTCAGCTTTCATGAGTAAAATTTTTAGACCATTAATACTCAAGAAAAATGCAATCACCTATTTAGACGATGTTTTTATGCAATCACAAACCAAAGACGAAATGTTTACAGTTTTAGAAGAATATCATAAAATACTTCAGAACGAAAATCTGAAAGCAGCCCCCGATAAATCACACTTCTTTTTAACACGCGTTAAATTTTTAGGACATAATATTGAACGAAACACTATCACTCTATCAAAATCACGCATTGATGCAATCCAAAAACTTCAACCACCTACAAATAAAAAGAAAATCCAAGAATTCCTTAAATTTCTTAAATTTCCTTAATTTCCTTAAATTTCCTTAGATTTCAAGAATGTTAAATTTCTTAAGTAAATACGTTTACAAAATGCAATTATACTTAAGACCTTTCAACAACATCCTCAGACAACAAAATAAATTTTAATGGACCACTGAACATCAAACACGATTTGAAGAAAAAAAAAGCTTTTGACAGAACAAATTTCAAACACAATTCCAGATCCAAATCAACAATTCTATGCAATGTGCGATGCTTCAAATTTTGGCATCGGGGCAGCATTGCTACAATCACATAGTGGAACAAATAAAATGAATCTTATATCAGCAAATTCACGATTATTTACACAAGCAGAGCTACGACTCTCAACTCTAATGAGAGAATGTACAGCTATAATTTACACACTTACAGAATACGAATTTCTGATACTTGGATCAAAACACCCAACAGTTCTATTTACAGATCACAAACCAATTATATTTCTCTTTACACAAAAATCAAATCCAAATCATAGAGTTTATAGATTTCAATTAATTCTAATGAAATTCCCAAACTTACATATAGTTTGGACAGCAGGAAAAAACCTTGCATTACCAGATTCATTAAGTAGAAATACGCCACCTGAATTACTTACACGAAAAACTACAGTTGAAATACCACAAAATAATAAATTATATCTAGCAAAAAATGAAACATCACCCAGAATGCAAATACGCAGTAAAAACTGACATTGATCAATCACAAATAAATAATCTACAACATTTTCCACTCTACTTAGATTGCCAAAATAATCACTATGAAGTTGATTTACTAGGAACATCAACTTTTAAACCAATTCCATACTCAGAATGGATAAAAAATAATACTCAACAAAAGAGAATAAAACAACCATCGCATAAAAAAGACTTTTTTCCACTAATTGAAAAAGAAAAATTTGACCGATAAAATAAACTTATCAGGACCACAAACAAATGATTCAAAATACACAATAAATCAAGTTTTTGACCTCCATGACCAACTTGACACAATTCCCCTATTAAAACTCGAAATTGACAATATTTTTCTCCCCCCAACAGATAAAATTACACTTGAACTTTTAGAGCAATATCAAAATCTCGATCCAGTAATTAGACAACTAAAATCATGGCACAAATACAAAACTAAGCCCGTAAAAGCTGATACCACAATTTTAGGAAACAAAACACTTCTCCGATATTTCAGAAAATTTAGCAACACAACAATTAATGAAAATACAGATCTTTTAAAATATCAATTAAATGATTCTAAAGTTCACTGTCTACCTTTAAGTATGATACTAATAGCTTTTAGTATCTCCCAGACACAAAATACAAATAGACACTCCGGATCAGAAAAAACATACTCGAACTTTACACAAAATTTTTATTTTCCAAATGCACCAACTTGGATAAAAGTATTATGCAATGATTGTATAATATGTCACTTGAAAAAACCGTATCCAAATCAAAAACAAATAGCACAAAAACAAGATTTTAAAGGAAAAAGTTTATATTTCAACCATAGAATTTCATTCGACACGAAAGGACCAATTTCACCATCCTCAGAAGGAAACTCCTATATTATGGTCATTGTTGATGCATTCACACATTATGTAGCACTCAACCCAGTACCACATTGTAATGCTTATTATGCTTACACAACACTTTATGAACATTGGATAGCAAAATTCGGATTACCCGAAATCCTAGTTACAGACAACGGTACAGAATTTATTAATAATGAAATAATCACACTATGCCACTTATACAACATCAAACATAAACCACGTACATCTCATGCACCTTGGACAAACGGTTTAGTCGAAGGTATGAACCGTTCACTACAAGAATATCTCAGATGTATTATTAATGGAAATGATACACGATACACAGAATGGTCAGCAGATGTAAAATTATTTCCCTTATCATATAATTCACAAATCACGACAACTTTAGGAATGTCACCATATGAAATGGTTTTTAATCAAAAGCCACGAAAACCAATTATGTTTACAGCAAATGCACATAAAAAGGCACAAGGTTATTGCCAACCAAATAAAGATTCAATTTTTTACAACTTACCTTTACACAAACATGATGAAGATCATTTTCATCATCCACAATTTCTTAAATTAGTCTCCGGCACACATACCGAATGGATATTAAATAGAGATAAAAAACACAATGAAATGTACCAAAAAGTAACAAAGAAATTGTTACAAAGGCAAAACATTATCAACCAAATTAATTCACGCTTTACACCAGCCACAGATTTAAAAATTGGAACATTTGGTTTTTTACCTAATTTTAATACACATAAAGGAATCTCTAAAAAATTACAACCACTTCGAAAAGGACCATACCAAAAAATTGCCAAACCCACTGACGTAACGTATAAACTCACAGATTCAACCAAAAAAGAAATTGTTCAACATCGTAACAATTTATTACCTTACTACCCAAAGGAATACGCATTACGCGAATTAATTCAATTATATTCTTTTACAGGTTTAAAAATTGTTCAAATTCATACAGAAAAAGGAACAAATGAACAGGACAACGTTCATCATGAAAAACAAAATCAAAAACAAACCACAACTCAAAACAATACAAAAACGCCAGACCGAATAATATCTCAATTAGAAAGAAAAAACAGGAAAAAATTTAAAAAATTTTACCACAAGAACAAGTAGAAAAATCGGAACACAGAGAATCATCACGAATTAGAAATCAACCACGTAAAAATTACAAAACATTCATCCCACAATCTAAAATATTAAAGAAAGTTGAATTTCAAAAACAACTTTGATTTTAAGAATTAAGAATTTTTACACTTCAAAATCATTTTGAACTTTCATACTTTCGAGATAACATGCTGACGCATACGCAACAATTTTAGTTCAAATTCAGCCAATAGGATTCACTCAAATCCGTCAGCTTCTATATCTCTAACACCAACCTATTAGCCGATAGATATTAAACTCCAGGCATATCTATAACTATAACTTTACAACCTCTAGGGCAAAAATAAGCAACCCGCTAAAATTTGACAACTAAAATAAATACCACCATAATATTACAACCCTCCCCTATCTAATAACGCAAAGATCAACAATATTTTCCCAACTCAGACCTCAAAAACCCTCCAACCAAAAAAGGCGAAATAGCCAAAAGTCGAAAAGGACCATAATCATTTGGCCTAAAGTACAAATAATTCAAAAATACCCCAGATTGTCTACCAAATAAAAAAAAGCAAAAAAGACCTCCCAAACACCATAAAATTAGCCCCCAACAATTTTTCACAAAACTCAACCCACTTGTCAAAAAACCAATAAATAATCCGACCACCCTTGAATCTCATCCCAAACAACAAAAAATATTCGACGAACGAATCATTTCTTAAATGCTTTTCTCTCAAACAGTCAATATCTTAAGAAATACAATCTTAAAACTTCTCATAAAATTTTTCATTCTTTTTAAACTTTCGCTAATATTTTTTATTGATAGTTTTGAAGCTTTAATAATCATTTTAATAATTTTTTGCAATATTTTTTAAATTTTCTACTCCCTATTTGAAATATATCTCCAACTTTCCCAAATCATTGACCACATTATTCACAGGTACGCTAATTAAAAGTCTATTTAAATGATACGAACAATTTTTAGTAGAACAGATATTTTTTTACTATTCGTAAATTTTATCGCATTTTTATCATCCCTAATCATGACAATGTGCAAATGTGTAAAAAAGGCAATAATCACATTCGCCTTAGCAACACTACTTTTAATTCTTTTCATCAAAGAATATTACAACAAACATAAATCTTCCCACTAGAACAAATTTAATTGGAGACATTTCCAAAATTGCTAACCAACCACCACAACATCAGTCTTCACCGACATCCTCCCAAGAAAACCCAGTCATACCCACAACTACTCAAAACCCCCAAACATCCACACGAATTTCTTTCCAAGATAACCCGTACACTTTCGAAAAACGACACGCTTGCTTATTTGAACCACTAGAACCAGTTCAGCGACAAGCACCCCTAAGTGAACCAACATATAATTTATAACCCCCACACAAGATTTAAATAGAATAAGAAACATTAGTCAAAACCAAAATACAGTCGAAATAAATAGACAAATTATACATCCACGAAGAAATAGAAATTTTCAAACCCCCAGAGTTCATTTTGATATACCCCAATCACCAACAACAACTACTTCAGAAATTTTAAGTAGTACATTACCAGAAACTCCCCCACTCCTTTCACAACGCAGCACCTCAAGTATACCGTCAGATTACTTAGGTTCAACACCAACATCTGAGCAAATACGTGAAAATCCCTTTAACCCCCCCCCCCCCCCCAATCCCACCGCACGACTACCATATTGGGCAACACACTCATATACACAAGGTGAACTAAACTTGGTAAATGACCCAATAAATATTTCTTCTGATACAACACTATCATCATTACCAGAAACATTATCACTCCCGTCAACACCATTATTAAGTCAAATCTCACCGACACTTCTCCCTTTTAATTTTCCAAATAACCTCGACGCTAGATATCGAGAACAATCATCATGAAATATCCCTTTACGATAAGATTGGAACACGTTCGTAGCACCTCCCCCATTACTTGGACAACATCAAAAAAGTAACCGATTCCACAGTTGGGCACTCAATAGATTACAATATAGACAAGATATCCACGAAGATATTCGAGAACACAATATTCAAATACTTCAACAAAATAGTCTCCAATTAAAATTTGAAATCAAGATCAAACTTAATAATATTGTTCAAGACCCCTACCCATTAAATCCACCAAATATAACAGCTCAATCACTACCACCACCATTTATAACCACTGAAGTAATATATAAATACGATATAAATACGAAAAACACAATTGGTTACATAACATTTTATATCCCATACTCAGGATTATCATACCAATGTATATTCTAAAAATATAAACATTTCAACACATCTTTTTTTAAATAATTTCCGACCAAAACACAAATCCTTCTCCTCGCACAGGACCCCAGGATTTATTAGTAACACACTATGATTGTGAAGAAAACGAACAAAAAACACTACACAAATATGCAATAAATCAACTATCACAATGCGAAACAGAACCACAAGCTATAGAAACTGCAAATGTAATAGCAACATTGTACTCAAAAGCACGAGCAACAAGAGTTACAGGATGTAAATTTACAGCAACATTTTCCGAAAAGAAAGTACATTGTTCACAAGTTTCCAACGGAAATAAGAACCGACTTGATCATGAATCATTTTACCAAAGTAATATAGAACGTCTTTTACACCTAAGCCCCGACGATTGTAAAAACGAATTACTCAGACTAAATCTAACAAGAAATAAAAACACAGACAGAAAAATAGTAAACTTTCAAGTCTTTGCCGATTCTGTACATCAAGCAGAACTTGAACGATATCAAGGACATATTAAATTAGACGAAAAATATCCATCTAACGGCGCACACGGAAGATTGACTTATGACATACACAATAAACACTGGATACCACACATTGGAATAATTGATCCTTCAAACTGCAAAGCAGACACAAAAAATAAAGGATATCAAGAAATAATGTTTTTTGATTGGAAAATACAACTTGAAAAAATACAAATCACACGAGATTTAACTGATAACACCATAATTTATCAAGGAATAAAATTACCTTGCAAAAATGATCAAGGTTATTGTGACCCTACAACAAGGACCTAAGCAACAATTGTTTGGTTTCCCGAAGATGCATGCACAACATTTCAAGTAGCTAAAATACATGCTCGAATGATAAAATTTCATGAAAAATATTTTATTGAATCAATCCCATACAAACAAGTGAACCCATCTCGTAAACAAAGCACTGATTTCAAAAACATCCATGATAAAGAAAATAAATTAACACGTTTTCAAGTCTATCACGAAACAGAATTTGTATGTAAATATAGCAATCCACTTTATAAAACACAATACTCTGAAATACTTGTCGAATACGAAAAAGGTTTCGACATGACCACTGGAAAAAATAAAATTTGACCCTTATGCCACAAGTCACCCTATTAACGAAGGAACATGATACGTCCCAGTTAACTTTGATAAAAGCAAAGGTCAACCTGGTGGAAAACTAAAACCATATGACAGTAAAAGCACACGTTTACAAGAATTATCACTAAAGAATAGCACCTATTTTGGTTATATTCATTATGATATCCACTTTATGATATTATGATATCCACATTAGACTATACAATTAGTAGAATTTTCCAAGAAATGTCACTTTCTGAATTAGAAACACTCCATCAACTATGCGAATTAGAACGAACACAGATCTTACAATCACTAGCATTAGCAGTACTAAAAAAACCTTACGCAGGATACTTATTATCAGGAAACAGATCAAATTTTCTTGACTACGAAGGAAACATTTTACGGTTTTTTACTTGCACCAAAAAAGCTATCACCGTTATATGGTTTTGAAGACAAACGTTGTTATAAAAGAATCCCCATATTCTATAAAAATAAAGTACATTTTGTCGACACACTTTCAAGACAAACATATTTTTGGGATACCGCAGTCCCATGTGGATCAGAAAATAGCCACAATGTCGTACAATTAAACCCTGACGAAGATAAATACTACCTACTTACACCGTATCCTACATTAATGCAACCACTTAAAAACTTTTCACCCGAAAGCATCAGAGCTATCGCTCGTAATCCAAATATTGATTTACAATCAGTTGGAATATATTCTAAATTTGATATACAACATCACATTAGAACACAACAGTTTCAAAAATTATTAACACAAATGGACACAATACAACGCCAGTCAATCGACCAGAATTTAAAAAAACCTGCCGAAACCGCAGGATTTGCAGATATTTATACACAAGACTACAGCGGATATTTTAAAGATATCAAAGATATAAAGAAAAATATAGACCACAGGATATTTCACCCATAAATATTTTCAGTTTTGTCACCCTAAAGAACGAAATTATAGCTTTTCTAGGATGGCCCAATTACATCTTAGAAAAATTAACTATCTTATACGCCATGTTTAATTTTATAGGATTTCCTTCTCACTGTTAAAAGGAATCTATAACACATGCGCTATACACACACAAGTAAACCGACAAGCAAGCGTAGCACGTATACTATTTGCAGGATTTTTTGGAATTTTTTCATCATCAATTAACAAAATACTTCTAGATGCACAAATAAAAGAATATAATACAAAAATTTCCACAAGACCAAATACATATAACGAAGAACATAATAATGTAGATACAAAACCTCCAGCACCACAGATACCAACCATACCACAAAACCAACCATTATCATTAGTTCCCCGAAATGTTCGAAACCTAGCAACCACCAATAACCTAAATTTTAGACCAAATACAGCGCAAAGCCCTATTCAGCACATAATGACAAATCATTCACAAAATGATATTACACATGAACAAATTATAGAACAACCTCACACCACCACTTTTCAATCTCAAAATAATCATTTTTTGAGCCCACAATGAGCCGACAACTTGGATCCCTCCATCGCTCAAATTCCCACCCAGCCAACCTACAAACTCAAATCCCAATTATCCCATTTTTTGCTTTCCCACCGCGCAATTTTCCAATTATTAATATATCATCAAGCAAGAATTCTCATACTAACTCAGATATTTCAGTTTTTCATACTATCTCACAATTTAATAACGCAATCGTAGAAACCCCCGATGAATTTGCAGAATCCGAACCATTTCCCTCTACCCATACCCAGACCAACTCCTCAGTTTTTTCGCAACCCCCTTTTCAACCCATCCAATCCACTCATCCACTCCCATCCTTTTCCACTCCTTCTTATGCTTCCCAAGTAACCCCAACCTATTCTCCATTTCATTCCGACAGATCACAAAATAACTCCCCAGATAACATCCAAATTTCCGCAGAACTCGACAATTTTATAACTTTACAACAACAATTAATACAGCCCAAAACCCTTACGAAACAGCAACTATCATCTACAATAACATACTCAAATCCACCAACTCCTACACTCTCTTCAGCTTACACTCCATCATTAGCACAATCATCCACATCCACTGAAACACCTACCAGTACTAACCGAGCTTATCGCACTTTTAAACGAAAATTTCCAAATCACCCATTCCCAACCAAATCCGGAACAGCCCGCGAATATATAAATCACCCAGAACACACAAACACAGAAAACTTTCTCGAAATCACATTACCCTCATTTCCACAATATACATTGAATACACCCACCATCGCTAACGATACACGCAATTTTGTTGATGAGCTCGTTCTAATGCCAACACTCCATTGGACAGCTTATTATCATTATACTAACCCCCTCTGCCTACCATTAGCTAATACTACTGAAAGTATCGAGAAAAATAAAAACATGTTATATAGACTAACACTAACACCTCGACAATTTACTTACGTTGGATATAAAAAATTATTAAAAACATTCACCGCACCCCAAGCTAACGATTTTGCAATAGAATACTATGATCATAATATCATCCGCCCTAATCAAGATCAATTTTTAGATGAAGACCGCTTCGCAAACCCGCAACTAACAGAAAAATTTTTCATCAAAACATCATACGTATTTACACTCAATATTTTTGATAGAAAGCATGATCAAATTAATTCCGAATCATTAGTCGATATTCAAGCATATGAAAGCTTCTATGATAAATTTCAGTTATTTTCACTAACCTTTCACTTTCTTTCACCACGGGAACGCAATTTGCACTGTTCCCACAATCTTATGTTACGCACTAAGCAAACGCACATATATACATATTATCATTTTATACAAAATCATTTTAATTTGCACACTCCATCAGGACAACCTCACCATCATTTTCAGTTTCTTAACTCAAAATACACGTCACCATTTTTTCTAAATTTTACATATTGCATTAAAAATACTAACCTACACGGCATCCTCCGCAACCATGACCCAGTTAACCAAATGTATAAATTTTGTCCCATCACGAAGACATTCAACGCCGAAGAATCAAGACCCTTCCTTATCCCGCATCAATTTATCACACCTATTGAAATACCCTCGGCATTAGCGGATACAAACAATAATTTTACACAACACATTGGAAAAGTCTTGTTTTTGATTTTTGACCGTTTTTTTTAACTTTTCGAATATTTTTGAAAACTACCCTGCCATACCTGAGATTTTGGGTTTAATTTTCAAAACGGGCCTCGGGAAGTTCATTTGCTTATGTGACTCTGCCCAAATTTTTTGACCTCAAAAGTTTGAGCCCTCGGAAAAGTAAAGCTTTTGATTTTGTGACAGTTTTTTTTCATATGAATTTGATTTTTCTCGAAAAATACTCTCCCAAATCGGATATTTTGGGTTCAATGAGATAAGGAGTAGTGGAAAGCTCCTCGGTTTCAGCGGCCACTAACAAAAAAAAAATACATTAGAAGTTATTGCCCTCTGAGAAGTCAAAATTTTGGTTCACCGAATTTTTTTTTCAACATCTAAAAACTTTAAGAGAACTTCAGCTGCTGCAATAAGCCAGTGTACTCTAGATCTATTGAGCCTAGCAGAGACTAGTTAAACACCCTGAGACTAGTAAATATAAGAGAAAGATTAGGATCGGTATTAGACTAAGAAGTTGCACGAATCTATCCGGCCGAAAATAAGATAGCGTGACGAGCAGACGGTGTACCCTATCCGAAATTACTCTATGAGTTAACCAAAAGGATCTAACTCAAATGTCAAAATCTTCATTATATTCGTTACAGAGTTGACCGCGGGCAGATCTGTTTTTATAGAATTAGTTTGAAACGAATCCTTAGTCAAGAGATTTCGAATAATGAATAAATAAAACACAGAATAACAGATAAGAAAGAGCACGCATTTTGATGTGGTATATACAGTCATTTTCTTTATTTGTTTGAGTATTAAGCTTTAAGCAAAAGAAATCTTACTGAGGTGTCAAATAATCTTAATCTTCTTCGATATTAAATCAAAGCTAAGCCAGATATAATAGAATTTCCTTCGAATCACTCATAGATTTGAATTTTGTTTTAATTTATTGTAGAATTTTTTATTTTTATTTTCTGTGAAGATTCACTGGTCACCCGATTTTGTTAGACATCCATTGTCTAACACGTTGGAAATGCTTTTGATCGTCTTAAAAAATGAATTATTCTAAAAAGAATGTTTTTCTTGCTTGATTAGTTTTTTTGGAAAACAACTTATTTTAATTGTTAGAAAAATAGTTTTTCCTTTAGTTTATCTAACATTTTATTGAAAAACAAAATATTTATTTCCAAAAAGTTTGATATATGCAGAAAACAAAAAAAATGACCCGAAACGATGCGTATAACATGATCTTTTGACTTTAAGAAGCAAGTTAACATCCTCCCCCAAAGCAGTTTTCAGCAGGGAGAAGATTAACTTGCTTCTGAGTTGGAAATTTCAGCCAATTAGAATCGAGAGTTTTAAATGCAGTGCTTGGAAAAATCAAAAGAAAGACTGGTGTAGAAGATCTTAATTTGGTCTGACTGGGTTGAGAAAGGAGGAGGTTAAGTGGTTTCACAAAACAAACTGTGATCTTCACAAACTGTGATCTTCACAAAACCAACTGGGATTTTAACACCTATACTCGGGAAAAAAATGTTTTCATGATAAACACAAATCGGAAAATAATTTTATAAAGTCACAAAGTAGAAAACACTCATCTATATAATTATCCTTGCGATAAGCAAGGGTATTGCAACCGGGTACTAGACTTTTTTTCCCATAAACAACTTTGTCCGCAGGACTCATCTGGACGTCTGGGACTCTACCTTGTTTCATAATGTATTCAATTTTTTTGCAAGTAAATTTAAAATTTATGACCCTCAGAGTAGTCAAATTTTTTAATGTTCGATTGTTTCGTGGATCTTTTCTACTTTTCTTGAAAACTAACCTCTTAAATCTGATATTGTGAGTACAATGAGATAAAAGGTAGTGGGATGTTCCTCGGCATTAGCGGATACTAACAATAATTTTACACAACACATTGGAAAAGTCTTGTTTTTGATTTTTGACCGTTTTTTTTAACTTTTCGAATATTTTTGAAAACTACCCTGCCATACCTGAGATTTTGGGTTTAATTTTCAAAACGGGCCTCGGGAAGTTCATTTGCTTATGTGACTCTGCCCAAATTTTTTGACCTCAAAAGTTTGAGCCCTCGGAAAAGTAAAGCTTTTGATTTTGTGACAGTTTTTTTTCATATGAATTTGATTTTTCTCGAAAAATACTCTCCCAAATCGGATATTTTGGGTTCAATGAGATAAGGAGTAGTGGAAAGCTCCTCGGTTTCAGCGGCCACTAACAAAAAAAAAATACATTAGAAGTTATTGCCCTCTGAGAAGTCAAAATTTTGGTTCACCGAATTTTTTTTTCAACATCTAAAAACTTTTTCGAGCTGTGTTTTTTAAATGTTTGTATTGTATCGCAAGTGGTGCGAAGCTCCGCTTCTCCTCTATGTAGAAATTAGCTTTAATCCAACCTGTAATCCACGATGGTTTCACGAAATGTTTTGCGTTCGTAACATTTCTTGTTAATTGTTTAAACTCCCAACTTCTGGGTTGTGAAATTTCGAATAGTATTGGAAAAAACTGTCAACAAAAAGCTTACTAAAAACAACAATTTCAGACACTTCAAAGATAGTTTTTTAAAAAAAATTAACCTCATTGTTCTGACTTTTGAAGAGAGTGACATCCAGATGTGCTCAGAGTGGTTTTTCCCCAGAAACATTTGAGTTTTTGACGAGACGTTTTTGACGTTTTTTTATATAATTTGAAAACAATTTATGAAAAACAAATTAAAAAAAAATACATTTAACCTGCAATGCAAAAATATGAAGGTACAATTTGCACCAGTTTGACCAGTTTGCGAAATTGACTATGCCACATTTTTTTGCCAGCTAATAATTGTTTCTATGCATTAATTTCATCATTTTATATTTAAAATAACGTGTGGGGGATGATTTACAAAAAAAAACATTTTGTAAATTTTTCTTATTTTTTCGAGAAATTTCAAAAATTTGAATACAATTTCACAGAAAACAAAAGGCAACCAAAATAATCACGCCGCAACCAAAATAATCAAGCTGCAACCAAAATAATCAAGCTAATTCAAGTAGACGTGTTTCTAATTATCCGCAAGACCCGGATCCATTTTGTTAAAGTTGAAAAAAGGCATATGACAGAGGCAGATAAACATTCTTTTAGCTAATTATAACTTATTAGTTTGGAGTTTTACTAAACTCCGCCATGTTTTGCAACAACTTTTCTTAACAGTTATAAATTTTGTTCTAATTTTTTTTGTTAAAAACGATATGATATCTTTAAAGATATTAGAGGAAAAACCGCACACAAGCCAACTTTTCGTTTTTTGCTCGTTTTTTGATTTGAAAAACAAACTGATGTTTGTGTATATAACGAAAAGCAGAAAAATATACGCAAAACGTGAACACAAAATTGCGAGCAATACCACCATAGTTCAATCACTTATTTTGAAAAACGTTGAATTTATATCAAACTATGTTACATTTTGCGAAGTTTTTTATTCCATAAGATATGCTCTGTTTTCTCGACTGCGTTTGGTTTATATTTGCATACATTAAAAAAAATGATTTGGGTTATCTAAGCAGACTTTCAAATCTCAAACAAATTGCACTTTCGATTTAAAAAACCACTTTCTTACTAAAAAAAATCTCCAACAACTCCAGCATTTCGCACACATATTTACATCAATTTCCTGACGTCTAAAAACAAAGCTGCTCGTATCAGGACAAAAACATCTATGTTCCGATTGTCTTGTAAGGTCTTTGGAGGACGGTGAGCTTTGAAAAATGATGAAATTTTTGAGAACAAAAAACGTAAATCCCCCACACCATACAAAATGATATGGTTCGCATACAGTAAATTAGCAGTAGCGTGCCTCAGTTTTTTGTCTCAGAGTTTTTGGGATGCCTTAATAGCACGAAATTAATCGCGCGTTAATGATCCCAAGTCGGTCAAACTCACTATCTTTGAAACCCCATATCTTGGCAAATAAAGAGCACAGAAAATTTATATATTCTCAAAATTGATCTCAAAACAACAATATTGTTTGGTCAATTTTTTAGTGGAGAAATCAAAATTATTGTCGAGAAAAAACCACCCGAGCACAGTTAGTTATTCATTTTCTTCGAAAGTCTAAATAAGAACAAAGAGTTGGCCTCTATCAAATTTGGAAAATAATTTGAGCCGTATTAAAACGATCCTAACGTAGTTACAGCACGAAATAATTTGCGCGTTATTTGAACTTCACAATAAAGTATCAGTGGTGATTTTTCTTAAAAGTTTCAGTTCAAGACGTCAATATCCTTCAGACGGCTTCAAATATTCCATTCAAAATAAGTATCTGTAGTATCGGAAACTGTTTGAACAAAAACAACGAGCACAAATGTCATCAAAACTTTGCCGAAAAAAACTTTACCTCGTTGAAGCACTGGGATTTCATGCTTTAAACATCTTTCCACATCTTTAAACCCAAAATAATGTGGTTGAATCTCATTGCCTAATTAGCCAATCAAATTCGAACAAAAAAATGATCAAAAATAGATATTTTTGATCAATTGAAATGTTCACTTGACTTTTTGCGTGGGCAAAGCTTTGCAAATTAATTGATTCAGAATGATATTTCGTCAAATTTTCATATTTCTGATTTTTGGGTTATCTTTTTTATCCGAGGGGAATGTTGATTAAAACGTCTGACCGTGTTGCTTCATTTCATTTTTTAGAATAAATCACTGAAACTCAGAAAAACAAAAACAAACGTAAAAAGAACATTTTCGATGCGCTTATACAACTTAGTTACGAGTAAAAATCAAATTTTTATTTTTTTTCCTGAACTTTTTTCTTGATCTTCTTGAACTTCCTCTCGGTTTTTCCGATCATTTTAACAACAGTTTTGTTGAATCATGTCTTATATCTTATTCTCTCGGACAACGCAGACTTTTGTTTCTGGTTATAAGAAATTTTTTTAGGGAAAACCACTAAGCTATTGAAAGAAATCTCAAAAATTGTCTTAGAAGAAATTACTAATAAAGTTATTAGATGGAAAATTCTTCTAAAACATTTTTCCATTTCTTTCAATAGCTTAATACTTTGCTTTAAAATTTTTCTTTTAACCAGAAACCAAGTTTTGTTAAAAATTAAGAATTGTTTTAAATATTATAAATGAAAATTTGAGAACTGTAGAATTCTTTTTTGTAAGAAACCTTGTTCCGTTTCAGGGACCGATCTCTCAAAATTTAACCATGCAATACAATAACGAATATATTTTTTAGCCAAATCAATTTTTGATTTTGGTTCAAATCACTTTTTAGTGGCAGTTTCAAAAATTAAAGTGGCTAGGAGAAAATTATGCGGTGGTTCACTTAGGGGGGATTGATTGTACGGTTGATCCGACAAGTACCTTATTGGTGATAGCCGATGAACGCAAAAAAAAAGCATTTTGTTTACAGCTAGTGTTACGCAAACACTCATCAGCAGTTGCTGACAACCATAGGCTAATATCGATTAGAGATGACTTCGAACGAGAATACGACGGCTGCAATCGTCTCTATAATTCTATCAAGTATCGTCGGCTCCATTTGTGGCGCTATTGGCAAAAAAAGTCAATTAAACGGACGAGAAATCAATTTGATGTATGGCTCATTTCAATTTTTTTATGCAGTCTGCTCAGTTATTTTGAAAAATACGAAAAACAATCAAACAGTTGTGACATATCAAAGAATTGGACTGTCAGTCTTAAATGGATTCTTTTTCATTGGTATTTCCTGTTTCTTTTTCTACAAAGCGTTTGATATTCTACCTTACGGTGACGTGTTTGCTATTACTTACAGCACAACATTTTTAACAAGTGTGTTTATTGAAAAAGTTAGATTCAATTACAAGTTGCCAACTCTTACTTGTATTTCGGCCTTTATTAGTTTTACTGGGCTGATAATGTTCTCGCAGCCTGATAGGCTGCGAAACAAATTTGAGAAAGAAACTTCGGAAGCGTTACAAGGTGTTGCTTTTACTATAATTTCTGGAGTAGCCTGGGCGTTTTCGTTTTTAAACCTCAAATTTATGAAAGACATTCCTGTATGTTACCATTGGCTTTCATTTTCGATCGGATCTTTAAGTGCAAGTATTCCTAGCTTTCTTCTGCAGCAAGGCTCGCTAACTCAATGCAACATCGATGCGAGGCTAACTCTCATTTTGGCTAGCACGTTTTGGCCATGTGCTCCATTAACTTCAATTATTGGATCTCAACTATCGTTGCCATCGATAATGATGCTTCTTCGACTCATAACAATTGCGATCAGTTATCTTATGCAGACAGTTTTTCTAGGAGAAGCCCTTACTTTGTGCTCAGCTGTTGGTGCTTCTGCGATTGCGTGCGGTGTTGTCATTCAAGTTGTATCTATGTATCGTAAATGAGTCTTGAAAAAATTATAAACGTTTATACTTCGTGAAAAAAATGCACCTTCAGTACAGGAATTGATTAAAGTTATTAAACAGCACATTAAAGTTTGTTTTCGAGATGTCCTTATTCACAAATGAAGCCAAATAACACCTCAAGGTCAACTTAAGCAATCTAGAGCGCCCCATGTAAAAACTACACTGGTAAAACATAAAGCTTTTTCGCGCATTTAGGATTTAGTATGAAAACCTTATGACTTAACTTTTTCTTCATACGTTGGGATTGTAATGGTTGACTTTTTTTATAGAATGAAGTTAGAGCAACTGCTTTTCTCCATCAAATAGATTACGATTGTTCGTATCACGGAAAAATCGTGAATGTTTCGACTGCCCTTAAAGTCCCAATGAAAAAGTTTTTGATCGAAAAAAAAGGAGAAATAATCGAAAAAAATGTACTCTTTTTTCTATCTCTCACACCTAGTGTCATGCACAAAATGATACACGACTAATCATATCAGGGCAAAGACCTGAAGGTTCCGACTGTTTTAGGTCTATGGAGCAGAAAGAAATTGAAAAAACTAAATGTAATAGAAATATATATATATTTTTTCAACTTGAGAATTTTTTGAAAATCATACCCCCACACACCATATAGAGTACAAAGAGATAGATTTAGCTCCTTGTAAAAAAATCAATTATGGCAAATAAGCTTCCTTCAACCAATTTGGAACGACTTCTAAGACAGATTAAATTTCCGCTTACGCGTTATTAGCGCGAATTATATCGCGCGGTAATTGTCCCAATTCGGCCAAACTGGCAATCTTTAAACCCCCATAATTTTAAGAAATTGATCTAATTTAAAATATGCTTTAAAACTTAAGCTCAGAACAACAAGAACTTTCGATTGATTTAAAAAATTCCGTCAAAAATGGCTAGTTAAAAAGCCGAAATTTGTCTGAAGAAAAAAGCCACCCCGAGCACAAATATTCCGTTACTTTCGTTACGAGAGGCGGAACAACAATAATATCCAAGAGTACCATATCAACTGAATCAAAATGCCTGCTTCAATTCATTTGACAAATATTTAGTCTGCAGCTTCCGCTGCATTAGGACCTTATATGTAAATCTCGCGTTTGTAATGCCACAGTGTTCAAACAGACAACTTTCAGACCACCGCAACGGGTTCTTTTCTATGATCCCCCACAGTTTAACATTACGTTTCTCCTGGTTATTCCAGTTGTTAGTTTGGCTAGCTGCGTGCTTTTACGTTGTAACGATTACATCTTCACAAAGTTTTGTTTGTTAAGAATTATTTTATTCTGACAATGTTGAAAATAATTGTTCACCACAGGAAGTTTCTTTTGCTTTGTTTTTTTCCATACTTTGGGTCTATATGATTGACTTTTTTATAGAACAAACACGCGTTCTATAATATAGCATGCAAGTTTTTAAAGTTTCTCTTGCTTTGACCGTCGTTATAGTTTGTCTGTCTTTTTGATATATTTTTTACGCCCTATGACTGGAATTAAATCCCATGTTGCTGTCTTTTATTACACAAGCAAAGCTCAACCAACCTTAAAACTCCCCCCCCCCCCAATAACTCTTAAGTGAATGTTACCTCACCGACATGACAGATTAATTAATTATTATAACATAATAAGGAATCGTCGATTTAACTACCTTTGTAGTCCATCACAAATGAAATTGATTTAAAAAAATATTAAAATTTTTACTTTTAGCTTGTTTTTATGAATTGCATAATTTATAAAGATTTCGATTTCTTTTTAGAATCGAAAAAATGATTGGGGAGGATACTTTATAGTAGATCACTTAGGGGGAGGAGATAGTACGGTTGATACCGATATCGTTTTATGCCAATATCTATGTAATGAATGTTATATTTCAGATGTAAAATTTATTTTTTAACCTTAAGTTCAGATCTAAAATGGTTAAAGTTTTTCCCCGCTATTTATTCACATTGTAAATTAGTAAAACGGAAAAAGACAAAAAATTGAAAAATCAGATGTTTAATTGAAGTGCATATGATAAACGTTTTATGAAATGCTTAATCAAGGCTTATATACAGTAAGAATGAATTAATGAATTTCACCTTGTCTCAGATCTGAATATTTGTTGACTAGTCAGACAGGATCTGAATTTTTTTTAGCAGATCTATATTCCCGATAGGTAATAAACAAGACTATTCGTATCAGTGCAGAGCCCGGATTATCCGACTGCCCATTAACATCGAACAGTTTTATCATTTGAAGTTTTGACCGACTTCGAAATTTAGCCAATATTAGCAAATTTTAGGCGTTAAAAATTTGTGTCATGTTCGTAAACAAACAATATGACCGAAATATTTTTCCTTAGTTCAACTTGGAACGTTATTGCGGCGCTGGATAGTTTGCCAAGCGTAAAAAACGTGCGTTATTTTTCAGCATCAAAGTTAAAATCGAGCAGATTAGTAAGACTCGTTACACAGCATTCCGAAGGTCATTTAAGGTTAGTCGTGAGCGCGAAACTTCGGATCACAAAGACCAAAGTGTGGGGCATCTAAGCTTGTTGATATGATCAACTTTCAACCAACGAAAGTAAAAGGGAGATTTTTAAGTTTCGATAGGGAGATTTGTCGATATTTTGAATCACAAAGCTTTGTTAAACTGCAAGCGTTGGCTTGATATCGGTTCAACTTTTTCAAAAGAACATAATTTTTTTTGAAAGATACAAAAATATTTTTTTCTTCAAAAACAAAATTTTTTCAGAGAAAATTTTTCTGCATATTGCCCGATAGTGAAAGTTGCGAAAAGCCTAAAGCAGCTATGAAAACCAAATTTGGTTTTCGTGTTTAAATGTGAAAAACGGGGTTCTTCATGATGGAGGGACCAAATGGAAAACTTTAACCAATCAGAATCGTTAGATGGCTAACTGACTTTTGCATAAAACCGAAGTTTTTGCTAAAAGAAAACGAAGTTATAGCAGCACAAGCACAGTGAAGTTTTGCTGGACAATTCGTTTCGATTTACAGACGAAAAAAAATGTTCAATTTTTTTTTTCAAAATCAGTTCTCGGTGTTTTTTTTCCAATGCCGACACCGATTTCACAGTTCTAACAATTTTTTTATATCTATGTTATTTTACAACCGCTCACTATTACTTTCAAACGCATAGATATGTTTTATATCTTGGAGTTTTTTGAGATTTCTTTGAAATTGTTGAATACTCAATTCCGATTGCCCGAAAATAATTGAAAAAAAAATTCCAACATTCAGTTAACAATCAGTACCTCAACCGCTTGCTACCGTCAAAAAAATATGCTTTCGTACTTTTTGTACCTTTTGTTTTTATTGTTTGTCAATTGGTTGGTTTTTCTCATTCAGTTTTTTTTTTCAGTTATACAATTTTTTCTATCAAAATTTTTGTACATACAAATTTTCAAATGATTGTTTAACCATTAATATTTTCACCTTTCTTTTTTTGTCGTTTTAGCTCTATTGAAATCACGCTGTTAAGAGTTCACGTTTTATTGAACCTGCTGGTTAAGTTTTAACATTAAAATTACTATATGATACGTGTTTTTTTTTCAGGTGCAGTGGTCGGATGAAGATATTTCTTATTACAGTAAAAAGAATTAGGCAAATGAATAAGCGGTATTTTTGCAGTTGATTTTTTGTTGATATTGAAATCGCAGCCGATAACTGACCATTAAAACGATGCATTTTATCAGCTTATATTTCTGTAACTAAATAAAGTTTGTTGTCATTGTTAATGATTTGCTATTCACTTAAAAAATGTACAGCAAAAATTTATTCAACTATTTAAAATAGTTGCTTGAAGAAGAGAGAGAATTTATTTCTTATTGTTAATAGCAAATATGCAAATTACGAGAATTTAAACAAGAAGCACCAGAAACAGTGAGGGGACAGTTAACGAACCGAATTGGGTTACAGAGCACTGACCGTTTTATCAAATGAAATACGAATTTTGAGACCTTCAAAGAAAAGGAAAGATAAAAAAATATGAAAACATAAGAGAAGATTTTGGAAAAAAATACTTAAAATTGAATAAACAAAAAGCAGCAGATTTATAGCCTGTCTAGGTAGGTTAATGACATAAGGTCCAAGCTCTGCGTCATTTTTTAAAATGATTGTTCAATCATAGTCGGTATAAAACCAAATTAAATAAGAAAATAGTTCAGAGTCATCTCTCATAATTTGTGAAACACGCTAGCCGTAGACACCCCTATTCGGTTTCAAAAACAAAACTGGAACTTGTTCACTTTACGGTTACTGCTTCTACTAATTGTGTCCCATCCCTTGGAGCCTATCTCTCACTAGTAGAACTGATTGGGGGCTAAACGGTCAGTAGATACCTAACTGAGCCAATGGGGCAGTAACCAGCGAACAAGTCTAAGTGTGATTTTCAAAACGCCGAAGACGCATTGAAAACCATATACCGTTTCAGTTAGAAAAATTTTGCAACATGCAGGAACTCCACATCTATCATTCTGCGGCATTATCCTTGCATCCAAAAAAAGGTCAACAGAAAACAAATTTGATTAGCTCTTTATTGCTTAACGAAACAATCACGAAATTCGTGGGGTATGCGTATCTGAATTGGAAACTTGATCAAAAATTTTTAGAATTAGGGAATTTTGACTAAGTATATTAAAAAGTTGAACTCATCCGTAACTATTTGAAACTCTTTGAATTTTGCCTTCGAAATTAGGAATTCTCTTAAGATTAAAAGTTGACCTTCTGATCATGTAC
Organism: Symsagittifera roscoffensis; assembly: GCF_963678635.1. Classification (NCBI taxonomy): domain Eukaryota; kingdom Metazoa; phylum Xenacoelomorpha; order Acoela; family Convolutidae; genus Symsagittifera; species Symsagittifera roscoffensis. The sequence goes on from NC_087071.1 coordinate 42,562,956, forward strand.
GACGGTTTATCAAAATCAAAAAGATCATTTAAAAAAGTTTCAGTGTGTTGTCCTGCTATTGATCGCAAAAAAGTTTCAAGAGTTCATACACTTGCAGCTGGTGAACTGTTAAAAGCTTTTCATCATTAAAAACTTGTCGATGGTATCATATTTTCTTTTGAAACGGTATTTGGACTTATTCATTATTGGAACACACTTAACAAAGCATTAGTTTACCACGAGTTCTATAAGGCTTGTGTAGGAAGTGCAACCATACACGAATATTGCATTTTGCAAAATGGGCTTGATATTAGAGCCATGATAATCAATCATAACAGTTTTGGAAACATAATGACGCATTTCGAAACCATGCCACTTTCTTTTCTAAGCTTATAATATAGATCGTATAAAATTAATGTGAGAATTAAATGATAAATTTGCATCTGCATAAACACTAAGATCTTTGCATGGCCTTCAGTTTTTAAGGGTATACTAATAATAATGAACAATGGCTGGTTGAGGCACTGTTAAGAGATACACCAACTTGTACCGTTTTGTCCAGATTTAGAGATAATTTAATAAAATTAACTACTTATTTATAGCTTCTAAGTCTTTATTGAAGCTCTCGCTCAACGGGTTGTCTTCCCAAGGATGATTTTTTAATGATTCAGCTGCTAACTCAAGTGTACTAGTCAAAAGCAGTAAAAAACAGCTCCGGACTTTGATATATTTATAAAAAACAAAAAAAAATGACAAACGGACCAAAAGAATTTCTGACTGGGCAGATCTGCTTTTATAGAGCTCGTGGTAAGCTAATGCTTTGTTAACTGAGTTCAAATAATGAATAAATCAAAATACAGAGCAGCAGATAAGAAAGAGCAAGCATTTTGATGTGGTTTATTCAATCACTTCCTTTATTTGTTTATGAATTAAGCGAAAGAAATTTTACCGAGGTGTCAAAAAATCATAATTTTCTTCAAATAGAAATTAAATCAAAACTTTGTCAGATTTAACAGAATTTTCTTTGAATCACTCATCGATTTAAATTTCTTGCTGATTTTTGTAGGATTTTCTTTTTTTGTGAAGTTTCACTGGTAGCCCAATTTCTATGCACATCCTTTGTCTAACGCATTGAAATACTTTGTCTAATGATTTATTCAAAAAAATGTTTTGCTTGCTTGATTAGTTTTTTTCGAAAACACGAAACTTACTTTTATTGTCAGAAAAAAAGTTGTTCCTAATGTTTATCTAACAATTTATTGAAAACAAAACAGTTATTTGCAAAGATTTGATATATGCAGAAAACAAAACGTTTATCCAAAACGATGTGTATAATGTCATCTTTTGATTGAAAGAAGCAAGTTAACATCCTCCCGCCAAAGCAGTTTTGAACAAGGAGAAGGTTAACTTGATTCCTAGATAAAATTTTCAGCAATTCAGAATCAAGCATTTTAAATGCAGTGCCTAGAAAAAACGTTTCAAACAAAAGACAGGAGTAGAAGATCTTAATTTAGTCTAACTGCGGGAAGAAGGGGGTTGGAGGTTAATCTGGTTAAAATCTTAATCTGGTTTTACACAACAAGCTGCGATCTTTATATAGACACACCTATACTCGGGAAAATTATGTTTTTGTGATAAAAAATCGGAAAATAGTTTTATAGTGAGAGACATTCAATTTTTGCATTAATCTTGCGACAAGAAAAGGGTATTGCAATCTGGTACTAGACTTTTTCCTGTAAAACTAGACTAGATTTTTTTTGTCCCCAAGACTCCTCTGGGCTTCTGGCTTTCAATTCTACCTTTTTTCATAGTGTATTCAATTTCTTAGCGTTCCTGGCAAACTTAGCCTGGATATAACAAAAATGCCTGGGACAGCGAAAGTCCTGGGTTCGAGTCTGACTAGGATCTTTTTTTTTCAAACGAGAAATTTTCTGTTTAAGTTCTGCACATTCAAAAAATTGTGCTGAAAAATTTTACCCATATTTTTGGTTCCAATGGTTGTTTTTATCAAGACATGTGAAAGTTTTGGTTCACGTAATTTTTTTTCAACATATTAAAACTCTTTCGACAAATGTTTTTTTCATGTTTGTGTTGCATCGCAAGTAGTGGGAAGCTCTGCTTCGCCTCTGCTTAAGATTTATTTTATGAAGGCTTTTCTCACTTGTTCGAGAAGGCTATAATGAGAAAAAACAAAGCTTCATGTGCCTTAATGCTTTAGCTCGGCCCGTAGTTGTTTTTATCGAGTCATGTGAAAATTTTGTTTCACGTAATTTTTTCCAACGTATAAAAAGTTTTCGACTAAAGTTTTTTTCATGTTTGTGTTGCATCGCAAGTAGTGCGAAGCTCCGCTTCGCCTCTGCTTAATAATTTTTTGTATGAAGGCTATTCTCACTTGTTAGCGAAGGCTATAATGAGAAAAAACAACAACAATCTCAGATTTGGGAGGATAGTCTTCGAGAAAAGTGAAAAACTTCCAAAAAGAAAACGGTAACAGATTAAAATATTCTACTTTTTCGAGGGCCAAAACTTTTGGAGTCAAAAATAATTTGGGCGGTGTAGTATAAGCAAATGAACTTCCCGAAACCCGTTCTGAGAGTTGAATCCAAAATCTCAGCTATGACAAGGAGGTTTTCGAAAATATTCAAAAAGAATTTAAAAAAATGGTCGAAAATAATTTAAAATGAGATTTTTCAAAGGGCGATAATTTTTTGTGTAAACTATTTTAAGCGTCCGCTAATGCTGAGGAGCTTCCCACAATCTCTTAACTCATTGTACTCTCAATATCAGATTTGAGATGTTAGTTTTCGAGAAGAGTCATACTGTACGTGCAAGAAAAAATTGGTCGTAGCCACTTATTCAGGGAAACTTTTCAAAACAGTTTTTTCCATTGGAACCAAAAATATGGGTCAAATTTTCCAACACACCTTTTTGAAGCCTGTAGACAGAGGGGTCAACAAAAAAGACTATAGGGGAGTATGCATGTACACAAAAAAATGAGCGGTTTTTCAAATGATACTACCTTTTTGAAAATCAGGACAACTTTGTGAGAAAATCTAACTAGAATTGAAATTGACAAACAATTGATCTTAACAAAAATTATATCTACCCACCTGTGCATATTTGGGTATGGTAATGCTGTAGTAATGATACACCACCATAATTCCGAATGAGATTTAAGTTGTTTAAAGGCACATGCGCAACCAGGTTGTTTTTTCTCATTATAGCCTTCGCCAACAAGTGAGAATAGCCTTCATACAAAAAGTTCTTAAGCAGAGGCGAAGCGGAGCTTCGCACTACTTGCGATGCAACACAAACATGAAAAAAACTTTGGTCGAAAATTTTTTATACGTTGGAAAAAATTAGGTGAAACAAAATTTTCACATGTCTCGATAAAAACAACTACGGGCCCAGCTAAAGCATTAAAGGCACATGAAGCCTCGTTTTTTCTCAATATAGCCTTCTCGAATAAGTGAGAAAAGCCTTCATAAAATAATTCTTAAGCAGAGGCGAAGCAGAGCTTCCCACTACTTTCGATGCAACACAAACATGAAAAAAACATTAGTCGAAAGAATTTTAATATTTTGAAAAAAAATTAGGTGAACCAAAATTTTCACATGTCTCGATAAAAACAACCATTGGAACCAAAAATATGGGTCAAATTTTTCAGCACAATTTTTTGAAGCCTGTAGACAGAGGGGTCAACAGAAAAGTTTATAGGGGAGTATGCAGGTACACAAAAAATATGCGGTTTTTTAAATGATACTCGTTTTTTGAAAAACAGGACAATTTGTGAGAAAAACCAAAACTTTTGCAAAATGGAATAATTTTCCATAACGGAAAAAATTTAACTTCCGCAAACAGATTGAACATACAACCAAGTTGACAAGTGCGGAGGGGAGTGCTGAAGTAGTGTTGAACTTGAAATATCCCAAAACTAGCTCATTAAGCCGATGAAAAAATAGAACAAAAGAAGTTTGAGCGAGGAATTTTTTTTAGCGAAACAAGGAAATATGAAGTCAAGCTATGTAAAATTGCAAAATGTAGGCGTAAATCAAACACTAATATCAACATTTAAAAAATGTGCGTAGAAAAAAATGTAATTCCAACATGTGGCATTTCCCGTTTGAAAAAAAGATCCTAGTCAGACTCGAACCCAGGACTTTCGCTGTCCCAGGCATTTTTGTTATATTCAGGCTAAGTTGGCCAGGAACGCTAAGAAATTGAATACACTATGAAAAAATGTAGAATTGAAATCCAGAAGCCCAGAGGAGTCTTGGGGACAAAAAAATCTAGTCTAGTCTTACGGTAAAAAGTCTAGTACCAGATTGCAATTCCCTTGCTTGTCGCAAGATTAATGACAGAATTGAATGTCTCTCACTATAGAACTATTTTCCAATTTTTTATCACAAAAACAAAATTTTCCCGAGTATAGGTGTGTCTATATAAAGATCGCAGCTTGTTGTGTAAAACCAGATTAAGATTTTAACCAGATTAACCTCCAACCCCCTTCTTCCCGCAGTTAGACTAAATTAAGATCTTCTACTCCTGTCTTTTGTTTGAAACGTTTTTTCTAGGCACTGCATTTAAAATGCTTGATTCTGAATGGCTGAAAATTTTATCTAGGAATCAAGTTAACCTTCTCCTTGTTCAAAACTGCTTTGGCGGGAGGATGGTAACTTGCTTCTTTCAATCAAAAGATGACGTTATACACATCGTTTTGGATAAACTTTTTGTTTTCTGCATATATCAAATCTTTGCAAATCTGTTTTGTTTTCAATAAATTGTTTGATAAACATAAAGAAAAACTATTTTTCTGACAATAAGAGTAAGTTTGGTGTTTTCAAAAGAAACTAATCAAGCAAGCAAAACAATTTTTTTGAATAAATCATTTTTAAAGATGATCGAAAGTATTTCCAATGCGTTAGACAAAGGATGTGCTAAGAAATTGGGCTACAGTGAATCTTCATAGAAAAAAAATGAAAATTCTACAAAAAATCAGCAAGAAATTTAAATCGATAAGTGATTTGAGGAAATTCTGTTAAATCTGACAATGTTTTGATTTAATTTTTAATTGAAGAAGATTATGATTTTTTGACACCTCGGTAAGTTTTTTTTCGCTTAATTCATAAACAAATTAAGAAAGTGATTGAATAAACCACATCAAAATACTTGCTCTTTCTTATCTGTTGCTCTGTGTTTTGATTTATTCATTATTCGAACTCAGTTAACAAAGCATTAGCTTACCACGAGCTCTATAAAAGCAGATCTAACCAGTCAGAAAATCTTTTGGTTCGTTTGTCATTTTTTTTTGTTTATTATAGATATATCAAAGTCCGGAGCTGTTTTTTACTGCTTTTGACTAGTACACTTGACTTAGCTGCTGAATCATCAAAAAATCATCCTTCGAAAGACAACCCGTTGAGCGAGAGCTTCAATAGAAACTTAAAAGTATAAATAAGTGGTTAATATTAATAAATTATCTCTAAATCTGGACAAGACGGTACAAGTTAGTGTATCTCTTAGCAGTGCCTCAACCAGCCATTCTTTATTATTAATAGTATACCCTTAAAAACTAAAGGTCATGCAAATATCTTAGTGTTTATGCAGATGCAAAGTTATCATTTAATTCTCATATTAATTTTATACGATCTAAGCTTAGAAAAGTAAGTGGCATGGTTTCGAAACGTGTCAATTTGTTCCCAAAACTGTTATGATTGATTATCATGGATCTAATATCAAGCACATTTTGCAAAATGTAATATTCGTGTACGGTTGCACTTACTACACAAGCCTTATAGAACTCGTGGTAAGCTAATGCTTTGTTAAGTGAGTTCCAATAATAAATAAGTCCAAATACCTTTTCAAAAGAAAATATGATATCATCGACAAGTTTTTAATGATGAAAAGCTTTTAACAGTTCACCAGCTGCAAGTGTATGAACTCCTGAAACTTTTTTGCGATCAATAGCAGGACAACACTCTGAAACTTTTTTAAATGATCTTTTTGTTTTTGATAAACTGTCGTACATGATCAGAAGGTCAACTTTTAATCTTAAGAGAATTCCTAATTTCGAAGGCAAAATTCAAAGAGTTTCAAATAGTTACGGATGAGTTCAAATTTTTAATATACTTAGACAAAATTCCCTAATTCTAAAAATTTTTGATCAAGTTTCCAATTCAGATACGCATACCCCACGAATTTCGTGATTGTTTCGTTAAGCAATAAAGAGCTAATCAAATTTGTTTTCTGTTGACCTTTTTTTGGATGCAAGGATAATGCCGCAGAATGATAGATGTGGAGTGCCTGCATGTTGCAAGTTTTTTCTAACTATAACGGTATATGGTTTTCAATGCGTCTTCGGCGTTTTGAAAATTACACTTGTACTTGTTTGCTGGTTACTGCCCCATGGGCTCAGTTAGGTATCTACTGACCATTTAGCCCCCAATCAGTTCTACTGGTGAGAGATAGTCTTCAAGGGATGGGACACAATTAGTAGAAGCAGTAACAGTAAAGTGAACAAGTTCAAGTTTTGTTTTTGAAACCGAATAGGGGTGTCTACGGCTAGCGAGTTTCACAAATTTTGAGAGATGACTCTGAACTATTTTTTTATTTAATTTGGTTTTATACCGACTATGATTGAACAATCATTTTAAAAATTGACACAGAGCTTGGACCTTATGTCATTAACCTGCCTAGACAAGCCATAAATCTGCTGCTTTTTGTTTATTCAATTTTAAGTTTTTTTTTTCAATATCTTTTTTTATGTTTTCAGATTTTTATATCTTTTCTTTTTTTTGAAGATCTCAAAATTCGTATTTCATTTGATAAAATGGTCAGTGCTCTGTAACCCAATTCGGTTTGTTAACTGTCCCCTCACTGTTTCTGGTGCTTCTTGTTTAAATTCTCGTAATTTGCATATTTGCCATTAACAATAAGAAATAAATTCTCTCTCTTCTTCAAGCAACTATTTGAAATAGTTGATTAATTTTTTGCCATAAAATTTTTAAGTGAATAGCAAATCATTAGCAATGACAACAAATTTTTTTTAGTTTTTTTTAGTTACAGAAATATAAGCTGATAAAATGCATCATTTTAATGGTCAGTTATCGGCTGCGATTTCAATATCAACAAAATATCAACTGCAAAAATACCGCTTATTCATTTGCCTAATTCTTTTTACTGTAATAAGAAATATCTTCATCCGACCACTGCACCTGAAAAAACACCAATCATATAGTAGTTTTAATGTTAAAAATTAACCAGCAGGTTCAATAAAACGTGAACTTTTTATCAACGTGATTCCAATAGAGCTAAAACGACAAAAAAAAGGTGAAAATATTATTGGTTAAACAATCAATTGAAAATTTGTATGTACAAAAATTTTGATAGAAAAAATTGTATAACTGAAAAAAAAACTGAATGAGAAAAACCAACCAATTGACAAACAATAAAAACAAAAGGTACAAAAAGTACGAAAGCATATTTTTTTGATGGTAGCAAGCGGTTGAGGTACTGATTGTTAACTGAATGTTGGAATTTTTTTTTCAATTTTTTTCGGGCAATCGGAATTGAGTATTCAACAATCTCAAAGAAATCTCAAAAAACTCCAAGATATAAAACATATCCATGCGTTTGAAAGTAATAGTGAGCGGTTGTAAAATAACATGGATATAAAAAAATTTTTAGAACTGTGAAATCGATGTCGGCATTGGAAAAAAAACACCGAAAACTGATTTTGAAAAAAAAATTGAACATTTTCTTTCGTCTGTAAATCGAAACGAATTGTCCAGCAAAACTTCACTGTGCTTGTGCTGCTATAACGTTTTCTTTTAGCAAAAATTTTAGTTTTATGCAAAATTCAGTTAGCCATCTAACGATTCTGATTGGTTAAAGTTTTCCATTTGGTCCCTCCATCATGAAGAACCCCGTTTTTCACATTTAAACACGAAAACCAAATTTGGTTTTCATAGCTGTTTTAGGCTTTTCGCAACTTTCACTATCGGGCAATATGCAGAGAAATTTTCTCTGCAAAAATTTTGTTTTTGAAGAAAAAAATATTTTTGTATCTTTCAAAAAAAAATTATGTTCATTTGAAAAAATTGAACTGATATCAAGCCAACGCTTGCAGTTTAACAAAGTTTTGTGATTCAAAATATCGACAAATCTCCCTATCGAAACTTAAAAATCTCCCTTTTGCTTTCGTTGGTTAAAAGTTGATCTTATCAACAAGCTTAGATGCCCCACACGGGGGATCGGTCCTTTGGTCTTTGTGATCCGAAATTTCGCGCTCACGACTAAACTTAAATGACCTTCCGAATGCTGTGTAACAAGTCTTACTAATCTGCTCAATTTTAAGTTTGATGCTAAAAAATAACGTACGTTTTTTACGAGTGGCAAACTATCCATTGCCGCAATAACGTTCCAAGTTGAACTGAGGAAAAATATTTCGGTCATATTGTTTGTTTACGAACATGACACAAATTTTTAACGCCTAAAATTTGCTAATACTGGCTAAATTTCGAAGTCGGTCAAAAAGTCAAATGATAAAACTGTTCGATGTTAATGGGCAGTCGGATAATCCGGGCTCTGTACTGATACGAATAGTGTTGTTTATTACCTATCGGGAATATAGATCTGGTAAAAAATATTCAGATCCTGACTGACTAGTCAACAAATATTCAGATCTGAGACAAGGTGAAATTCAAAAATTCATTCTTATTATATCCAAGCCTTGATTAAGCATTTCATAAAACGTTTTTCATATGCACTTCAATTAAACATCTGATTTTTCAATTTTTTGTCTTTTTCCGTTTTACTAATTTACAATGTGGATAAATAGCGGGGAAAAATTCCAGGCTTTTCACAAAAAAAAAATTCAAACTATAACTCTCGTCGACTTTTTTTGGTGTTTCTTCAAAGTCACGAATGCACCCAAAAAAATTTGAATCCCATACGCTCATGTAAACCCCTATTTTTTTTCAAGTTTCTAGCAAAAACATAAACTAGATTCTAACAGAAACTATAATGGTTGAAAAACAACAAAAAAACGTAACAAATTGAGTCAGATAAATTTTTTCTCAGTTCTGAAACAAACAAATTAAACAAATTATCAATCTGAAATTGGATCTAAAAAAGCTGATCTTTCAATTTCCGAATGTCATTTTAGAAAAACTTTAACCATTTTAGATCTGAACTTAAGGTTAAAAAACAAATTTTACATCTGAAATATAACATTCATTACATAGATATTGGCATAAAACGATATCGGTATCAACCGTACTATCTCCTCCCCCTAAGTGATCTACTATAAAGTATCCTCCCCAATCATTTTTTCGATTCTAAAAAGAAATCGAAATCTTTATAAATTATGCAATTCATAAAAACAAACAAAAAATAATTATTTTAAAACTTTTGTTCAATTTCATTTGTGATGGATTACAAAGGTAGTTAAATCGATGATTCTTAATTATGTTATAATAATTAATTAATCTGTCATGTAGGTGAGGTAATATTCACTTAAGAGTTATTGGGGGGGGGGAGTTTTCAGGTTGGTCCGGCTGACACAGATTCGAAGTTGCACTTCGCATACACAAGCAAAATTATGACCGATAACGCTACTGGGAAAAGTTGAATGAGTAAAACTTCGAGTCTACAAATTTTCTTGAGCGACGCACGCCAATTATGAGCCTACATAATTGCTTAGTGGCGCCAGCTAACTTTGACGCATTAGAAGTTACAGTCAATTTGATAAAAAAAAGTTTACGACTAAAACGCCCCAATTTATATAGCGGACGCAGTTTGGCTCTTTTCCTCTCCCCCACCTGTCAAAATATCAATTTTTATGTTTGTTTTACAGGTTTTTACGGGTAAATGAGTGATGTTACGATGTGAAGTACGAAGAACAAAGGTCTTTATAATTGGCACTTTATTCACCATGCCAATTTTTATTGCATTATGAAAACGTTAAGGGAGCTTTTCAAAATGAATTTGAAAGGGGAAAAATAGAAGAAAGCCCGCTTTTTAACTAGTAACGAAAACGTTCAATAAAATATCCGATCCTTCCGAAAACCGAATGCTCTTGTTTTGTTGCTGGTTTCCTTCCCTACCTCCCCTACACTACATATCATGATGCCTTGGAGCCAAAGTGCTATTTGTAATATACTAGTCAGTGTTCATATCCTTAGCAATGGCTGTACTTAGTAGCTGTGTCAAAAAGAATACTTTCAAAATGAACATATTTTGTCTCTACCATTGCATCGCAACAACATTTGCGACTTAGGTTGGAAAAAAAGATGGTTCATACTATAAAACAAGCTTTGCTTGTGTAATAAAAGACAGCAACATGGGATTTAATTCCAATCATAGGGCGTAAAAAAGATATCAAAAAGACAGACAAACTATAACGACGGTCAAAGCAAGAGAAACTATAAAAACTTGTATGATATTGTAGAACGCGTATTTGTTCTATAAAAAAAGTCAACCATATAGACCCAAAGCATGGAAAAAAAGCAAGCGAAAGAAACTTCCTGTTGTGAACAATTGATTCAACATTGTCAGAATAAAATAAAGTATTAAAATTGATGTTTTTTGTGTAAATTGTGTAATTGTGGTGCACTAGGTGTTGTATTTTTATTGTTTTGTGAATTATCATATCATTAGGTGTACTTGATAGTTTTTTGTTATAATCATTTATTTGAGCGTCTAAAAGGATTTTTTTAATTGAGATTGAAAAAATTCCATCTCCAAACAGTCCTGCGAAAAGTATGCGTGCTACACTTGCTTGTTTGTTTACTTGTGTGTGTATTGCGCATGTATTATAGATTCCTTTCAATAATGAAAAGAGAAAACCAAAAAAGTTAAACATTGCATATACTATAGTCAATCTTTCTAACATGTAGTAGGGCCATCCTAGAAAGGAGAGTAGTTCATTTTTCAAATTTACAAAACACAAAACTAAAGATATTGATGGGTGATATATCTTGTGACTGTATTTTTCACCGTTTGAATAAAGGTAATCTTTTTTATCTTTAAATGTAGTCTTTTGTATAGATGAAAGAAAATCATGCAGTTTCTGCAAGTTTTCTCAAGTTTTGAACAATGGATTGTCTTTGTATTGAATCCATTTTTGTAAGGAGTTTTTGAAATTGTTGTGTGCGGATGTGATGTTGTATATCTGATCTAGAGTACATACCTATTGATTGTAAGCCTATATTTGGGTTTCTAGCAATAGCTTTAATACTTTCTGGCGAAATCTTCTTTAATGGTGGTATAAGTGTACGATATGGCGTGAGAGGAAAAAGTTTATCGTCATCGGGATTTAAGGTATTCCAAAAACATGTTCTTCGTGAAAGTGTGTCAACAAATTGTGTTTTTGTAGAATATGGGGATTTCTATATTTGATCTTTTGTCATCAAATGCAGATAATGGTGATACTTTTCTCGTACATGTGTAATACCATATTATATTTCCTAGGTAGTAGATAAAATTTGATCTACTTCCTGATAACAAATATCCTGCATAAGGTGTTTTTAATACTGCAAGTGCAAGTGATTGTAAAATTTGTGTTCGTTCGAGTTGAATTCACATAATTGATGAAGCGTTTCTAGTTCTGATAGTGACATTTCTTGAAAATTTCTTCTTATGGTATAGTCTAATTTCATGTCTAAGTGAATGTCATAGAAAATTGCACCAAAATAGGTATTCTTCATGAGTGATAGTGCTTGTAAACTTGTACTGACTTTTTCTTGTGGTCAAAGTTTTCCACCAGTTCTTCCTATGTTTTTCAGAAATGTAACTGGGATGTATGAGTTTCGTTACTATTTGAAATGTGATGTGTTGGATTTGGGTTGATTATTAATTTTTCTGTGTTCATTTCGAAACCTTTTTCGTATTAGATAAGAACTTCTGAAAATTGTGTTTAATAAAAGTAAGTGTTATATTTGCAAGCGAGTTCTGTTTCTGGGTAGATTTGAAAGCGTGTCAATTTTTTTTTATATTATTGATATTGTTGAAACGTTCATTGTTTTTTCAGAATTTTTCAGGGTTTTTTATCATAAGGAACGGATTAAATGAATTATTTTTGGTTAAGTTTTATCTTTCTTGCGTGTATTTTTGCAACTTGAAATGTGGTACATGTGTCTTCGGGGAACTAAACAATTGTTGTCTGTGTTCTTGTTGTTGGATCGCAGTATCCTTGATCAATTTTACAAAGTAATCTCATTCCTTTATAAATTATAGTGTTGTCGTTTAAATCTCGTGTTAATTATACTTTGCCTAATTGGATGTTCTAATCAAAAAACGTAAATTCTTGATATCCTTTGTTTTTTGTTTAAGTTTTGCAATTAGAAGTGTTGTTTATTCCAAGGTGTGGTATCCAGTTTTTATCATAGAGATCAAAAATTAATCGTCCATGTGCGCTGGGGAAATTGGTATTTGTCATCTAATTTTAAAAGACCTTGTTATCTTTCAAGTTCCGCATGATGTGCAGAGTCTGGAAAAACTTGAAAGTTTACCGATTTCCGGTTTGTGCCTTTATTTGTGGTTAATTTCAATCAATTTAGTTCATTTTTACAATCTTCAGGGCTAAAATATTAGAGTCTTTCTATATTAATTTGATAGAAAGTTTCGTGATCAAGTCAGTTTTTGCTTTCATTTGAGACTTGGGAACAATGTACTTTTCCTCTGAGAATGATGCTGTGAATTTGTATAATGTTAATGTTGTAGCTCGGGCTATTGAATAAAGTGTGGCTATTTTTTGTTGTTTTTATTTCTTGTGGTTCGGATTCACAATGAGTTACTTGGTTTACGGCGTATTTATTTAGTGTTTTTTTTTGTTCATTTTCTTCTCAATCATAGTGTGTGACTAGTAAATCTTGGGGTCCTGTTCGCGGGGAAGGGTTTTTACGATTTGTGTGTTCGGAAAAAGTAAAAGGGAGTAGGGTTTGAAACGAGAAGGATTAATAAAAAAACAAGTGTAGGATAGTCCTGGATATCGATAAAAGAATGTGATGTATTCATGTGTTTTTTTTCTATATCTATCGTATTTATAGATATTTTCTGTTGTCACAAATGGGGGACGTAATGATTGAGCTGTTAGATTTGGTGGAGCTAAGCAGAGAGGGTGAGGTACTAAATTATTTAATTTTACTATTATTTCAAAGTTAAGTGTCAGATTGTCTTGTGCAAGGATTTGTATGTTGTGATCCTGTATGTCTTTGTGAATATAGTGTCGATATTGTAATCTGTTGAGTGCCCAATTGTGTAGTCTGTTACTGTCGAGATGTTGACCAAATAACAGAGGGGGTGCTACGAATGTATTCCAATCTAATGGTTGGGGTATCTGTTAAATGTTCCTTACATCTTTCGTCTAAATTTGTAGGGAAATTAGGAGGAAAAAAAGTTTTGAGGTCTGATTTTTTGAAGGGGTTGAAGGAAGTGAGAGGGTTTCTGGTCGTGACAAGGTTGTATCTGAAGAGATATCTATTGGGTCGTTTACCAAGTTTGGTTCACTTTGAGTGAAAGCTTGTGTCATCCAATGTGGGAGACGTTGTGTTTAAGTTGGGGGATCAAAGGGATTTTCACTAATTTGTTCGGACGTGGGGGTTAACCCTAAGTGTTCCGATTGTATGTTTGGAGTACTTTGTTGCGAAATTGACTTTAATGGTGGGTGTACTTTGAATTGTGTTAATGGAAAGGTCTAAAGGATTTGGGGATGGTGATGATGGTATATTAAAATGAACTCTGGGTGTTGTAAAATTTTAATTTCGTCCTGGATGGAGTATTTGTCTATCTATTGTAGATGTTTGATTTTGGTTTTGACTAGGATGTCTTGTTCTAATAAGGTCTTGTTGGAGAAAAGAATAGATGTTATATGTTGGTTCGTATTGCGGTTCGCTTAGAGGAGCATGGCGAACCACGGGTTTTAAAAATTCTGATATTAACGCGTGTCTTTCTTCAAATTGTCTTAGGGATTTTCTTGAAATTAAATGCGTGTTGATGATTGAGGGTGATATGTTTGACTGGATGTTGGTGTGGTTAGAGATTCCTGGGATGTCGTAGTCGGTGGGAATTGTTGTGTGGGTTGTTGATTAGCAGTTTTGAAAAGTTCTTTAGAACTTTTTACCTATGAAGAAAATTTATGTTGATTGTAATATTTTTCGATAAAAATGGTTAAAAGTATCGTTGCTAATTCAAAAGTTATTTTTGCCATTTTTATACATTTGCATAATGTCAAAATTATGGATAATAGAAATGTGAAAACTATTATTAAAAGAAGAAAAATGTCTTTCGTATTGAATAGTTGTCTTGAACGTTTAGTTAGTTGTTGAAATATCCTACCTGAGGAGGTGGCCAAGAATTTTTGCAAAATTGAGGTAGGTTTTGTGGAGTGAATAGAAAATTATGCAAAAACTGCAAAAAATTATGAGAGAAAGAAAAATAATTCGAAAGTATCTATAATAAAAAATATGCTGATTTGAAAAAAGATTGATAGTATTGAAAAAAATTTAGAAGTTTTTGACTGAAAAGAAAAATTTGACTGATTTGGAAAGACGCATTTGAGAAATGATTCGTTCTTGTCGAACCTTTTATTCTTTTCGAGGCTAAATTTGAGTGTGGTCGGATTGTTTATTGATTTTTGACAAGTGGGTTGGATATAGCTAATTTTTGGCGAAGAGAAGACTGAAGGTCTAAGAATCAGCTTTCTAATTTTGTTTTTAATTATTGGATGATCGGGGGTATCCAGGATTTGTTTGTACTTTAGGCTAAATGATCATGTCCTGTTTTTTCTTTAGGCTAATTTAAAATTTTTCCTTAGGGGAAATTAGGAGTGTAGGTTGGGACAATTTTGTTGATCTTTATACTAGTTGATAGGGAAGGGTTGTAAAACTTAGATTTTGTTTATTCCGGTTGTCAAATGTGAGTTTGTTGCTTATTTTGGATCTGGAGGTCTTTTAGTTATAGTTACAAATATGTTTGAAGTTTGCAAACTGTCGGCTGAAGAAGTGGTGTCAGAATGAAGTGATGTTCAGATAGCTTCTGATTGGCTAAAGTTGAACTATTTGTTCAGGAGAATCAGCATGAATTTTTAGAAAAAAAAGAAAGATTTGTTATATTTCTTAAAGTTTAAAATGATAATTAATTAGAAAAAGGATTTTGGAATTCACATTTCTTTAATATTTTAGTGAAAGTTTTGTAAATTTTTCGTGGATGGTTTCAAATTTGCGATGATTGTCGTTGTTGAGATTTTTCTTTTATTTCTTATGGTAAAACTTTTTTTCTTATTTTTTGTTTTTTTCTTTGTTTCTGAGGTACTTGTTTATTGCTTGTTTCTTGGGATTTTTGTCGGTTATTTTCTTTTTTTTGTTTCTAAAATTTGTGGTGAGCAATTTATACCATTTGTTTGTTTTTTATTATTGTCTGAGTTGTCGTGGAAAACTTAGAGTCCTGTAAAGGAATATAAATGTGTTAGCTTGCGAAGAGCGTATTTTTTTGGGTAATATGGCAAAAAATTGTTTCTATGTCGAACAATTTCTTTTTTATTTGAATCAATAATTTTATATGTTACATCAGTGGGCTTGTCAATATTTTGAAATGGTGCTTTTTGGATTGGTTGAAAATTTTTAGATAATCTTTTTTGTGTTACAAAATTTGGGATAAAGACAAATTTTCCTATTTTTAAATTTGTAGCTGCTGGGAATCGTGAATTTATTTGGTAATGAACATTCTGTCTTTGTACTAGTTTTTTGGCTAATTTTGATAAATTTCATTGTGTTTTATCTCTGTTTAAAATCCATTCAATATATGTGCCGGAGGCTAATTTTAAAGTTTGTGGGAGATGAAAATGATCTTCATCGTGTGTATGTAATGGTAGATTATAACACATTGATTCTTTTGTAGGTTGGCAATAACCTTGTGTGTTTTTTGAGGAGTTTGCTGTGGACACTATTGGTTTCCGTGGTTTTTGATTAAAAACAATTTTATAAGGTGACAGTCCTAAGGTTGTTGTTATCTGAGAATTGTAAGCCAAGGGGAATAATGTTACATCTTATGACCATTCAGTGTTTTTTGTATCGTTTCCATCTATGGTATATATGAGATGTTCTTGTAGTGAACTGTTCATTTCTTCGACTAAAACATTAGTCCAAGGGGCATGAGAAGTTCGTGGAGTGTGTTTAAATTTATATAGATGGCATAATCTGATTATTTCATTATTAAGGAACTCAGTGCCATTATCTGTGAAAAGGATTTCTGGTAATCCAAATTTTGCTATCCAGTGTTCATAATGTGTTGTATTTGCGTAATAAGCATTACAATGGGGTACTGGGTTAAGTGCTACATAGTGTGTAAATGCGTCGACTATGACCATTATATATGAGTTTCTTTCGCTTTCGAAAGAAGGTAATATCGGTCCTTTTCTATCGAATGAGATTCTGTGGTTAAAAAATAAAATATGTCCTTTAAAATCTTGTTTTTCTGCTATTTGTTTTTGATGTGGGTATGGTTTATTTATTTGGCATGTTATGTTATCGTTGCATAATACTTTGATCCAAGTCGGTGCATTTGGAAAGTAAAAACTTTGAATAAAGTTTAATATGTTTTTTCTGGTCCTGCATTTCCTTTAGTTTATAAGGATTGTGAAATGTGAAATGCAAGGAGTATCATACTTAGTGGTAAACAGGGTACTTTCAAATCAGATGTTTGGTATTCTAAATCATTTGTGTTCTCATTCATGGATATTTTATTGAGTTTTCTAAAAGTATCTTAGTAGTGTTTTGTTTCCTAGAATTGTGATATCTGCTTTTATGGGTTTTGTTTTATAATTGTGCCAAGAGTTAAATTGTCTAAAGACTGGGTCAAAGTTTTGGTATTTTTATAGCAGTTTAACTGTTAATTTCTTTGTATTCGGAAGAAAGAGATTTTCAATTTCTATTTTCGAGAGAGGTATGTTATCTAGGGGTCATGTAGGTTGAAAACTTGACTTATTGTGTATTTTGAATCGGTATCTGGATGTCCTGATAAATTTATATTAACAGTTAGATTTTCTTTTTCTTTTAAGGTGAATTGGTCTGTCCTGTACATTTTTTGTCTGAGTTGTATTTGCTGTGTTTTGTTTTTGATCCATGATGAATATGGTATCGGTTTAAATATAGAATTTACTAATAGGTCTACTTCGTAGTAATTGTTTTGGCAATCTAGTCATTATGGAAAGTGTTGTAAGTTATTTATTTGTGCGTGATCAACGTCAGTTTCTACTGCATATTCACATTCCAATCTTGGTGATGTTTCGTCTTTTGCAGGAAAAAACTCAATATTTTGTGATGTTTCTACCGTTGTTTTTCTGGTTAATAATTCAGCGGGTGTGTTTCTACTGAGCGTGTTTCTACTGAGTGCAAGATTTTTTCCTGCTGTCCAAACTATATGTAGGTTTGGAAATATCATTCAGTTTAATTGAAATGTATAATCTCTATGGTTTGAATTTGATTTCTGTGTAAAGAGAAAAATTATAGGTTTATGGTCTGTAAATAGAAATATTGGATGTATTAAAAATTCAGATTCTGTGAGAGTGTTGATTATAGCTGTGCAATCTCTCATATGTGTAGAGAGTCTAAGTTCAGCTTGTGTAAATAGTCTTGAGTTTGCTGAAATATGGTTCATTTTTTCTGTTCCATTGTGTGATTGTAATAATGCTGCGCCGATGCCAAAAACTGAGGCACCGCGCATAGCATAAAATGGTTGGTCTGAATCTGGGATAGTATTTGATATTTTTTCAGTGAGGAGTGTTTTTGTTTCTTCAAATCGTTTCTGATGTTCTGTTTCCATTCAAAACTTATTGCTGTCTGCGAAAGTTATAAAATGGTCTTAAATATATTTGCATTTTTTGACGCATTTACTTAAGAAGTTAAGCATTCCGAGAAATTCTTGGATTTTCTTTTTTTTTGATGGAGGTTGAAGTTTTATGATTGCGTCTATGCGGGACATTAATCGAGTTATCGTATTTCCTTCTATAATATGTTCAAGGATAGGATTTTTTCTGTGATTGCTTGAAAACGCCATCTAAATATGTTATGACCTTTTTACTGAGAATGAGTGGTCGAAAAATTTTACACATAAAGGCTGAGAATGCTGCTGATCCAATGGAGATTCCATTGAAAAGTCTAATCAATTCATAAAGTTGGCTTCCAATAAGGAGTTGTGTTAGGCGTCGTGATTATTCGTCTAGTGGCATTCGATTCTACGCGCTGATGATGTCAGCTGTTGTGAAGTGTTCTCCATTTATTTTTCTGAGAATTACTTGAATTGGTTCTATGGGCCAATTACATTTAGATTCATCAATGAGTGAATTGATGTATCTTGCGTCTAAAACAATTTTTAATGACTCTCCTTTAGCTAAAAAAATAATGGGAATTTTGAATGTGTTTCTTTTTGGTTGTTCTTCTTTATTTACTGGGAAACAATTTCAGTTTGTTCTAAGATATCTAGTAGTCTATTAACTTTGTCTTGTAAATGTATTGGAACTTTATTTGCACGTTGTTTTTTGAAAACTGCATTTGGTTTTAGAGGCAAATCAGTGGTGAATTTACTTTCCCAACGTCAAATTTAGATGTGGCGTAAGCCTTTGGGTATTTCAGCAGTAGTTCAGCTAGTTGTTCAAATTTTTTTGTGTAATTTGGGTGTGTTGAAAATTGAACATTGTAAGGGTTTTTTTGTTGTTCAGTGGTGTGTTTTGATATCTGAAATGTTGGTTTAAAATAAGGTGTTTTTGTGAAATAGTCTGTGTTTTATTTTTATTACTTGTTATAATATTAATTGATAACTCTTCATTAAAAATTATTGATTGACATAATTTTAATAACCTCAAAATATTTTTAAATGTACATGCTATTTCTATTTTGGCAGAAATTGTTGCATTCGTTTCACAATAACCTAAAAGTCCTAGAAGTAATATTATTTTATAGAGAGAGTTATTGTATACATGTAATGAAATTTTATCTGAATTTGTATTTTTCGTGTATTTGATGGATGAGATTGTTACTCGGAAAAATTTATGAGTTCGCTTAAATTTAAGGTTTGACATATAGAGTCGTTGTTTGTTCTCTCTCATGTTTTATTGGTGGACTTGACTTACTGAAAAAATATATACACATCCTGCTTGTGGTTTCAGGTGTTTTTATTCTTGGACATATTTAGGGTAAAATTTGGAGAAAAATGGCGGTTGTTTTTTAGTCTTTAAAAGAGTGTAAGTGATGTATTTTTCATTCTTGTCTATTTGTCTTTTATATGTATTTTGCTGTTTAAAATATTAATAGTGGGAACATATTTAGTAATAAATGATATTCCAACGATATTGTGTTCTTAATCTGTGATATGGAATGTTTGTTTGAAAGTTTATTTAAAAGTTTATTCTATTTCATTGTTCGAGTGGCAACAAGGAATAATTGGATTTTTCCAAAAATTAGTTAAACATGATCCTTGTGCTGGAGCTAATTTGCTTGAGGTTTTAGAGGATATTAATTTTGGATGTAGAGTTTGTATTTCATTCCATGTGGGAATGTTTATTATATTTGATTCTGCTCTTGACTCTATTAAAAAATCAGTTTCGAGGTCTGTTGATTAAAAATCTTTACTTTTTGGACTTTCTAAAAGAATGGGGATTGTCCAAATTTATTTTTTGGGTATTTGTATTTTACTTGATGTATTCTGATAGATATTGTTTGTGCTTGAACTTCCTGTAACTTCTCGTAAATTTTAATCTGGTATTTCTTGAATATTATCAGGGTTTTGGAAATGGTTATTACTGTTTTGGTAAAAATTCGATTCTATTGGTGTTTCGTATTCATTTTCAATCTGAAGCATGTTTATTGAAAGCGTATTTTCTGTTTCGCTCTCATCGTTTATGGATTCGCAAATTATTTGTAATTTAGTTGTATTTCTGTGGTTTCTGTGTTATCAATACCGGGAGGGTCTGATTGAGTTTCTTCAGTTGATTGTACTTAGATAATTTGTCTTTGATGCTTAGGTGTACTACTTCTATAGTTTTGTTGTGAATTTTGATATTCTGTATTATTTCTGTGCGGTGAATGAGAAAACTTTCTTTGTCGATTTTGATAATTTGAATTTCTATTCTGAGAATTACCACGTGATCTATTGTAATAATTATTATAGTTTAATCTATTTTTGGAATAGTTTCTTGATCTGTTATTTTGATGTTGTCTGTTCCTATTGTTTGAATAACTTTTGTTTCTATTGTATGAGGAATTTTTAGAACGATCGTTTGAGTAATATTTGTTTCGGGAGTTTGAGTTTGAACCATTTTTGTTATAATTTGAGTAGCTGCTTCTATATGTCTTTGATATTATATAGTTATTTCAATTCTGATTGTTTTGACTGTTTGATCGACACTATCTATTTTGTGAGAAATTTCGTGAATTTATTTGATCTTGAGATCTACCACGATAGTTATTTCTTTGGAGTTATTGTTGTCTAGAGATATTATAGTTATCAGGAAGTGATTTCCTCGAACTAATATAGCTGTGAATGTTTTTTGTTGGTAGTGTTTGATCCTTTTTCATGTATTGGTAAAATGATTTATTTGGTTCTCTATGTTTTTGTGGTTTGTTCTGATTATCTTGTTGTTTTTGTCTACATTCAGCAATGCTGTGTCCGTATCTATGGCAATAATTACGCCATTTTTTGACTGGTGGTTTGCCTGCAAAATTTGGGTTTTTCTCGTAGATATTTGATATTTGAGTGATTTTTTCAGCTAATTCAGTATCAGAGTCATGAATTTTATTTATTTGAGAAGTAGTGGTTTGAATGTTGTTTACAAATGGTAATTTTAAATTTTTTGTTTCATCCAATTTCATTGTGATTTCGGCTTGTTCTAATTTATCTACTAACTTTCTGAAGTCTATATCGGGTTCTCGAACTGAAGATGGATAAGATGATCTCTTTTTTCTATCGCTTTTTTCCGTAGTTGTGGTGTTAGAGTCATCATTAAAATTTCTGTCAATTTTGTGTTCTATAATCATGCGTATTAAAGGAATATGCTTTACTTACTAAAATTTCAATTCTTACCGCAATTTGTTTAATCGTTTCGTTTGGGATTCTACGAGTTTCATTGCATAAGAATCTTTCATATTGTTTGTTTCTTTCAGAGTCATTTATTTTTGAAAATTTTTCTGTGAATCTTTTTCAATCTGAATCAATATCTATATGTAAAACTGAAAACCATTTTTGGGCTGCATCATCAAGTGTGGTTTGAATTAGTGCTGTGCATCTATGTATCCAATTTTGATGAATTGGTGTATTTACTGGTTCAGATTCTATATTTAAAATCAAATTTGCTGTGACGCATTTAAATAGTCTTCTACTGAGTATTTGGGATTTGTTCCTGTGAATACCATTAGTTGCTTATTTGAAGATATAGAGAATCCACCCATAAGGAATGGATTCATAGTCATTTGCAGTGTTTCTGCGGCATTTGTTATTTGAGAAAAAATTGTCAGTTGGGTTTTTTTTACTTCGTGTTGTTGTAGATAATATGGTAGTGGGATTTAATTGTGCATTTGAGTTGGTTGTGAATTTTGTGTACTTACCGGGTTTTATGATTGAAAATTATTATTGCATGACGTTGGGTAGTGTCTTGTTTGTCGTGTTCGTTCGTTTTGTGTATATTGTTCGAAAAGATCTGGTTGATAGAAAGGATCTGGTTGATCAATGTTCCAATTAATGTGTTGCTGATTTGTATTGAATCGTTGTTGATTTTGATGATAGTATTCTTCATCTTCTGAGTAATGTGGTTGATTCCTAATATGGTGTTTGCTTGTTATGTTTTTATTTTGTAGAAAAATGGGTCATTTTTGTTACGGTCTATTGTAGCTCGTGGTTGATCATTAAAAAAACTGAATGAGAAATTTGTTGTGGTACATTTTGATTTTGTGATTGTAATTGATTTTGACTATTCATATTGGGCGGTTTTGTTGTTTTGGATTTTGCAAAATTTATAGTTATGATCTGAGAAGTTATTTCTTATTGACATATTTTGCTTATTTGTTTGTCTTGATGTTCTTACTGGTTTAAAAGTTCGATAGTCCATTTGTGAATGTTTTGGATTAACTGAAGGTTTTACTGTCGATTGTATAATTGTTTGTGGAAAGGCTGCGTTTTTTTTTCTTGGAGTTTGAAGGGTAGAGTGAATAGGGGAAATGCTTTGTTGCGTTGTTGTTGGCATTGTTTCAACTAGTTCCTCATTTACGAAAACTGATGGAATTTGAATATCTTGTTGTGTAAGATTTCTTGTTCCGTTTACATTTTATTGATTAACAAATGTAGAATTTAAACTATTGTTTCTTGTTCTGTCAGTGAATAAAGAAATGTAGTTTTTTATTTTTTGCATCAATAGTAGGTGGAGTTATCCTAGCATAATCTCTATTGCTGGAAACGGTGGCAATTGCTTGACTTGATTTATCAGTTGGTATATTAATAAATAATGGATGAGACCTTTCAGGGTCCCAAACATAATCTGTTTTATTTGCCAGTATAGTTTCATCATCTGAATTTTGTGGTCGAAATTTTTTTCTTGCTATTGATACAAGATCAACGTTATGGACAAAAAATCAAAAAAACCAGTAGTATCTTTTGTAGATCGTGTTTAAAATTTTCTGATATATCATTATTAGTGAGGTTTTCACGGATTGCAACTAAAAACGTTGAACAAATACCTGTTTCTTGTCTTACAAGGTATGTAGGGATATTTGAGTTGGTGAGTCACAGTGTGTTTCTCTTAATTCTAGCATAGACAGATAATTATAATTGATTGAAAACACATCGTTTGTGAATATTGAATTTGCTCTTTGTGAATTTTGGTGTTGTATAGTTTTTACATAATCTGTAAAAAGTTTTGAGATTTCTATATCTATATCGTTTTTGTAATTGCTGTTTTATGTGATTTGGTTTTGATGATGCAGTTTCGATAGAAAATAAACCATAATTTGATGTGATATTTTTATTTTTACTTCAGGAATTTCTTGTTTACATGAACTATTTCCTTTTTCGAATAGGTTTGCAATTAAGTTGTAACAAAATTGTATTGGCCTCGAGAGAGATCATTCTGGGGTTTTATGAAAAATGGGAGTATCGAGTCATCGTCGAAAGTTTCATTTTCCTCGATCAAGTTTTATATTGTAGAACTGTTAGTGCGTAACATTCAATTTGTCTTACCGGTTGGTTCCAATTGAATAGACGTATTGGTTTATTGATATGCGGCTTTTTTATTTTGCGTTTTCCTTTTATTGATGATGGTGTTGTGGCTTCCGAGTCGGAAAAATAAATTTGGTCAACTATCGGGTTATTTTTTTATCGAGTCTTTTAAATCTTGAATTTCTTGTATTGTGTTAGTTTCTGATTCTGAGACAGCGTTTCTTAGTTTTGCAAAACCGTTGTCTGATAATTTGTTTTTAATTCGTTATGATTGTTTTTTTCTTGTTTGTCTTTTTGATCTAATATATCCTATTGTTTGTCTATGTGGTGTGATTACAAGGTCGTATCTTTCGTTTTTAATCAAATTTTTATCTAATACGATTGTTTGTTTGCTACCTAGATTACCTCTTGACATAAGGTTTAGGATGATGGATACAATATTTTTGGATTAGAGTTTTTTAAATTCTTAAACTGTTAGTCCTTACGCGTTTTTTGTGGTTATCTTAACTTGGGGCATAGATTGTCGTGATTGACGGGCTGTAGAGAGAGTAGTATATCAATTCGTGAGATTGATTTTTACTTTCTCGTGACTAAATTTTAATTAAGATAGACTTACCTAATCTTACTTAGGGGTTGTTATTTGTGATCAAAGGTTAGAGAATAGTAAATCAATCCACTAGCTTTAGGTATAATTAAAACACAAGTAGTTCGTTAGATACAAATTTATGACTTACTAAGTTTAAGTGTTTTAGCCTGGGTCATCTAAGAGAAGGGGTATCAAGTGAAGGATGAGTAACCGAAGTTCTTCACTGTTTAGCTTAGCTTAAATGGTAAGTTCTTTCAACAATTTCTATTAGTCATAGGTCGTTGATAAGGGTTGGATAGTGAATCAAAGTTTGAGGTCGTTAGACACTAAAAAATGTGGGAGGGGGAGAACAAAATTGTTCTGCTTCATTCAAGGAAAGCGTTGATGATCAGAATTTTAAAAACTTAATTTAAGTGTTTTTAGAGATCCAAGGAAAACCTTGATGATCTGTTATTTTAATTAAAGCAATTTAGGCGAAAACAAGTATAATCCTTGATAAGATTTAATGTAGAAGTTTAAGCTTAAAAAGCTTAAGGTTAGAGTTTAGTTGATGTTATTTTTTGAAATTTGCTGCTATTTTTCTAGATGATGAAGCTGGGATGAAGAAATGATGTGTATAGATTAATAAAACTAACATTTTTTTTAATATTAACTAATTTTCGTATTTTTTATTCAATAATTTATTTGTTTCAAAGTGTTTCAATTTACTGCAGGTTTTTTGGGGAGAACGACTTGTGTTGTTTTTAGTAGTCGTTATTGTATAAATAGTAGGTTTAGCACCATTAAGATCACTGAAGGTTTTCTTCAAGTTTCATGTCAGCAAGCGAAAAATTGAATTTACTGCGGAAAGGATTCTAAATACATAGGTTAGTTCCGGTTTCCGTCGTACTATCATGAAGTCAATCGGTAGATTTCTTCCTATTCGTAGATCGTGCCTTGTCCTTGGTCTTCTGGCAACACCTGGTATTACTCGTATTGTTTGGAGAATTGGCGGAGATCTACTGAGTCGTAGAGGTACTTCTAAAAAATTGTCTATTTCATCAAACATTTTTGCAATTTTGAAATTGTCTAAATCTAAAACTTTTTTTTCTTAATCTAAGTTAGTTAAGGTCTTGTTCGAGACTTTTGGTCGCACCAGATGAGTTAAGTTATGTTTACTGTACTCACAGAGTAATTCAGATAAGTTACACCGTCTGCTCTTCACGCTATCTTATTTTCGGCTGGATAGATTTGTGCAACTTCTTAGTCTAAAACCGATCTTAATCTTACTCTTATATCTGCTAGTCTCAATAGATCTAGTGTATACTGGTTTATGCAAGTTAGTTGCCAGAAGGAGAACAACTGTATTCTAAGTTTTTTCAAATTGTTCTGGTGCTGAAACTACAAGAAGTTTCAGCACTTACAAATAAGTGTAAATGTAAGAGATGGAATATGATTGGTTACTTAGGAATATTTCATAGAAATAGAGAAATATATTTATAGCCAATTATAAATTCTAGTTTAGAACTGGATCCAAAAGACAAATTTCACATTGCGCAATTTTGGCTATCATAAGACGCGAAAGTCCTAGTCAAGTGATGCCTCAAATAAACAGTACAATGTCAAGCCCCCTAGGTACAAAAAAGTTTCAACTATAAGGTATTAGTAGTTGCTCGAACCTATAACACAACTTTTAGAAAAAAAAACCTTTTTTATCTTTTTTGTTTTCGATAAATATATCGTCGTAGTTAGAAAATTCAATTGACTATCGTTAAAATTTTCGACTGTATTAGCAAGATTTGCAAAAAAATTTATAAAAAATTGAATAACTATCTAATTCTAAACCTGTCGTTTGCGGATTTTTTTACAAAAAACTTTTAAAAAACAGTAAATTTTTGAAAAAAAACAGGAATTCAATTTTCAAACATTGACGTTAATTTTAACTATGTTTTGATTAGATCGTATATGTGCATTTCGCTTTTTTTCACTAGCATGTCTTGTAGGTTTTCTATAAATGTGACTCGTTTTAGGTTTGTGGAGTAAAGTTTTGATAGCTGTGCGGTACTCTTGCAGTATAAGCTGAAAAGTGCTTATTTTAAATTTGAGCAATTGTGCCCTTGTTAGTACATCATGTAATCGCTAAATCAATCCACAAAAGTTTCGTGTTTTGACTTTAAAATCAATTTTACTGAATTTGTCTGTGTAAGTGCCCCAATTTTTTGAATAAATGCTTGGGTGAAAATCAAAAAGCTAAATTTGACCCTTGGCAGAACAGTAAACATACATTTAAATTTCAACAATACTTGCATGGGACCGCATTTATCTAAGAACTCAACAAAGCTTTTAAATAAAAAAAAGTTTGCTGAAAGCTTGTAAAAGAGATATTGGTCTATAAATATCTAGTTATCTGGTTTTTTTCTCTGCTCCATTTTGTTGAATTGATACAACTATGGCTAATTGAAAAAAATATGGGAAATTTTGTTAGATTTTTGCTGATTAGCTTTGTCTGAATACTGATTATTGCCATTTTACCATTTTTTGTGTCAAAAATTTTCAAACTAACAACGGTGTTTTAGATTGAGCTTTTTGAAAAAGATGGAGATTTTGTTTTCCATTGTAGTTAAAAGACAGAAACCGTGAAGAAATCGCTTCGTTTAATCAATTGAGTTTTTTAACCATCGCAGCCAGTTCTTTCCCTATGTTAGCAAAGAATTGATTAAGTTTTTGTATTTCTTCTTGGCTTACAATAACAGATTTTTATACCTCTAACCGTTAACTCTGTTGAATAAATTGAATAAAACTCTTGTGTTTTGTTTTCCATCACCTTCAAATTAGTTTTTTTAAAACTGTTTTTATTTCTCAATTATCCAGCTTCTATCAATAACAAGCCCTGAGCTTTCCGACTGCCTTTTAAAAAAACTGATTGAAATTTTCAAAAACGAAAAGGGAAAATATCACAATTTGTTTTAATACGTTTGTTTTTGAAGAATAACCCGCACATGTTTTTAGAGTAAAACGAGGTATACTTCGCACATAGCAAAACCCAAATATTCCAAACAACATGCCTCATTTCAGTTTGGAACAACTTTGATCGTTGAAATCTCCGCTTACGCGTTAATAGCACGAATTGAACCGGGCGTTATTATGATTTTAAAAATAATAGTTACTGGTAAAGTTTTTGTAACTACTGAGAGACTGGTTAAAAAGTCTACGTTTTTCTGGAGAAAAACACCCTGAGAACAAATATTCTGTCATTTTCTTCGAAAGTCGGAACAACAAAAATGTTTTTCCAGTTTGAAGCCCTGATTTTCAACTGGCTCGCCCGTTCTTTGGAATAGTATTCATTTAAAAAAAACAGTTGAAACGTTTTAAAAATGAAAGCAACTTGAAATCTTTGTTTTTAAAACCATCCCATCACACGCTGTATAAAGTTTGGAATGATACATTTTGCATACATCATAGTTTTAAATAGATTACATAGAATTTTTCAGTTCAAAAAAAGTGGTTTATGAGTGTTTTAAAAATTTTTGTCGGGCTTGTTATATGACACAAATGCAGTAATTGTGATCCACACTCTAAGTGATGTACCTTTTCAGCTATACGTTTAAACTTGATTCGTGTTTCCTTTCATTCGCGTTTGCCATAAGCAGTTTATTGCTCCAACTTTCGAACAAAACGACTGGTTGTTTGTATCTCGGGGTGTTTTTTTTCAGATAACTTTTGACATGTAAACATACATTTTTGTTATAATTTTTTATAATCGATTTGTTTACTTTTTTCAAATGCGGGAAACTATACAATTGAAATTGTATAAAAATGTAAAATAACTTCTTTCTTGAGAAATTTTGGTAGTTTTATGCTTATGATTTTCGATCAAGCGGCACAGCCCGCGATGACCCTGTTTACAAACGCAACTTTTGAAAAAAAAGTTGATTGGTAATCAATTGTATACTGTTTACAATTAAGGTGAACAAAAGTTTTTCATTTAGCTCTCTTTTTAAGAACATCATTTTGAAAGCAGTATAAAATATTGTGTAGTATTTTTTGAATTCTATTCATAGTTCTGTGAATACAAAAGTGTGCGTATGAAGTGCACGCTTCACTAATGATTTCCAGCTGGATAAAATCTGCTTAATTAAAATTTAAAAATCGCATCTGAATTGATTTTTGTAAGACGAAAGGCCTGATGATGTAATAATTTTTCAAGTTATTTTCAATTAGAAAAAAAGAAGTTTTAGTTCTTCAATTTATAAAAATGATTATATTTTTATGTTAATAAATATGATTTAAAATTGGAAAAACTATATGCTAATGCTATGCTTAGAACACATAATAGTTTGAGCCAAAAAAACAATAATTAGTTTTGCAGTAATTTTGGATTATTTTTCGTGTGTTAATAACATTCACCCAAATAAAACTGATTTTGTCAGTAGGCAGTTTTGCTGAAGTGATAAAACTTTGATACAACTTACTCAGCAGATGAGATTTTTTAAAAACTTTTTGACCATCATTAAACTCATGGATGTTGCTCAAGAGATAAGCGATAAACTGGGTTTTCGAAAATAATTAATGATCGTTATTGAAGTTCTTTAAAAGTTAGGAAACTACTAGTAGTGATTCCTAGTATATTGAAAACTTGAAATTTTCAAATCAGCTCAAACTACTGAAATTTCTCTCGTCAAAAGTGTTAACGTGTCATTAAAACAACAAAAACCACGCTTCGTTACTTTTTTATCATATGGTTTACTCCAGTGTATTTAATTTCCATCAACGATTTATTAGTAAATACTGAGTCCGTTAACGTTATTTTGCACTAATTCATCATCGCAATCTTTTTCGAGTGCGTAATTTTTGAATGCGATGAGTTTGTTTCTAAATATGTGTGTGTGTATGTGTGTAGGGGGGGGGGGGGGTAAACATCTATTATTAAATCTTGGTAAAAGGACTGCAGCTGCTCTCCATGAAAGTTTTGCTCCAATATCACAATATCAGTATCAAACAATTGCACACCAATCTTAACAAAGTTTCCTCTTTAAATTAAAAATGTATTTGTCGGACGCCCCCCCCCCCCCTCAGGGATTCAAACCCCTGCCGACCCAAAGGGTCCCCCTTTGGTACTTTTCAAGAAATCCATTTTCTGCCGACCGACCCTAAAATTTTTCTAAAGGCGCCTAAAAAGTGCCTAAAAACGGTTTTTTGACCTGTTTTTTTTCACAAATTTGCCTGCGACGCCAAAACAGGGACCTTTTAGTGTTTTAGAAGAGCTCAGAAAATCAATTTGGTCGACCTTAAAAAAAAGTCGTCAAAATTTTCGAAAAATTTTTGAAAATCCGCCCCCCCTCGCTGTAAGAAAATTTTCATTTGGTAGCACATTCACTCATCAAAGAATTTGATTCAAAATACGTTTGTTGAAATTATTTAAAATAGTTAATGTTCTCAAAAAGCGGAAACCAGTAATTGTAATTATTCAAAATAAACCAAAAAATAAAGAACAAGCAAGGAAGAGCTTCATTCAATTAAATATATGGATAAAGCTCTTCCTTGCATGTTACTTATTTTTCAATTTTTTAAATGTTTTTGTGACTCACCGATAGTCTATGTTGAAGGTTCTACCCAGGCTAACAAAATATATAAATTATCCATATTTTATATTATTTTTCAAGCTTCTTGACTGCAAAAGTCTAAATTTTACGGCTCGGAGCATTTAAAATCGAAAAATGTCACATGTGGTTTCTGAAGAATTGCAGAGGATCTATGAAAGGCTAACCAAAATGTCTAAGCATAGTCTGTTTCTCCGACTTCCCCACGTTCTAGACTGAGTTATTGTGTTTAGCGAAGCTCTTTTTTTATGCCAATCAAGGCCGTTTTTTAAGTTAGTTTTTGCCAGACAGTGCTAGAGAAGCAAATAGTTTGATGATGCGTTCTTGTTAAACTGTTTTAACCCATCATAAAACTGTTCTTTTTAGCCTTCGAAAATTTGAGTGGGCAATTTAAAACTTGAGGAATCCACTGTGATGCAATATAATTTTAATTTACAACCATACCCTTTTTAGTGATCGTTGAACTTCTTTTTTGGGATATGAATGGCTATAGAACAAATATTCTTGTTTTTCACAGCGTCAATTTTCGACAATTGGGCCGAAGTTTCTGCTGTTATTCGGTAGGCCTTATCCATCCGGAACAACCTGTATGTTTCAAAGCGGTACAAGATAAAAAGTCATCAACAAAATTTCAGATCAAATTGCTACTTCAGCTTACTAGCGTTTAGCCGGACCACCCAGTACAATTTGAAGGGGTCTTCGATTACCAGACTCATCAATCGTTCTTTAGCAAAATTCGTCAAAAAGGTACAGACCCGGGTTGCTAACACTAAGCTAATTTCAAGTTGAAATTAAGTCATCGACTATATATTGAGGTTCACAAGATAGAGATATCAAAATAGAGGTAGATTAGTCAGACTGTAGTTTGAATCCTGGGTTGTTTGTTTTTTAGATAGCAGTTAGAAATGTGAGTTACTTTGGTGCTCGAACTGACTCATATTTACAGACTATAATAAGTGAAAATCAGTTACGTAGAAATTCCACTCTGATACAAATGCTTTGGTTTGCGATCCATCCGCACTCCGGGTTCAAAAGGTTCCCCCATTTCACCAAATCACTTGTTCCTTGAACTCGGTTTGACCCATTAAATGTACTCCTGTGCTCAGAAGTCTCAGACTTTCCAATCGTGTTGTTTACGAGATGAATTTTGAAGTGCAGATTTATTTGCCAGTTTAGATCATTAGCAGCAGCTGGTTCAACGCAAAGGTAAGCACCAAGGCTCGTCGCACCTTGGACTTCATATCTTAATAAGAGCGAGAAATAGTATTCGCCACAACGATGGTAACTCGACTGCGTATCTTGCTTCCTTACAAACTGAATGTTTTGGAAGACTTCATCGAAGTTGAAAGCAACAAACGGGTTTTCGATTTTCGTCGTTGGAGAAGCATTTGCCGATGAAGAAGCAAAAGAATTTGCATAACCACTCGTCATTGAAGAAGCAATGTAGTTTGATCGAACAGACATTGGATTTTCATACTCATGTGGAAATATATGCTTGGGTGTTGGGAAAACTCTCCCGTCTTGGGCACTGCGAAATGTCTCGTTCTGCAGCTCCTTCCGTACATTCTTCAGTGTCGTTAACATGAAATCATGCTCTGAAAGCTTTCTTTTTAAACTATTTGCATTTTCCTCGACCTTTGTAATTTTTTGTTCAATCATTTGGATTTTTTGCGAGACGTGGGGTTGAGAAATCGGCGGTGCATATCTTGGATCAATTTGCTCCTGTTGGTGCTTTTGATAGCTTTTAATGTTGTGATTCAAATGATGATCTTCCATACACTGACCACATATGCGAACTTGACAGTCAGAACACCATATGTTTTTTGTGTTAGGGTAGTGATGCATGCATAGATCGTTGTCATTGCGGCTCTTGACTCGTAGCATGACTAAAATGCATCAAGGCAAAATATAACACAATATCAAAATATAATGACACTTGGCACCCGAGTTGACCAAAAATGCCAGTCCTACATTTCTCAAAAATAGCCCATGCAGTTTAAAAATTGCATGAAAACAATATGATTAGCTGAGAATTGTATGACTAGCATTCTTTCATAAAAAATTTGTATGATCATAAATGCAAATTAAGTGCCTAAACCGGTAAGAAAAATTTGAGATTTGCTTTACGTTTCTCCGTTTGTCCTGGCGCGCAATATCTATACACTCTCAAATGAGAAGAACCCATTGGTTAAGGGGCAGTATACTCACAGATGGTCTCAAAAGTCTTGCCATCTAAGATGCTTTAAGAAAGAACACAAAAAGTTATGTTTATTTAAAAAAAACCAACTTTTTGTATTTGGCTAGAAAGCTTCTTTTTGAAATATTCCGTGGTTGGAAAAGAAAACCTTGTTTTTTGACAGAATTCTTACAGATTTTATCATATATGAAATATCCAAAAAATTCTGTTTTTACACAACGCTAATTGGTGATTTTTTGTTATTATGTGTAGAAAACTGAGTCTGGACTACGTTAAAAATTAAAAGTTACAATTCCCATTTTTAAAACATCCAGTTTTGTTACGTTAGCATGCTAGTCATACAATTCCAATATATGATCGTTCAATTTCATTTGGGAAGAAGGCTACTCAAACGATTCCCGTGTAAGAGAATTTTACGATCATCAATTTTTCACGGACAAATTGTATGGAATTGTATGACAAGCATTTCTAGGGTATGGAGATTAACCCGGGTACTCGCACGGAGTTTAGTTCTAAATTTTTCAGCCCAAAATGGCGCCTAGCAACGAATTCCCATCTTTCACCTCTGAATATGCACCGCTAAAGCAAATTCCCATCATTTTTACGACCGGAAAGAATTTTTCAGCTCAAAAGAATAAAAACTAAACACATTTTAGAGCCGCTTACAACTAACAACATCAACTTTCCAAATACGTTTTGCTAGAGATATAATTTTGGGAACAAACACATAAAAGACTGCTCGTATCAGGGCGAAACCCTGAATGTTCCGACTGCCTTTTAAGGTTTTATGGAGCAGTATTAACATTGAAAAATTAAATGTAAAAAAACAAAATGAATTTTTTTTCTCTAAAAATTGATTTTTTTTTTAAACAAAAATCATCCCCCACACGCCAAATAATGTAGAAAAGGATAGATTTTGCTCCTTGTAACAATTCAATTATGGCAAATAAGTTTCTTTCAACCAATTTGAAACATTTTAAAACGGAATTACTCTCCGCTTACATGTTAATAGCGCGAAATATATCGCGCGTTAATTGTCCCAAATTGGCCAAAATGGCAATCTTTAAAGCACCATAACTTTATGAAAAATTATCACAGGTGACATATCTTTTCAAATTTGAGCTCAGGATAACAATACCTTTTGAATGTAGGAAAAAAAAATCTGTCAAAAATGGCTGGTTAAAAAGTCGAAATTTGTCTGAAGAAAAAAAACCCACCAGAGCACAAATATTTTGTTACTTTCGTATCGAAAGTCGGAACAAAAATAATTGATTTTCCGATTTCTTAGTATAAATTATTTGATTTTATTTCATCCATATCCAGCAAACAAGACTGCTCGTATATCAGGGCAAAGCCCTGAATGTTTCGACGGTACCTTGATTGATATCAAACAGTTTTTTGCGAAAAAAAATACAGAAAACCTATAAATTTTGGACAATATCAAAGTGTAAAATGCTGAGTCGTACGAAATTAATACGACTAATTATCTAGCCTCAATTCAAATAGGAACGATTTTGTGGTGCGGGATAATTCGCCACGCAGAAATAATTTGCGTTACACTCTCAGCATTATGAATAAATTCTTCAAAGTGCGCATAATTTAGTACAGAAAATGGCCAATTAGGCAATTTTCAAACCCCCAAAACTTTACAAAAACTAATCGGAGTTAAAATGTCTTTTCAAATATGAACCCAGGAAGCTGATATCTTTAATGGTATATAAAAAATCTTTGTCGAAAACTATTATTTCGATCGGTGAAAATAAATTGAATAAAAAAATCACTTCGAGCATAAATTTTCCGTTTTCTTCGAAAGTCGGAATAATAAAAATCCTTGAGCAATTAGAATAGTTCAAAACGACGGTGATAAGAAAACAATGGGAAACTCACATTTAAAAATCATGCTCAACTGTTTTCCAACCTATAGTTTATTAGACATTGGATATAAAATTCAGATCAATAACAGATGGTCCGAGAGCACATCGTTAGGTTTAGCTCAAACCTTTCATTTAATGCCTCAGAAAGCAGAATCACTTTTGTTTCGACTTTCGATACGAAAGTAACGGAATAATTGTGCTCGGATTGGATTTTTTTTCAGACAAATTTCGACTTTTTAACCAGCCATCTTTGACGGTTTTTTTTTATATCATTCAAAAGGTATTGTTATATTGAGCTCAAATTTGAAAAGATATTTCACCTGGGATCATTTTTTATAAAGTTATGGGGGTTTAAAGATTGCTATTTTGGCCAATTTGGGACAATAAACGCGCGATATATTACGCGCTATTAACGCATAACCGGAGATTTAATCTGTCTTAGAAATCGTTCCAAATTGGTTGAAAGAAGCTTTGTAGCCATAATCGATTTGTTACAAGGAGCGAAATCTGTTCTTTTGTACATTATATGGCGTGTGGGGGGAGTCGGAACATTCAGGGCTTCGCCCTGCTACGAGCAGATTTGTTTAACTATCATTTAACTTGATTTTTTTTTGCGATTTGATTAACCTACGAATTTTTTTTACTTGGCAGAAAAGTTAAAATATTGATTTGAAAAAAAAGCACTGAACCTATTAACATTTTTCTAGCTTAGATAACCATCATTCGCATTTGCAAGTTATTTGCGGGTAACCTCATTGATCAACTGGCGTATATAACTAGTTTATAAACAAGGAAAATGTACGGGTTTTATAAGGGATTGCATTAAAGCGTGTGAACTTTAGTTCAATAAAAATTAAATAAAGGCTTAAAAAATAAAATCCGTTTATCCACGAATTGTTTTTAGGAACAATTAGTTATTGGCACCCGAGTCGAGATTTTTCACCTAATTTGAAGCAAGATTTGAGCGGTTTGAGCGGTTTTTTTAGACAATTACGCTCAAAATCTTGCTTCTAAATGAGCGGTTTGAGCGGTTTTTAAACAATTTATTTGAAAAAACCGCACAAAAACCGCGCAAGATTTGAACGGTTTTGAGCGGTTTATCCAAAAAAACCGTTAAAAAACCGCTCAAAAATTCGCTCAAACCTCACGCGGATTTTGAGCGTTTTTTTTTTGGATAAACCGCGCAAAACCGTTCAAACTATGCGCGGTTTTTGAGCGATTTTTTTAGATAAACCGTTCAAAAACCGCTTAAACCGCTCATTTTGAAGCAAGATTTTGAGCGTAATCGTCCAAAAAAAAAACGCTCAAACCGCTCAAATCTTAATGAATTAAAAAAATTTTAGAAGAAATAATTTTTGTACATACATACATACATACATACACATACTTACATATTTTCCAGTGGTTATTTTGCTCGAGCATTTGAAAATAGTCGCTCACATTGTTTTAGATCAAGACATCGAAAAAATCTTGCTTGAGTTGAGAACGGTTGAGCACATTTTTTAAATTCCCGGGTTGACCAAAAATGCTTGTCCTACAATTTCCATATATGAAAAAATGCTTATCCTATAAATTCCTACAGATTCATAGACTCAAAAATTTGTTAAATTAAACAAAACTCTAGGACAAGCATTTTTTCATATATAGAAATAGTAGGATAAACATTTTTTCATATATAGAAATTGTAGGATAATCATTTTGTCTTATATGGAAATTGTAGGATAAGCATTCTATCATATATTAAACTTATCAGCATTTTATCATATATTAAACTTAAATGATAGTTTAATGATACGTGGATGATACTTGAATGATGCTTGGTTGATACTTGAGTGATACTTGAATGTTACCCGGGCCGAGGTGCTTACTTTAATATATGGAAACTGTATGATAACCATTTTTTTTAGCTTCAAACTAGGTTTTCGTTTTTGATTAGCAGGGTGCTTTAAATTGAGCAAAAGCACTCTTAATTACTTTAAATTTGATTAAAAACAAGTTTTAGGATGTTTCTGAAAATCCTGCATTTTATGAAAAAATGGTTATCATACAATTTTCATATATGGAAAATGTATGATAACCGTTTTTTTCAAAAAAAAAAAATAAACGTAGTTATTTATCATCACGAGACTGTTTTATTTAGTTCAAATAGCCGGAGAAACTAGATTGAATCTTTTTTCAATGGTTTTTTGAAATTATATGAAAATTGTATGATTCGCATTTTTCCATACATCTGATGTAGGCAATTGTATGATAAGCATTTTCGGTGTGGGGAAATGTAAGATAAGCATTTTCGGTTTATGGAGGTCAACCCGGGTTGTAGATAGAATTTCAACTGCTTCTTAGCGTTACATTAACTTTCCAGGCCTTTTTGTTGGTTTTAATCAGTTTTCTTTATAAGACCGCTCAAAAACCTCTTAAAATCCGCTCAAATCTTGCTTGAAAAACCGTTCAAAAATCACAGCAAGAAATGAGCGGTTTTTTAAGCAAGATTTGAGCGGTTTGAGCGTTTTTTACAAAAAAATCGCCCAAACCGCTCAAACCGCTCCAATCTTGCTGGAAAACCGCTCAAACCGCTCATATCTTGAGCGGTTTTTGAGCGGGATCTCGACCCGGGCAGACCTAAGCAATGAAAAACAATGAGTGAAAAAAATTGACGAACTTATAGCCAATCATTTGATTATTTTGAGCGCAACGGCATTAATACGCAAAGAAGGCGAATGCTAAAAAATCTGAACGATTTAAATCGGAAAAATCCCAGGATGTTTACCCAATACGACTATGCTGTTGATAATATTGAGTGGAACAATTAACTCAACCCAGCCAAGCAAGAAATATGAAAACGATTGAAAAGATTTTCTGAACATGGCAACTGCAACACGTCAGCGCTTACAGATTTTTCTCAACATATTAAGGGGAACCCTATGTCATGTTTTGTTTCATTTGATTGATAAAATTTAAAAAAAAAGTCGAAATGAATTTAAAAAATTAAGCGTTCCAGTAGCCAATCAAAACCAATCAGCCCGATTGAAAACTATTTACGAGCAGAAGGAATATTGATCGGACCAGTCTCAAAGAGTTTGAAATAATTATGTCTACTATTGAGTGCGGTTTAAAACCAACAATTTTGGAAATTTCAAAGCAAAATGTAGGTGATCCAATGCATTATCTTTGAAACGCTAATAATAACGATTCGAGGTTTGGAAACATACTTCAAATTGCTCACCAGGTGTATAAGACGGTTTCCTTGAAGTTTGATAATACAAAGTATTAGAACGTTTTGGTTACCTTTAAAGCTGAACGTGGTTTTTTTGATGCGCAAAAAATCGATCAAAACTTAGCAAAAAGTTTCAAAAAGGTTTATTTTTGCACTAATTACTGTTGCCGACATGATAGGATTCATATCGTGAGTTAAATTACCTGTTTTGATTTTAGCTTGGGCTGAAGACTTAAAGTGAAAACTTACCAAATCGGATGAACAAGAAATAAATTCAACGTGCCTTTCTAAGTGCAGAAGCCAAGAAAAAACGAAGCATAATCTGAATGTTAAAATCAATATATAAGTATCTATAGTGCCTGTATCTGCAGATTGAGTATCTGTAAGTGCGTTTCTAAGCGCAGATAATACGAAACCATATTCTAAATGTAGAATTGGTGATTCTACTGTATTACATGCTATAGTAACCTGAGCTGAGATTGATTCGTCATTAAGTTAAGTAGTAGAGCAAACAAAGGGTAGAGTTCAAAATAGTTCAATCTTTGAAGATATCTTCCCTTTTATGCCAGAAAAATTTTTTTGACAAAATCGGCGAACCACCCCCCCCCCCCTCCCAAATCGGAACTAAGAAAGCTAATGTTATGAAATTCAGAGGAGCGATACAAGAGATGATTTGACCCGGGCATCCGAAAAAAACGGGACCCCTCAGACCCTTGGTG
The DNA here is from genome assembly GCF_963678635.1 of Symsagittifera roscoffensis. Classification (NCBI taxonomy): domain Eukaryota; kingdom Metazoa; phylum Xenacoelomorpha; order Acoela; family Convolutidae; genus Symsagittifera; species Symsagittifera roscoffensis. The sequence goes on from NC_087071.1 coordinate 42,600,303, forward strand.
GGCAAGTGCTAACGGTCACCGGAAGTGTAAATGGCCCTATCAGAACTCGGAAACTAGATGCGCTTTTGGGCTCAAATTTTAGTATGTTGAAGGCCTAGTTGAGGGAAGCTTAAGTTTGGAACCCCAGAACCACATGAACCCCACTTCCGGTATTATGCCCTAAAAAAACAAACCCACCCATAACTTCGGGAAATCATTTCTCGGCCTCCAACGAGTGCAGGGAGCTCAAACTTAGAGGGGTGATAGGTAGTGGCAAGATACATCTTGTGTTATAATTTGAACCAAATCCGGCGGTTCAATCGGAAGCTATTAGCACTTAAAAAACACCCCCTCAGACCGGAAATAGGCAATTAACGCAAAACAAAGAACGGTGGCTTAATAATTTTGTTGCTACAATCGACACAAGATACGAACCCTGAAAAAAGACACCTTGTGAGTGAAAACCCTCCGGCGGCTCCTTCCGGTGTTAATAGCCTTTTTCCGGAAAAAATGATAATGGACCTTAGAAATAGTTTAACTAGTGAAGTATTGATGGGATATGAAAAGAACTTGATAGTTTGAAACCCCATGAAATTCTGAGCCCAAATATGGAAGATTGACCCCAGTTGACTCCTGGGTGACCTTAAGTTGACCTTTGGGCGTTTTGACCCCAAAAAAGCATGGAAAACCCAAAGATTAACACCGGAAAGTGGCGTATTCCCCAGCCCAACCCCTGGAAATGGCAATGAGTCACCTTGCTAAAAGTTTGGAGGAAAACTCATATATTGGCACGTAGAGCAGAAGCTGATAGAGATATATCTTTCACATTGCAACCTTGAAGTACTAAAGTCAATTCAAAGTGGAATTGGTAACATTGGGTTCAGTTTAGCTTGGCGGGTGATCTATTAATAGCAATTCAAGAAGACTAAAGAAAAGAAGTCCAAGAGGAAATTGATAGTAACAGGACCGCAGCATGAGAATTAGGTCTCCTAAATAGTATGAACAGACGAGGAATTCACTTGGCTTACTGGAGGTGACTTTTTGGTTTAACTTGACCCCTAATAGACGAAGTACGTTCCCCTGTTAGCTAGAAGACCGGGATTGGAATAGAGTACAGATCGAAATTCTAGATGCCTGAAATCAATTAGTTACCCATGAAAAGGGCGAACCCTACCCTTGGGAGGTCGCAACGTTAAAGGGATATTTAAAATTAAAAACTTGAGAGGGTAACTGAGTAAACAGCATGGTTTGGAAGTTGAGTTGAACGCGAGGGTCAGGAATTAGCTGATTAGAATCGTATGACATTTGTTTGCTTGGTCACATTGTGACACCAACCGCATACCGGGTATCTAAGAAGCGTGAAAAAATTGATAAAAGAAACCGAAGTTAGCACGTGGCAGAGTTGACAGGGGAAGAAAAATAGCCTTAAACATGTGCGGACGGGTGATTTATACGGATGTCAGGAATGATAGGGAACGTTGTGACTTAACTCAAATTAAGAGTAAGAAAAGATAAAAAATTTGAGGGTACCGGAGAGCCTTTAAGAGTCAGAACAGTTGTTAGCTACTACTAAGAGTATTTGGTTCTCAGTCAGAGCAGAGAGCAATTGATACTGAGCAGAGTATAGTTGGTTCTCCGTTAGTTAGAGAGGTTAATTATTGCTAGTTAGTCAGATAATTGGTTCTCAGAGTAAGACAACAATTATAGCAGAAAAATTCGGTAATTGGTTCTCATCAGAGATTCTCTAGAGAGAGAGAGAGAATAGCTTAGAGTTAAAAAATTATTGAAGTTATTTGGAAGTTAATTGCAAGTAGGCAAATTGGCCGATAAATCGCAGGCATTTTCCTTTTGATTTGATTTCTATCTATGCTACGCATAATGCGATAAGCAAAAAACAGTTGTCTTTCTGAGAATGACATGGTTAGAAAACTTAATTCTTTGAGTAGAAATACTACGACAAAAGAATTTGACGCTACTGGTTTAAGGTTTATTTAGACCGAGAAAAATTGTAGAAAAATTCAAAATAACCTAATTCTTAGCACACTAATGTATTTATTAGCAAAATCAAAGACATAAAGACAAAAAAACCGGTTTCAGCAGCAAATGAGTCGTTTTTATATGACTAAAAATATTTCTAGAACTCTGATATTAATTTTTAAACCAAGTTCGGAAAGTTTCATTACCTTGTGAAAAGCGGATGGCTAAAGTAGCTTAGCCAATGGTCCAAATAGAAAAATTTGAAAATTAACTAGAAAATTTTTTTAAAACACTTGAAACCTATAATTTTACTTAATATTGGTAGATAGAGCTAAAAGCGCAAAATTGTTTGGAAACGTTTTAGACTGTGTCTGTAATTAGTATTTTCCTTCATTTAACAGAATTTCTTACAACAATCATTTTGAAAACGGAAAACCAAAAAAAAAAATCTTACTTCACTTCTTTGTTTCTTTGTTCCTATTGCTGCTTATTCATTCCTCCTTCAAAAATCAAAAAGGCGAGAACACAGATTCTACAATAATCGTAGCTTTCAGGATTGTGAAACTCATCATGGTGTCGAAACAACAAAAAACTTCAAAAATTTTTGCTTTCTATTATTGAAGAAGATGAAACTTGTGTCTGTCAAATTTTCTTTCAAGTATTGGGTGTTCTAAAAAAACCATATATTGAAATTGGGTAAAACACTCAAATTAAATTATTTTATTAATGTTTAAGCGGTGTTGATTTTGGTTCAGAAATCTCCTAAAATTTAATTTAGGCTAGTCCAAAATAATATCTGATTAAAGTGTATCATTTTTTTGCTTAGTGGATATATATATATTTAAAAAAAGCTGAAAATTAAACACTTTAAAGACTTTCTTTGGGAAAAGACGCAGTGAAAAGTTATGGCAACGAGCATTTCAGATGATATCGCTAGTGGAAAAAATTGATCGTCCACAAAATTTTTTTTTCAAAATGTTTCCAAGATGCAATTTGAAAAAATGTTCAACCCGTGTTTTGCTAGTATATCCAACATGCAATTTGCAAACAGATTCGATCCGGGTTCCGATAGTTAAAACTTTTGAATAGTTTTTTAAAGAAGCAGTCAGTAAAAAATTCTATAACTATTAAATTTTTCGGCAACATTTTTAAATGCAACCTGGAAAGCATTAGAAAAAAAACTTGAAAAAAGCCCCAATGGAATAATAATTTGTTGCACTTTAGTTAACACTCTTCTTTTCCGAATCCTTAAGGAAGCTGACGACAAATAAATTTGATTTTTTTGTAACTGTTATTATAATTAAGTTATGTAGTGTTTTTAGCTAGTTTGTGCAATAACGATACTGTTTTTGCTATAATAGCTTTTACTATAAAAGTTTTGAATATTAAGTTTATAAAGCAATTTGAGCAAATAATTGAATTTAACTGTTTTGTCATCTCGTTGACAAATTAATTAGAGGTTTATTTTACTGCTTGGTATAATTTTAATTTTGCTCTTTCAGCAAAATTTTTAAGTTATTTTATTTGATTCTCATTTTGTGTTTTTCTGGGCTCTAGCTGTTGAAATTGATATTGAAAAGGAAAGAATTTTTTGAATTATTTTCGAATAAGAAATTTGAAAAAATGTGACTCCCATCTGTTTGAAAACAATTCAATCTCTTTTTAAATGTTTTTTTTTTTGAATTGGGCGCTAACAGTTACGCGTAGCAGTTTATGTTTCAAAATAAAAGTGTCAACTTCCAATTGAAAACAAATAACCAACCATTGAGATCATTCGTGCTAATTTATGTATTAAACAATATTTTTTTGTTCACAGTTGATACAAAAGTCAACTCATTTGCTACTGAAAACGGTTTCATCGTCTTCAAGTCTTTGATTTTGCGAATAAATACGTTAGTGTGCTAATAATTACATTATTTTGAAAATTTCTACAAGTTTTGATCGGTCTAATTAAACCTTAAACCAGTAACGTCACACGCTTTTGACGTGGTCTTTCTACTCAATGAATTAAGTTTTCTAACCATGTCAATGTCAGATAGACAACTGATTTTTGCTTATTTTTAATTCCCGTTAAAAACTGAACTAAACAAAGTTTCTGCATAATCTCCAAAATTTTCTAATTTTACCCAATCATTCAATTTTAGTTGTGATATCCAGTGTTCAGGTTTCGAATCTCATCAAAAGGGTAATCTCATCAAAATAACTCAACTTAAAGTTTTTAAGTTTCCCGTAAATTACGATGGTTTCAAATACTTTCTAGGCAACAGCGTGCCGAGGGGTGAGCGTCTCTCTCTCAATTCTGGTTGCCATATTTCTCCAAGGGATCCCCCCTTCGGTATAAATTTACGAGATTCTTTTTTGGCTTGCAAACAACAAAAAAATTTTAAAGGCCTTTTTACCGCCAATTTAATTACATTTTGAGGGGTAGTACGCACCGAAATAACACAATTGGTGACAAAATGTGACAAAATAGGGCTCTTATATTATTTTCGGAGAGCTCGAAAAAATCAAATTGATCGTCCTAAAAAAAGTAGACAAAACTTTTGTTTTTTTTCCCGAAAAAACGCTGAACCCCTCCTTAAAAAAGTTTCTGCGCTCCCCACTGTCTCTAGGTAAATCTATAACTTTCAAATGCCTTTAAAACATTTCAAGTTCGTTTTCATCTTCATCGTTGCCACAAAATTTTTAAAGTGTTTTACGTTTTCAAGATACTTTTTTCGTTTTACAGTCCTTTGCTTGCTTCCTACTAGATAATTCCGTGTTGCTTTGTCTGATAAATTCGTGTTGCTTTGTCTGATAAATTCGTGTTGCTTTGTCTGAGAAGTTGATTTAGAGATTCCTCTTTTTCCACAATAAATACAGTCGGGTAAAAGATGCAGATAAAACAAAAACAAAGCTTACATTTGTTTTGATTGTACTTTCTTCCATTGAAAATTTTATATAATAAAGAACTTACAATTTCAAGTTCAATAATCTGGTTCACAAGGCGCAAATTGAATATCATTTTTGTACTTGTCGTCAGCTTCCCTAAGAATTAGGAAAACACGAGTCTAATCTAAAATGCAAGAAAAACTTCCAATGGTGTTTTTTTCTTATTCTTTAAATGATTTGAAAGATGCTGTTTGCTAAAAAGTAGCAATCAGTTTTGCTGAAAACATTGACAATTGTTTGCATTTTACCGACTGCTTTTTGAAAAACTAACCTTAAATTCAAGTTTTGATCTATAGCTTTGGTTATACTAGCAAAACTCGGCTTGAATGTGTTTTCAATTTTCATCTTCCTTCATTTTTTATTATTTTGGATGATCGATTCTTTTCGAATAGCGATATCATCTGAAACGCTAGTTTTTGTTTTCTCAAACGGTTTCCAAGTACATTTTTGTCTCAAATTTGATCGAGACTACTAGTATCACAGGGAAAGTTACTGGTTGTTTCGACCACTCAAAAAATTAGCTGCTATAGTTTTTCACTGCGTATTTCCCAAAAAAAACACGAAATATATATTTTTGGGTTTTTTAAATATATAACCACTAGGCAAATTAAAAATTTTATACGTTAATCAAATATTGTTTTGATTTTAACTGAATTTGATTTTGAAAGATTTCGAAACCAAATTCAACACCGCTCAAACGTTATTAAAACGAAATATTTCCAGTATTTAACCCATTTTGAACTGATCGGTTTTTTTCAAACACCCATAAATTGACAGAAAAAATTCAATTGAAATACTTTTTAATTTCCGAGATCAATAATTTTACATTTATGACCTCACGTGCTGCATCAAAACCTTTAATAAAAACCTAATATGATCTGAAATGTAAAACGAAGAATTTGACACTTTTCTTTATATTGGGTACTACGAAAACGAAAATTAATTTTGATGAAGTCTTTCTATTCATTTTAATCTCCAGTGTTTTGTTTTTGTTCAGGTGTAAAAAAGGTCTGCTTCAACTTTTATTTTTTTCTGATTTTTCAATTGCTCTTACCTAAAAAATTATCCTTCAAAATTTTCATCATCTTCAGTAAAAGATAGCAAATGTATTTTGCTGTTTCGTCACCATGCTGATTTTCACAATTAAGAAAACTGCAATTTTTGTAAATTCTGTGTTCTCTTTTTTTATTATTTTTCTAAAGCACGTAATCAATAAGCACTGAGCGGAACAAAGAAACAAAGAAGTAAAATATGGTTTTTTTGTTTTCTGTTTTCAAAGCGATACTTTTAAGAAATCCTGTTAAAATGAATTAATCCGAATTGTTTTATACCATGTGGAGCTTTTATTTTTATATACCAATGTTAATTAAAGCTCTAGGTTCGTGCACCACGCCAAAAGAAACATTAATGCGAAAAATCTTTTTTGTTGCATTTTCATAAGACTGTGGTCGGAAAATTTTGTGCTACTTGCTCAGTAATCGGCTATCTTTGTAATTTAATTTGCAGATTGTTTTGGCACTTCTTTTAGTTGTTTGAACACTTTTGACGAATTCGATGGAAAAATTATGTTTGGCCTAGTGCTACTGTATTCTGAGCAGTTTTGACTTTTCTAAGCAAAAAGTGACCAACTTTGTTTTTGTACTATCAGCCAGAATTTGATCGCATGAATTCAAATTTTAAAAAAATTTTCGCAGAAATTCATATTAAATTATAATACATAAACATCGCACATCAAGCCCAAATTTAAATTGAAAAAACTTAATTCTATTAAAAAGACTCACACTGTCGATACCTTTAAGATTCTATCGATACTCTAGGAAACAGTTTATTACACCAAACAGGGCAAATTTAAACAGAACATTATAAACTTGTGACTTTGGCCTTTTCGAGATACAAAACGCGCTACATTTTCAATACAATAATGCCTTAACGACGAATTGTTACGGCTCAAGAATCATTCACAACTGAATTGAGGTAAGCCAATTGTTTTTATAATTACACTAAAAGGATCACTTTATTTTATACAAAGCGTATATGGGTAAAATTGCGTAGGTATAATTTCAAACTTTGCCTGGAGAATAAACACTCCAACTCCATAATTCCATGACTTTCTCCAAAAAACGGAACGATAAAGTAATTAAACTAAGTAAATTCAAATTGATCTTGAGCGCGAGTTAACATGCTTAAACCCAACCCGCATTGGAGTTCCATGAATAAAAATTGATTATAATTGAGTTTCCTTGTCAGTGTAAATAAAAGTGGAAACAAATCGATTATAATCAATTAAAAATGGATTATATAATTACTGTTTTTCGAGGCAACAAAATCATTTTTTTATCCATTATAATAGATTTATTTTCACTTTTGTGGACACCGACATTGAAACTAAATTATAATCGATTTTTTTCCACTTTACTGAGATGCGAATTTCAACGCACATAAAGTCTTTTCTACGTTTTAAACTAAAGTTGGTTACGTTGGATACTTGTTGTTCAATTGAAATTTTTTCTACCTAACTTTGATATTTTTGTTACTTTTTTTATTACTCAACATTACCCCCTAGCGTTTGCCCATTTACAACAAACCCCACTCCCCTCCCCCCAACGTAACGTGTTCAGTTGGGGGGTGGGTTCAGGTGGGGGTGTTCACGTGGGGGGGGGGTATGTGGGTTCAGGCGGGGGGTGTTCGGGTGGGGGGGGGGCGGTGTTGTTCAGGTGGGGGGGGGGGGGTGGTGGTGTTCACGTGGGGGGTTCAGTGTGGGGAGGGGAGCAAAGGGGGCAAACGTTAGGGGTATTGAAGGGGAGCAAAGGGGCAAAAGTTGGGGGGGGGGGGAGCTCAACTGAATCTTTTTGCAATTTGAGTTCAGGTTTTGAAATGGATAAGACCAGGCCGTACACTCGCTTTGAAAAGTTTCCGCATCACTCACTTGATAAATGTTGAAATTCTTGCAAAATTTTGCGCGACGCGCGAAACAAAAATTAAATGGAAAAAAAATCCGTTTTAATGTGATTTCCTACTTATTTTAAAATCCATTACAATGGATTCAAAATGAAGGCTCTTTTCCAGTTCCCCCCCCCCCTTTGAATTTCAATTTTAAAAAGTTTATTTAACGTTGTCATAATGCAATGAAATTTGGCGTGGTGAACAAATCGACAATTCTAAACAGATTTGTTCTTCATACTTTACAGCGTAACATCACGCATTTAGCCGTAATAACACGTAAAACAAACATTATACTCGGTATTTTGAAAGGGGGGAACTTGAAAAGAGCCAAAATGAATTATAATGCATTTTGTTTTAGCGAGAAAAAATGGATTTAAATCCATTTTTAGTCCAATTTTGTTGTCTGGACGTAAGATGGGAATCGATTATATTTACCACAATATAGGCCACAAAAATCCATTATAATCGATTTGTTTTCACTTTTCTGAAATGCGGGAAACCCAAAACTTTCAAAAAGCTCCGAAAACACGGCTCTTTTCCAGTTCCCCCCCTTTTAAATTCAATTTTGAAAAGCTTATTTAACGTTGTCATAATGCATTGAAACTTGGCGTGGTGAACAAATCGACAACAGTAAGCAGTTTTGTTCTTTGTACTTTATTTCGTAACATCACGCATTTAGCCGTAATAGTACAAAAAAACAAACATAAAACTCGATATTTTGAAAGGTGGGGGGGGGGAGTGGAAAAGAGCCGAAAACACCAAAACCAGTCAGCCAACATGTAAATAGAATTATCAGTGATTGAAATACAGAATCAAGTTAACGTCCTCCCACTAAACGTATTTGAGGGGGGGGGATGTTAACTTGGTACGAAATACATTTGCAAAAAAAAATTTGAAAATGAAAACCAGTAATTTTCAAATTTTTCTAGATGTCTTTCTATTTTTCTCATATCTCGTTACAAAATAAAACAAGACTGCTCGTATCAGGGCGAAACCCTGAATGTTCCGACTGCCTTTTAAGGTCTATGGAGCAGAAATAAAATGAAAAATTTAAATGTAATAAATTAAAATTAAAAAATATGACCCACACGTCATATTAAAAACAAAGTGATGGATTTTGCTCCTATTAACCAATCAACTATGACAAATAAGCTTCCTTGAACCATTTTGGAATAATTTTCAGTACGGAATAATTGTCCGTGCGTTAAATAGATCGCGAGTATTAAATCGATCGCGCGTAAATTGTCCCAAATTGGCCAAAATGGCAATCATTAAATCTTTAAATGGCTCATAACTTAACAAAAAAGTGATGACAGTTAAAATATTTTTTCAATTTTAAGCTCAGGACAACAATAGCTTTCGATTGATATTTTAAAAATTTTGTCAAAAATGGCTAGTTAAAAGTCGAAATTTGTCTGAAGAAAAAAAACCCACCCCGAGCACAAACATTCCGTTACTTTTGTTACGAAAGTC